>NC_056727.1:1245659217-1245959217 GCF_019279795.1 Protopterus annectens | reverse complement strand
GCTTTGTCCAGATTTCTTGCTCTAAGAGGTTGAGAGGTATGATTGTCCTCCATTTAGGCAGAAAAGGTGGCAAATGCTTTGTTAGAGATTTTCAGCAGGGTAGGTTTCCCAAAAGAAATACTGACTGACAGAGGTGCCAATTTCAAATCAGACCTGCTAGCTTGTCTGTGGGAGTGCTGTGGGGTGAAGCACCTAAAGGCCACCCCCTACAATCCCCAAACTAATGGTCTGGTTGAGAGGATAAAATCTACACTCAGGACCACGCTATGGGCATTTGCAGACCAGTTTAAGAGGGAGTGCGACAAATTTTTGCCCCATCTATTGCTTGCTTGAAGAGAGGTGCCCCAGGAATCCAGTTTTTTCAACCTTTGAGTTGCTGTATGGGCATAGGATGAGGGGACCTCTAGATTGTATTCGAGATGAGTGGAAGGATGAGTGTGAATCCCTATTGTGGCATATGGCCTAAACCTCAGGACAAGGATCTGGGAGCTCATGGGGTTGGCCCAGGAGAACCTGGCAGAAGCCCAACAGCAGAAAAATGTCTGGCATGATAGGAATGCTCGAGCTAGAGTATATGCTGTAGGTCAGCAGGTAATGGTTCTCATTCCTGTCAGACACAACAAGCTCAGGCAGCTTGGGAGGGACCCTTCAAAGTGGTAAGGAAGGTTAGTGATGTTAACTACATGGTAGAACTGCTAGGCAGGAGGCAGGGACACAAATTGTACCATGTTAACATGATGAAACCTTACCATGACAGGGAGGCTCTGGTGCTAAGTATTTGCAGTACAAGGCAGGAGGAGTCTGAGGGGGATCTATGGCTACAGGGAGTCAGCCAGCCACATCCCAAATTACTATGATGGAGCCTAGGGTTGCAGGCATATGATAGGACAGTGCAGCACTGTACTGGGGTCAGCAATGCCAAGGCAGCTGTAATCGCAAGACAGGATATGGGGTAATGTATTCCCAGATAGGCTCACCCTATCAAGCAACATTTCTCAAGGGTCACTTGAAAAAGTAACTTGAGTTTTTTTTGGGGGGGAGAAATGTCACAAAATAAGGGGTTGGGAGGTTGGTGTAATGGTTAAGGTGTTTACCTCAGAAACACAAGGTGCAGGGTTTGAGTCTCACATGGGGTAATTGGCTAGGCTTAAAATGGCCCCCCGAGGACAGTTAGCCTAATACTATGAATCTATGAATCTATTGTTAGCCTAGCTCTGGAATCTTGTAAATAATTCTATGTCATTTGTGAATATTAATATGATTTATATAGAAGTGTGACAGAGGGAAATACTGCCAACACAGCTGTCTGGAAGTTTGTAAATGGTTATGTATTTTTCTTCTTTTGGCTTTTTGCCAGTTAGGGGTCGCCACAGCAGATCATCTGTCCGCTCAGGATTGTCAGTGGAGTTTTACAGTGTCGAGTTGCCAGCCCGATGCCCAACCTTCCACGGAAGGCACAGACATGCACACACTCACACCTAGGGCCAATTTAGTGTATCCAATCCACCTACAGCATGTCTTTGGGATGTGGGAGGAAACCGGAGCACCTGGAAGAAACCCACACGACCACAGGGAGGACATGCAGACTCCTCACAGAAGGCACTCCAGCCAAGGATCAAACCAGAGAACCTCTTGCTCTGAGGTGGCAATGCTAACTGCTGCAGCAACGCGGTCACCCATAAATGGTTATGTATCATTTGTGAATATCAATATGATTCATATGCTTGCATTACAAATGCTTTTGAATTGTATGCCATATAAGATGGTTTGTACAGACATGTGCTAAAGAGATATGTTGTAGAGTACTCAGCTTAAATATGTATCCACAGTGTATCCTACTGGAAAAGTACAGAAATGTATATAAACTATTGTAACTGTGTAAATGTATATGTTTTAACAGTGGGAACTGACACATAGAAGGTTAACTTGAAAAACTTCAGAAAAATTGTTGAAATTAAATTGTTTTATAACTGCACCCTAAAAGATGGTTTCAGTGCAACAGGAGGCATTATGTCTAGAACTAGAAGTTTTTTCTATTCTCTTTAAATGTGGGGGAATATAAATTATTTTATGACTTCCAGCATTTGCCAAAAGATCTAAGGTCTATGTGTTTTCGCAGGTAGATGCTAAAATCAATGGTTGTGAGCCTGGGAACTGATAGTCAGATGACAAGAAGTGATGTCATGCTGCCAGCTACCCCAGCAGTAATATCTGAAATATTAATTTAAGAACTGTCTGAGAGAGAGACTGGGCATTTTGTATTTTCTCTTTGACCCGACATCAGCTGGAAAACCCATCCACCATATCTGCCTTCCCTTGCTATGAGTAAGTAAGTCTAGGGTACAATAATTTCTCTTAGATACAGTTAGGAATATATTGAAGTACAGCTTAGATATTTTCTTTATTTATTTGAGACTACCCTGCATTGTTGTTTTAAATACTTCCTGTGATTTTTAACTCAGAAGTAACTGTGATTGTTTACTGAGCATTTTCTTGTTCTTTTATTATTTTTTATTGAATATATGTAAACCTTTCATTGTGGCTATTTGTGGGAAATATTTTAAGCTCTTAGAGTACTTGCATATTTATTTGGTGACAATGTGCAGGCCACTCCTAATAGCCTTGCTCTTGGTCAACCATTTATAGTAACAGTACCAGTACACAGTAAGATTGGACACCCCTTATTAAGGGCCTTAAAGTAGCTGATAAGGAGTGGGTGGTGGCAGTCCAAACTACGTTATAGTCTGGGCAAAAGGGGGCATAGCTAGTTAACCTGTGCCATCCTTTCCCAGGTATGTATGTTTGTGTATAAATCAAATCTCAAAGAGTGTGTGTGTCAGGTACTTGGCCAGGAACACAAACCATTGGTTGGACAGATAGGGTGCTGAGATCTTATCTCTATAGCTGTGCCAGTGGGGATTCTAATTGGGGATCTTGAGAAAGAGGGAGAAACCACTCCCAGACTGACTGTGATCTCTTTGTGCTCTTAAGGGAAATTGCACTTTACTGTGTGTGTACTTCTTATCCACCCAGTGTGTACATCCCCCACTTTTCCCAGTGGTGAGGATTGAGGCTCCTTGATTACTGGGCCAGTGATGGGACATCACAGACGTATTTAGGAGTATGGATTAAAAATGATTATGTTCTGGCAACTAAGGATATGTGTTAAGAGACTAAAAAGGCAATACAAAAAGTGAGAAATTGGCAGCTCTGTTTTATGGATAAAGATAGCAAGATACAAGCAATTAAAATGCTTTTAGTCTCTTTAGTTTTACACAAAGTTCAGGCATATTTTTATCAACTGGAGGAGAAGTTCCAAGATGGCTGCACAGCGAATAACAGCTTGACTTTAGCATTCCCATTATCAAAACAGAAACTCAACAGAAAAGGCCAGTAGACGTTTGTGTTCATGAGTAGATTTCAGTAACTGGCTAGTAAGTGTACTGCCTGGATGCCAGGAAAAAAATAAATACAGAGAACCTGGAAGAAATCAGCTACAAAAATTGAGGAAGAAACACTGACTGGGGAAAGTTCTGCAGCTGTTCAGCAAAAAGCAATTCTACCTCTAGATATGACTTCCAGTAACCTACAGGAAAATATAAGACAACTGCACAGAGACCTCATTAAAATAAATGAAATACTAATGGAGTATATCAATGCAAACAACAAAAGGTTGGAAAAAATGGAAGAGGTTTTAAACAGATATTCAGATGAAGTGATAAAGCTTCAAAAATCAGAGGTTGAAATTAATAAAATGGGTGGCTGAATATGAGACTGCTCAGGAAGAGATGTTTCAAAAATAATAATAGAATTAGAGGACAAAGCATGTAGGGAAAACCTAAGATTTTTAGCTATACTAGAGAAGCTGGAAGAAACAGACTGCATTAATTCTATGAAAGCACAAATAAGCAACTGGACTGATATTCCACAGCAGGAACTGTTAGTTGAAAGGGTATACCATGTGTATGCTCCTAACCTGGCTATGAAAAATCAATCTAGACCTTTAATAGTAAAAATGCAATCCTACCAGCAGAAAGAGTTGGTTCTGAAAAAACTGTGACAGAAGGACAAAATACTAAAGGTGAGAGACTGCAGAATGTTTGTGGAGAATGATTACTCATTGTGCACCAGGCAGAAGAGGAGTAAATTCATTTCACTCTTCAGGAAATGTTGAGACACAGGTGTGAGTTTCAAACTGCTGTACCCAGACATCTTCAAGGTATTCTTCCCTGGAAGGACAAAATCATTTTTGATTAAGTTGATGCTAAGGAGGATTTACAAAAGTTTGTCCATCAAAACATGAGCTGTGAAACAGAAGGAGATTCTGCTTCTTGAGAGACTGTACCCATGAAACCTTTTCCACTGTTTCAAGGGAAAATGTTAGGGAGAAGGAAGGGAGTATAAGAGTTGACTAAAAGAATCAAGAGTACATTGGAAATGAAGCAGAGACAAGATTTGGGAGATGGAGATGAACAGTAATAGAACCAGTAACTTAATGTGGGATTACAGTGCAATAGTTATATTTTTGAAATATGACAGACCAACAAAATTGGAAATATTGGACTTTTTCAGAATCTGTTGGACTTGTGGGGGACTCTAAAGTATATGCCCTACTTCATGTTATTAATGTTCCAAAAATGCATTGTGGAGGGGAAGAGAGAGAAGAAAGTTAATAGCAAGTAAAGAAAACATTTTTTCTTAATAGTACTATTTTTGTGGTGTATGGTTTTCTGTGCATGTTATAAAGTAACGTTTTCTCAGTTATTTTTAAGTGTAACGGATTGTAAAAAGGTGTTGCTGTTCTTTTTTTTTTTCCTTTCATTCTCCATTCTCTTTCTTCTTGTTCAGTTTTTAAGAAATGTAAGCACTGCAATGTTTTATAAAGCCTGGTTAAAAGAGCATGGCAAAAGAAAAAATAATGTGTTTTTTCTCATTTGTGTTTGGGAGAATGACTGTATTATGGACCTTAGATTGATTTAGTAACAAGTTTTAAGAGAAAGCAAGAAAAAAATATTGAATATTGTGAGGCTTTTTTCTAGCAAATGAGTGTATGCTTAGTAGTAATTCTGTATCTGGCCCTCGTATCTCCATGGAAGCAATCTGATAAAGAGAACTTGACTGTCTGGTTCTCATGTCTGCATAGAGACAATTTGATAATGAGAAATTGGCTGTCTGGTTCTCATGTCTACATGGAGACAATCTCATAAAATAAAATAAAATTAGTTACAGTCTTGTGGATAGTGATTTGCTGGAAAAAAACAAACTTGCTAAGAGATAATGTTCTCTAAAACCATTCAGGGTTTTTCCCAGCTGGGAGAGCTATAAAATAAGAAAATACCAGATAGCACTTAGTAGAACCACAGGCTGAACAATGAGTTTTAGCATGGATAACCTTTCTTTTAGGTTAACTCAAGTCTTTGAGTGTGTTTGTCAGTTTGGGACATTTGTTCCTATTAGGAATGTAAAACTTCAATATTTAAATATGTACATACCTTTGTGTTTTAGTTTTAAGTTAATAGGTTTTTGGGGGTATTGGGGGTTTGTTTGTTTTTTTTTTTATTTATGGGCTTTCAATAAACAAAAAGTTTTGTAAGATATGACATAGGCTCAAATGAATATGACAAGAAACAGCTATATAAAAGTTTAACCTGCCAAACAGTTTATGCATGTAACACAGAAGCTAGAATTAGACATTAAAGAAAAAGGTGTTATACATAAAAGGTGGGAATAATATTTTTAATACAATGATGATGTCTGTAATTTCTTTAAATGTCAATGCTCTCACAGATAAATACAAAAAAGAAAGAATCCTGAACTATATTAAAAATGTAGAATGCAAATAGCTATGTTACAGGAGACACACTTGGAAAGAACTGAACATGTGAATTTGATAAAGAAAGGTTTTCAGGATGGTTATTCAGTGGCATATCTGGGACAAAGGAAATGAGGAATGCATATATTAATTGCAAAAGGAGCTCCAATAGTGATGGAAGAGGATATAAAGATAATAATGGCATATTTGTAGTGCTAAGGGGCTACTGGCAAGGGAGGAGGATTGTACTAGCATGTATTTTATATTCCACCCAAAACCGCTATAATAGAGTTTAAAAACTTCTGGGAGAAATCAGTTTTCAGCAAGGAATATTAGTTATAGGTGGGGATTGGAATTTGATTTGCAGTGGTGAAGATGTGTCGGGGGGTCCAGAAGGGAAAGTATAATAAAAGTGGGTAGCTTTTTGAAGAACCCAGAGGAGAAATTGTGGATAGCAATTAATAAAGAGCTGAAGGACTTTATCTGGGAGGGGAAGATGCCAAGAATAAAGTAGGATAAGCCGATTCTTCCAGTAGAACAGGGTGGATTGGCATTACCTGAACTGAAGGGGTATTTCTGAGCTAAACAGTTAAGGCTCCTATACATAGCACAAGCAAAAACTATAATTCAAAGTGGAAAGGGATGGTGATAAAATCAGGAGGAAAGCTCAAGAAAGATGCAGAGACTGGGATTTTGGATGTGGGCCTCTAAGGAGAATAACAATAATCATACAGAATTATTATATCTATAACGTAGCAGAAAATATCCTAAGAACTAAGCTAACACAGGAATGGAGATTCTGCTCATAGGGATGACTGCAATTAGGGATATATATATATATATATATATATATATATATATATATATATATATATATATATATATATATATATATACACACACACACACACACAATAGGCAAGGGGGGGCTGGAACTTATTGAAGAAAACTGGCAAAAGAATCAATGTATTGGGAGCAAATAACTGGAGAGGGAAAGATGATAGAATGGGAAAAACTGCAGGAATTTATTTGGACTATAGGTTAGAGATGGCCCAAGAACTGATATCAGAGTATATGCAAAGGGAATGAAACAGGGGATCCTAAACAAAAGACCAGCACTTGGTAGAGTTTTAGAAGAATCTAGAACAGAAGCTGCCATTAAAAAGGAATAATTAGTACAGCATATAAAATACTGCGTGATAACTATAAGAATCAATCACAGGAGGTTAGAAAGGATTGAAGAGAGAGTGGATAAGCAATTCACAAAGTAACAATAGGAGGATATATGTATGTCTCCCAAATATGCAACAAAATCCAAAAGATTTAGGATATTTGCTTGGAAATGTCTACATAAATATTTTATACCAAAGTAGACTCCAGAGAATTTTTCTTCAGGTAGACAGCAAACGTTGGAGGTGTGCCGGGAAAGAAATAGGTAATTGGGAACATGTTTTATGGGAGTGCGGTGAGTTGGCAGACTTTAAGGATTCCCTGCAGGATGCATTGTTGGAGATGTTGGGTGCGCAGATTGGTGTGGCGAAGGAGATGATTTTTCTTAGCTATGATAGAGAATTGGAATTGCATAGACATGGTATGGCCTTGCTGTGTAATTATATTGGCTGCCAAAATAGCAATTACTTGAAAATGGAAATGAAAATCTAAACCAACTATACTAGAAGTAGTGAATATAGTAGCAGGTAAAACAACTGGAGATGAGATATTTATAAAAGGCTAGGAGCAAACTACATATGAAAAATGGGAATTGTGGGAATAATATATACAGTGGAAGAATGAGGTTTAAAAGAAGGCAGGACTTAAATGAGCTACGTAATGTTTGACTGAAAATGATTGGGAAGATTATAAGTGATGTATAATGTCTGCAACTGGCAGTATGTCAGTATGGTTTGTAATTTTAGAATGCTTGCAACTAGGATTGTGTTGGTGTGGTTTGTTTTCATTTATATAAATGTATGACTGCCTATGCTGTATGTGATGGTTTAATAAAGATGTTTCTTGTTTATAAAAAGGGGGAAGGAAATGAATAATTTATGTAATGTTGCTTAGGTTATATGATATTCTAGTCCAGATACCGATTTGCTGTATCCAGGACTGTTTGTAAGCTTCTGGGTCCCCAAGCCTTTCTGTGTTGGAGGGAAGCCTTCTAGCTTATCAGTGGGAATGGTAAGCACTAGGTAACCTGTCTACCACATAAGGAGTGGTTTCTGGCCCAGAAATTGTAGTTATTGGCTGTTTGGGCAGTTTTTCCATCTCTCTCAACTTTCTGATTTAAAAGCTCCCATTTGCACTTGTATCCCCCCTTTCCTGTAACTAGTCTAGTCCAGATACAGATTTTCTGTATCCAGGACTGTTTGTAAGCTACTAAACCAAACCAGTGGTCTGAGTGCCCAAGATAAAAACTGGTAAACCTGAAGTAAGGCACACACAGAGCTCAGCAAAATGGACAACTGCTTTAATGAACAAGCACAAAAACAATCCACAGCAAGCTAAATCACAGCAGCACAGCACAGCAAACGAAATTGCAAAGCACAAGCAACAGCACAATAATGCTGTAAAGTTAATCCACATACGTTTTTGTCACAATAACTTCATCAGATACCTAACCTCTCTTCCTTTGGTGAATAAATAAACTAATCTAATTCAAATGAACCATTGAGTGAACAAATTCCATTACACATGCAAAATGCATTAAAACACATATACCTTAAAAGTGAATGAATCTAAAAGTTAAAACCAAAAGTATATATAATAAATAGATATGTATATATATATTTTGTTATATAAAATGCTTCAAACATAAACCTTAGTTAAAATTGCTTTGTTAAATATAAGTATTACCAGCACAAACCTGAAATGCTTCTAAAAATGTTTTTTCAAAAGCAGAAGCTAAATTGAATTCAAAATGCAATGAAATATCACCATCTTGTGGAAATTAAATTAAATGCATGTTCATCTTGTTAAAAGATAAATGCATGTATTATTATTAAAATAAACCATAAAATGCTTGCATATATAATATATAAAATGATTTAAAATATAAATATAATAACATACTATAATTTAGCTGATCTCAATTTCAGCACAGGTTTCAAGGATAACATTTCATTTAAAGCAGGGGCAGAACTTGCATCAAGAATAATTTGCCAATATAGCTCCCTATATTCCTGTTTGTAAGCTCCTGATCCCCCCTAGCTTTTCTGTGTTGGAGGTGAAGCCTTCTAGCTTATCAGTGGAGGTGGTAAGCACTAGGTAGCCTATCTAACAAAAGAGGAGGGGGTTCTGGCCCAGATTTGTGGTTTATTGGCCTTTTGGGCAGTTTCTTCCACCTATTTCAACTTTCTGGCTTAAAAGCTTGTGTTTGCACTTGTTTCCCCCCTTTCCTGTAACTAGTCTAGTCCAGATACAGATTTGCTGTGTCCAAGACTGTAAGCTTCTGAACCCCCCAAGCCTTTCTGTGTTGGAGGGAAGCCTTCTAGCTTATCAGTGGGAGTGTTGAGCACTAGGTAGCCTATCTACCAAAAGAGGAGTGGTTCCTGGAACAGAAATTGCAGCTTATTGGCCGTTTGGACAGTTTTCCCATCTCTCTCAACTTTCCGGTTTAAAAGCCCACATTTGCTCTTGTTTCCTGCCTTTCCTGTAACTAGTCTAGTCCAGATACAGACTTGCTTCTGAGCGGTGCCAGAGCCTGCTCTTCAATTTTTCCCTTAGATTTACTAGTTCTCTCCTCTCCGGCACTTATACTAGCTTATTAGTCTAGCACTTTACCAGACTTCTTGTAGCAATTATTGTAGCACACAAGTACTACCAGCACTAAACGTTCTACAAGGAAACAGATCCAGTACTTATTGTCAATGCCCACTCTGCCAGGCATGTCAAAAGGTCAGTTCCCTGTGCTTTATCTTATTAACCTGGTGAACTTGGGCATCCTGAGGCAATGTAGCAACTACCTCATGTATACCGACAACCCTCTCCTCTTACCTTCCAACACTCAGACTTGCGAGAGATGCACTTATATATCCAAACTGGAAGCCACACACTCTCCAGCCAAGACCGGAATAGCTGGTCAAGAGGAGAAGGTCAACACTTGCACCACACCACATGGAACACATAGCCCTCTGGAACACACAGTAGCACTGCTTTCACATAAGGAAGCCAATCTGGTGGTCCCCTGCCATAAACAAATCTACAACAGAAAGAGTAAACTGATGCAGAATAAGGTGAAGTCCCAAGACTGGAAAAACTCCCTTATCTGCTTCAACAAAAAGTTGAGGTCTCTCATCAAATCCTCTAAAGCTAGGTATGAAAACAGAATTGCAGCAGACAGTAAAGACAAACACAAGGCCTTCTACAGTTATGTAAAGAATCTCCACGGCAATACCCAGATTTGCTCTGAGCTACTGCACAATGGTACCTCCTATACTGAGCCAACAGATATTGCCAGTATACTGGCTGACAGATTCAGTGCCATCTTTACCCCCCCCCCCTCCAAAGAACCAATTACAATACCAGTAGATTGCCAGGCAGCCAGTATTACTGCTGCACAGGTTAAAACAGCACTGTCCAAGGCCAAGAATACAGCTTCTATGGGACCTGACAATATCCCTGGTTGTGTTCTACATGAACTACAGAGTGAACTGGCACCTCACCTGTGTGCCCTGTTCAATCACAGCTTCACCTCAGGCTGTGTCCCTGCCAAATGGTGCACTGCTACAGTCATCTCTCTTCACAAAGGAGGAGCAACTACAGACCCTGAGGACTATCATCCCATTAGCCTGACGAGTCTGATATGCAAAGCTATGGAATGCATCGTCATGGACCTAATAAACAAGGATATAGGGAATCTCCAAACTCTGGATCTCACACAGTTTGGTTTTGTGAAGGGTAGATCATGCCTGCTCAACTTGGTTGACTTCTTTGAGTCAGTTACCAGAGCTGTAGATGAAGGCAAGGTGAAGCACCCTACCTTGATCTGGCCAAGGCTTTTGATACCATTCCCCACTCAGGAATCATAGAAAAACTCACTAAGCTTGGCATCAACCCCTATATCACTAGATGGGTTGCAAACTGGCTCACAGATCAAACCCACAGTGTGAAAATAGCTGACTCCAAGTCAGACTATTGATTAGTCATGAGTGGAGTCCCACAGGGTTCGGTCCTGAGTCCTCTCCTGTTTGGTATCTACTTCTCTGAAGTCCAGGACAACACGAAGGGACTCTGGCTGACAAAGTTTGCAGATGATTGCAAGTTGGGAGCTATTATTAACTCCCCAAGTGATATTGACATCCTATAGAATAGCCTCGCTGTGACCAACGACTGGTGTCAGAACCATGGCCTTAAGCTCAATGCCAAAAATATGTGTCATTATCCCCTTTGGGAAAAACCCAGTTCCCATGAATTACCACATTGATGGTAGTCCACTGAACACAGAAGGCATTATAAGAGATCTGGGAACACAGGCTGACAGCAACCTCTCTTTTGATCACCACTGTGGTCAGAAAGTCCTTCTCTGTACTACATCTCATTACTAACGGTTTTGCATCCAGGATGAAAGAGGTCATTGTCTCCATGTACTCTTCCCTCATTAGGCCAATCATTGAGTACAATGCCCCATTTGGCACATACCTCACTAGACAGCTGCAACAACTGGAGAGGCCACAAAAGGTATCTCACAAAGAAGATCCTAGGCCTTAAACACTTGTCCTATATGGAGACTCAAAAAAACTCCAACTATTCTCTGTCTTATATCGCCTACTTACAGGTGATCTCTGCTTGACTTACAAAGCCATGTCTGACCCAGCTCTGTTAGAAATGCTACATCTAAAGAACTCCCAATCCCTCTGCACCATACGCTCCAGAGACCTCAACCTCATTACCACAATTAACAGAACATGCTGGAGGGACAGGTTCATAACCCAGAGACTGCCCATGCTATGGAACAGACTTCCCATACATGTGAAGCAGAGCACCTCGCTGACCCTCTTCAAGAGAAATTTGATGAGTGGATGAGAAACAGAAAATTCACCCTGGGGATAACACCAGTGTCTCTACTCGACAGAGGTACTGGGAACTAAGGTCGGGTGGCACTATGCCAGGGTAA
Organism: Protopterus annectens; assembly: GCF_019279795.1. Lineage (NCBI taxonomy): Eukaryota > Metazoa > Chordata > Ceratodontiformes > Protopteridae > Protopterus > Protopterus annectens. Next base: position 1,245,947,290 of record NC_056727.1, on the reverse strand, counting down.
TGCTATGGCTAGGCTTGTAAAGGCCCCAGGACCATTAGTTAGTACACGCCTATGAACATTATCTTAAAACTTTGGAATTTGTACATATTGTTAAATATGTAACCACAGTATTTACTGTATCTGTACTCTTAATTTTTTATTTACCTTGTAATCTTAATTCGTTTACCTGTAATCTTAATTGTTTTCCTTGGAGCTTTTTTCTCGGGGCCTCTGCTGAAAATGGACATGTATCCAGTCGGACTACCATGGTCAACAAATGTAAAATAAATTAAAAATTAAAAATGTGAAGTATAATGTTTATAAATGTGAACTTGTTAATACAGTTTGATTACTGTTATATAAATGTAAATTTTCCTATCCCACAAGTGATAATTCAAAAAGGGTGTTTAAAAAAACAGAGGGAAAGTTGTGGATAGCAATTTATAAAGAGCTGAAGAATTGCATCTGGGAGGGGAAGATGGCAAGAGTCAAAAGTGTAAGCTGATCTTTCCAACAGAAAATATATTTTGGGATTACCTGACTGAAAGGGGTATTTTACAGCTTCACTATTAAGGCTCCTATACACAGCAAAAACAGAAAGCTATAATTCAAAGTGGAAAGGGATGATGATGAAATGGGGGAAGCTTGGGAAATAAGGACAGACTGGAAGTTTGGATGCAGATCCTTAAGGAGCATAACAATAACCATATGACATATTATATTCATAAAGCAGAAGAACGTATTCTAAGAAGTAAGCCAGCATGGGAATAAAGAAATTACATTCTGCCAATAAGGATGATTGCAATTAGGGGTATACAGAACAGACAAGATGGGGCTGGAATTTACTGGAGAAAGCTAGCAAAAGAACCAAGGTATTGGGAACAAATAAATAGAGAGGGAAATTACCAGAATGGGAAGAGGCCCATACCTCTCAACCTGGAAACATCAAAAATCTGGACAAAAGCCCATGAAAAATAGGTACAAATATGTACACTGATTAATATAAAATTTCCATACAAAATTATGTAACCCCACCCACTCCAGTGGAATTGTGGGATACCAAATTTCAAATGCAAACTGAAGAACAGGCAAGGAAAATATGCCCCCCCAGCCCCCAGAGACCCTGTAGTAAATGGTTGCACTGTGGGGATACATGTGCTTTGGCTACTTATATTTTTATCATCCTTCTCCTCCTAATTTTTTTTAAACTACATTGATAGCACAGGTAAATTAGTCATGCAACTGGCATTCTGATCCAGTTTTGAAAGAATTTATATAGAGATAGGTACTATAAAATTATAGTGGGATTCCCAGAAATTGCATTAAAACCATCCTACTCAAAGGCTACATGCATTCGGCCATATAATCCACTTCAGGTTTATGGGGAAAATGGAGTTTACCTATACTCACCAAGTTCCAAGCAGAGGAACCTATCCTGAACAGGGTGCCAACCCATCACAGGACACACAACCTCTAAGAGAACACAACACAGATAATTTATAAGAATTCCAATTTAGATGCACAAAAGGTACTTTACTTTTGTTAACAGATATTCACACTACAATGGCCCATTTGCAGGAGAGGTCCAGGGAGGAAAAAAATCCAAAGTCAAACACAAAAAATACTTTGTAGTCAAAATATTACTCACACTACACTCTTACAAAGAGGTATCTATATTTATATCATTTATAATGTCTTCCAAGGTTTAGGAATTATCGTCTCCCTTAGCACCTCACCAAACCCCAGCCATTACAATGAATATCCCCAAGCTCAAATTGGAGTTCTCCACAGGACCACAGTGGTCTGTATTCTACCTCTGTACTTCTAAACCCCTTCTTCAACTTTGTGGATGTTCATTTTTATCACTTTATAAACCCATAGGTAGCACTCCATCCTTTCAATTTTCTTCAAACAGCACTCCCCTTTCTTGCATATCCTTAGGGCTCACTGCCACACTCCTGTTCTCCACTGACATGGAATATGTTCTCCATGGGATATTCCTGATCCATAAACAACCCCTTGCCTGCAGCTGGACTCCAATCATGCAAAATGATGCAATACCATATCACCAGTTCACCACATATCTCAATTCCCCCCAACCCTCTCTAAGGTTAGAATACAGGTATTAAAACATCCGGGCCAGCTGCCATACTTAAATCAGCTGCTAAATAACTCCTTTATCTCCCATGTTTCTCTCAGTGCCCCCTCCACTCAATACTCCATACCAATCAACAACAGTACAGTTCCCTCCCCATCTCTTGACTTGGAATTAAACAGACAGTGACCATATCTGAATGTCTCATTTTTAGACAGAGCTGTATTGCCTGTACACCATGGAACTCAAGTTCTGCAGCCTATGACGTTTGTGGCCAATTAAATGCAGGCTTGGAATGGTCGGGTCAACAGTTGTGTCATGTGGTTAAATAACTTGTGCAAATCTAAAAAAACGTCTGTTACTTAATCTTATGTACTCTCTTAGTATCCATAGGAAAGGCCACACCATGCATTTCATTTGATTCTGTTTGTAGGTAATACAATTTGACTAGGTACCTTAAAGGCTTCCTGTCCACTTAGAAATGGACCGTGGTTTGCTGACCTGGGAACATTTGGTAAATAAGGCAATGTCCATATCTTCTCTGTTGGTTAAGATGGCTGTGAAGAGCAGCAATGTAGGCATTGACTCCAGTAGAGGCTACTAACACATGCTGCTGTACTGCTGCCAAGTGCCAACCCTACTCATAATAACACTGCACATGTTATGCACACTGCAAATCCTGATGTCCAAAATATGTACATGGTGCTGCACAAGGTACCCATTTAATATGGTTCTGAATTGGTCCATCAGTTGTATAATTGTAGCTAATTTGCAGGGGGTTCATCATCTACATGTCATTAGGCAGTTCTTAGGCTATTATTAGCATCTCCTGCATATCACTTTATTTTGAAACTTGCATAACCCCTATGTCTCGGTTTTAGAATCACACATACTATGAATGGGAGGTTCACTACCTACACTAATTTGTGCTGTCACTGTGCAATGTGCCACTGTTACACATCTATAAATCCAATCCTATGTCTAACAGAACATTGCTTTATTTCTGACTGGCCTGAAAATACATAGTAAAATAATAGCAAATAAGAAAAGGCTACATCAGTAATTTACTGTAATCACTGAAACTGACAGGTCTAGTAGCTCTACATCTCTGCAAAAGCACATTTGTGTAGCACTTACAAATCCTTAATAGTTTCCTTCCCCTCTATTTTCAAAACTGTACCATTTCCCAATTAAAGAAGACACTTATAACAGAAACAGTCAGGCTAGCTAGCAGTACAGTACAATACTTAAAAACAATGCAGGGCCCAGGGCCCAGTGAGTCGACTACTATGACTTAAAGAAGTCAAAACATTTAATTTCTTTCTTTCTTATAAATCAGCTATTAGCCTTTATATTTACCTGCGGGGAGGTGCAGGAGGAACTGGGGGAAGAAGCAGTAGCTCCAGAAGAAATACATTTTTTCATGTTGTGAAGTTCTGTCCACCAACTTTGGACCAGGAAGATTCACTGCCACACAGCTCCAAGTCAGTTAGACTTGTCTTAGTCTTCTGCTGCTAGCCTCTGTGTCTGACTGTTGCCGGTGCTGGTGGACACAGGTAGGGATGGAATGGTTTGCCATCCGAGTCGCCAGCCTGTCTCCTGTCCTGCCTTCTTCTAATTGATGCAGCTGCAAAAGTCAAGTGCAACAAGTATTCAACCCATACACACACTTGACACTTCTTGAGACTTTAAAGTTTACTTATTTTAAATTTATAAAAAAAAAAAAACACACACTGGTCTGCCCTGCTTTCTTTCTGGCTGGTGTCTGTTCGGATGAACTTGTTGTTGTGCATCTGACTGTGTCCCACCGTCTCTCTTTTTTATTCCCAATCCCAGGCAGGCTGTTGCAGTGTGCAAGACGAGTGAGTGATGACAAGACCAGCATGTGGTGCAGTGCTAAAGTAAGTAAACAAACAAACTCATGCTCGTCTCTCACTCACTCAGCCCAGTTGCCCAGAGCAGCCCTCAGCTGAATTCCACCAGGCTGGCAGGGTGCTCACGAAGCTAACATCACTGCACATGCCTCTGTGTGATGACATCATTATGAAAAAAACATGAAAAAAAATTAAATAAAAAAGCCAGGAAACTTGGAAATTAAGGGGTGCCACTCAGGAATCATAGCACCCCATTTTTGGACCTCAAAACCCAGTAATAACTGGGTGATTCGATATGGTTGAGAGGTATGGAAGAGGCCAAGAATACATTTGGACTGCAGGCTAGAGATTGCCATCCCTATCAAGGACTGATGTAAGAGTATAGGCAAAGAGAAAGGAATAAGGCTATCCTAAGTGAAAGACTAGCATTAGTAAAGATTTTAGCAGAATCGAGAACAGAAGTTCCTTTTAAAACAGGGATAATTAGTACAGGATATAAAATATTGAATGACAACTAGAGGAATCACGCAGAGGAAGCTAGAAAGGATTTAGAAGAGAGATTGGAAAAACATTCACAAAGAAACAACAGGAGGCTGTATTTATGGCTCCTAAGTATACAGCAATGTTGAGAGGATTTATGATTTTTGCTTAGAAGTGTTTGCATAGATATTGTTATACCTCAAGCAGACTACAAATATTTTTTTCTCAGGTAGATTGCAAATGTTGGAGGTATGATGGGGAAGAAAGAGGTAACTGGGAACATATTTTTTGGGAGTATAATGAGCTGGCAGACTTTAAAATTTCCCTGCAGGGTACTCTGTCAGAAATACTGAGTGACCAAATTGGTGTAACTATAGAAATGTTTTTTTTGAGCTATGGTACAGAACTGGAATTGCCTAGACACAGTAAGATCTTGCTGGGTTTAATTCTGGTGGCTGCCAAAAAAGCAGTAACTAGAAAATGGAAATCTAAAGCAGCCTTAGTAGAAGTAGTGAATATAGTGAAAGCGATAAAAGAACTGGAAGCAGGGATCTTTAGAAAAGTGTAGAAGCAAAATACATGGAAAATAGGGATTGTGGAAACAATACATTCAGATTAATATTTTGGAGGAGGAGTGAGGTTTAAGGGAAGGCTGGAATTGAATAAGCAATTTAATGTTCAATTGACAATGGCTGTATAAAAGATTGTGTGTGATGTATTAATGTTTATAACTGAAAATATGTCAATACAGATGTTTTCATTTATATGAATGTATAATTTCCTTATGTCATAAGTGATAATTCAGCAAAGAAGTTCCTTGTTTAAAAAAATAAATAAATTCAAAATAGTAACCCTCCAGAGCTTCCTACCCCTCATTCCTCCCATGAGTTACATGGTAACACTAAGACTTAAAAGATGCTTATTTTCACATAGCCTCAGGCTTCAGGAAATATTTGATGGTCTTTGTGTCTAGGTTGCATTATCTCTTATGTGCTTTATCCTTTGTATTATTTACAGCTCCAAAGTTGTTTATAAAATGTCTAACTCCAGTCATAGCTCATTGCAGACTTAATGGCATTCACATATCTCATTTAATCTTTGCAGAGTCTTTATCCAGATATCGATACATACCTGGATTATGTCTCTTCTGACCAATCTGGGCTTTTATATAAATATTAAAAAATACTCATTGAATCTGTCTCAAAGGATTGTGTTTCTCGGTTGCCTTCTAGGTACTTCACTTCAAAAGGCCTTTTTAACACAACAAAAAGTGGACTTTTATCTGGAAAATTTTCTGAGCTTCTCCAGTCTCAGACTTCTGCAACAGAATTTCTCATTATCCTTGGGTTCATGGCTTTAATTGAACTCATGATTCTTCTAGTCAGGTTACACATGAGAAAGATGCAATGATTTCTGTACACAACACATGGGCCTAGTATTTACATCCTCTGGAGTATCAAATTCCAGTTTTGAGCTTTCTAAAAATGAAACTGCTTTGGTGGAGACAACAAATTCAACTGAGCCCAGGTCTCCCGTTTCTCATCAGATCACAGGCCAATATTTCACAACAGGCACTTCAGATTTTGCTTGGTGAACAATTTCCACGGAAAAAGACTTACACAGTCATTTAGACAGACCAAACCACATCAATATAAAGATTTTGGTTGTGATCTGTGCCTTTAAATCTCTTCATCATCAATCGTCTCCAGGACCTCTTCAAGTGATTACTGACAATACCATAGTCATGTGGTACATAAACATGTAGGAAGGTTATATGCACTAAACAGATTGACTATGATGACTTGGGATGGAGCTCTACAGTATTCATTAACCCTTCAAGCATCTTACATTCCACCAGAGCAAAACATAGTGACAGACAAGGTGAGGAGGAACAGGACAGACCCTCACAAATGGAAATTGAAAAAGGGGGTCTTCCAGGAATTGATCCAGTTGTGGGGAACACCTCAAATAGATCAAGTTTGCCTCCTTTCAAAACAGATAAGTAAACAAATTCTACCCAACAAGCCTGGACAATAGATGTAATTTTATTTATGTGGTTGGGAATGTTTCTTTATGCTTTTCTGCCCTTTACACTGATATCCAGGGTTAAATTTCAAGATTCAGAAGTACTTCCCAAACTTAATTTTGCTGACTCCCTTTTGGCCTGGGCAACTTTGGTTCTCCCTTGGTATGGAACTGGCCAAGGGTGCAAGCATCCTCACAGACTGGATCCACTCACACAAGATGGGGGAGTTTGATACATCCCAGTCTTGATCAACTTCAATTTCAACTGACTACCTGGATGATTAATTTATAATACCTTTTAGGCACTTATTTCATGAGGTCATGCAACACCAGGAGCTCTTGCATCTGTATCCTTACTTTTCCCAGGTTGGATAAACATTTGTAGTCAACCCATTTAGCCTAAAGGCTACTGCAGCTGTGAGAATAATGAACATGGTGCAGTTGTATAAGTTACACAAACCCATAACAGTATATGTTCGGATTCCTCACAGCTGTATTAGATGCACTCTCCCTCCATCCCTCTAGTCTTGTATCTAGTTGCAGTTGGGATATAAAGTAGGGTTCTTTGTGTTTCTACTTTATATATTTCACCATTATTACTGTTTTTTTTTTGTTTAGGGTTATTAGTCTCTTCTTTCTGTGTGTATGAGCAAGAAAGTCCTGAAGAAAGCTTTACAATGACTGATGATTTCCCCTCGAGTCTAGCCAGTCAGAAGCCAGAGTGAATTTGGGCTTTGGAAAGCTGGCCAGTTGTTGTTTCTTAGGGAAGGAAACAACCCATATAGCCTAAAGACTACCTTAGCAGTGACAAATTCAAAAATCTACTGTTATGGGTAAGTCCTCTTTACCCAAATGAAGTTTATTTTCCATCTTATTTGCCACACTATTATTTAACTACTGAATATCTTTATTACTCACTGTCATATTGTAAAGATACAGATTTCCTGGATCACATCTTCAGAAAACTTGTTTCACGGCCAAACTACTTCTCAGTTACAACAATTACTATTCTACATGAGTATATTCCCTTCAGCTAGTCCATATCTGATCAGGTACCACTATTGTACTGTTTAATTTCATTTAATATTTCAAATAATGTTGTTTCATGGATAGTATAATCTGTTACTTGTGCCTTACATATATTGCAAAATATTGGTCTGGTTTCATTAATAGCTACACTATGTGCATCTGTTGTATATGCAGTGTGAGAAGCAGCACACAGAGTAATGCACTGTTTCATATTCAAAAATTACAAGCTAATTAACCAGTCAACATGGAGAAAGCTATTCATGAAGCTACAAAGCAATCATGTACACTCAGTGTAGCCATTTGCCTTGAAATCCCAAACTGTTTGGAATACAGCTGCAATTGTGCTTAGAAAAAAAAAAAACATGTTAGCATTTATTGCTGCCATTAGAAAGTTGTATGTACTGCAGGCTTTAATGAAAGTTGCTGCTACTACTGTTGTTGATAGACCTCTGCCAAGAAGAATAGTAATGATTTTTTTGTACCCTGTTTAACTTAATATGGACTGTATGACACAGAAAATTGTACAGCAAAATGTGGTAGACCGGGAAACAGTGTAGTAAATATACAACCTCTTCTATCCTCATTTGAGGCCTAAGATAAGTGTGGTACCTCCTTGAAAAAAAAACTAACTGCTTAGTTTCATATGCATTTCATATTCATTCCCCTTGAAATTTTTTACTGTATGATCAAGTTGAAAAAAAATAGTGTTCTGCGAACTTTACCACATATTTCACTAAGGAATTTTTAAAGTTTTTCTTCCTTATAGCCAAGTCATGTTCATAAATACGTTCTTTTAACCTTCTTTGGGTTTCACCCACATAAGACCCATCGCATTTCTTGTACAAGTGCAAGGTAAATAACTCCTTGGGTATTACACTTACAATGAAAAGTGGCTTTAAGTTTCACTTTATTAACTACAACAGATGTAGCCACTAAAATATGTTTGCATTGAATAAAAAACGCATTTAGCTGTGCCACATTTTTTTAACTAGTAGAAACACATGGATAACTATCATATTCCAACAAATTTTTTTATAGATTTGCCCTTAAGGTAAACTACTGGAGGTTTTATCCCCATCTTGTCCATCAAGGTGTCAAAAAGTACAGTTTTGTACCTACCATAAATGTAGATGTTTGAGTGCTAATACAGCTGCAGTCATAACAGATGGGGGTTATCCTGCCATCAGGCGGGTCCTCGGTCGGCCGAATTGCAAAGTCTAGGTCCGGCGTCGGTTGTCGTCGCTTCTTCCCTGACGTCAATGCGGCAGGGGTATAAAAGAACCAGCCGACGCCATTTTCTTCAGTTTTTCTTGCCCCAGATGTCAGGTGCCCCCAGAAGGAAGGCAAAACATAAACTTATGTAATAATGCAATGTAATATAATCAAAAAACAGTAGTTTGCAAGCAAATACACCATAAAAGAATACCCCAATCAGGTTGTATGAGGAGGTGTTTGTCATAAGGCCTGTCCCAAGAGGGGATGGAGGGAGGGAAACCTGGACTGCAGCTGTATTAGCACTCGAACATCTACATTTATGGTAGGTACAAAACTGTACTATGTTCATCGTGCATACAGCTGCAGTCATAACAGATGGGTAGAATCCCAAAGCTAAAAAGGGGTGGCAGGCACTAAGTGGAACTAGGAGGAGCAAGGATGCCCTGCAAGACTGCTGTGGCAAAGCCCACTCTAGATTTAGAGTATAGTGGAAGGTGATAGTGCTTGGAGAAAGTGTGCACAGAACTCCAAGTGGCTGCTTCCAAAATATCCTTGGTAGGAACCCCCCTGAGGAAAGCTGCAGAGGTAGCTGTGGCCCTTGTGGAGTGAGATCTGATACTTGTAGGTACAGTTTTTCCATGAAATGAGTAACAAAAGCGTATGCAGTGGGCTATCCATTTTGAGATTGTCTGCTTGGAAATAGCCTTTCCGTGAGCACCTGTAGCATAGGACACAAAGAGTTGCTCTGATTTTCTGAATGGCTTTGTCCTGTCCAAATAATAACGAAGTTGTCTGTGAATGTCCAAGGAATGTAGTAGTCTTTCCCCTTTGTTTTGTGGGTTAGGATAAAAGGTAGGTAAGTGGATAGTCTGATTCAAGGCTACACTGGATACTACCTTTGGCATAAAGGAAGGGTTGGTTCGTAAGGAAACTCTGTCCTGATGTAAAATGATGAAAGGTTGCACAGCCATGAGGGCTTGTAGTTCCGAAACCCTGCGTGCTGAGGTAATAGCCAGAAGGAAGGCTGTTTTCCATGACAAATATTGCAGTTCTGTTGAAGCAGCTGGCTCAAATGGAGGCAGGGTCAGTTTTTCTAAAATGAAGTTGAGGTCCCAAGCAGGTACTGGTGGTTTCCTTGGGGGTTTTATATTCTTAGCCCCTCTGAGGAACTGTCTTAAGAGAGGATGAGAGAATAAAGGAGGATCAGTGTTGTATTGTGCAGAAATGGCTGAAGCATGGATCTTGATGGAGGAGAAGGAAAGTCCACTGTTTAACATCTCAGCTAGGTACTGTAATATTTGAGGTAAATTTAGTACCCAAGGATTCTGGCCCTTTTTCTGATTCCAGGCACAAAACCGTTTCCATTTGGTGGAGTAGGCTTTTCTAGTAGAAGGTCTTCTGGCCTCCAAGATGACATCCTGCACCTCCTTGGAGAGGAGGGGGCCTGTTGGGAAATCAAGGAATCCTTCATGCGGCTAGATTGAGGGTTTTCAGCTGACTGTGAAGAGTTTTGAAGTTGTGCTGGGTCAACAGAAGAGGCACTAGAGGCAGGATCCATGGTGGGGAATGCGTCAGGCTCTTCAGGAGTGGATACCAGTGTTGTCTTGGCCAGTCTGGAGCAATGAGAATCATCTTTGGCCTCTCTGCTCTGGCTTTTAATTGAACTTTGGGCAGCAGAGGAAGAGGTGGAAAGGCATAGACTGTCAATGTTGTCCAATTGAAAGAAAGTGCGTCCACTTTCCAGGACTGTGGATGATAGGGTCCTTGAGCAAAATTTTTTCAGTTGGTAATTTCTGTGGGTAGCAAAGAGATCTATGTCTGGCCGTCCCCACGCCTGAATTATCTTTGCAAAAACCTGAGGATGCAACTTCCATTCGTGTGGATCTGTCATATTTCTGCTTAGGTTGTCTGCCAGCATGTTTTCCTTCCCTGGCAGGAATTGTGCTTGAAGTTGGATTTGCAATTCCAGAGCCGTGTTCCAAAGGGATATGGCTAGTCTGCACAGGGGGTATGAATGAGTTCCTCCCTGTTTGTTTATGTACCACATCACTGTGGTGTTGTCTGTCCTCATCAATAGTTGGCCTGGATGCAGTAGGTCTTTGAAAGCCATAATAGCATTTATTACTGCTAACATTTCCTTTTGATTGATGTGTAGGTGCTTCTCTTTTTGGGACCATTTGCCCTGAATGCACTGATCTGTCATGTGCACCTGCCAGGCGTAGTCCAAGGCGTCTGTTGTGATGATTTGATTTGCTTGAGGCATGCAGAAGGGGAGACCTATGTTTCTTTGGCATGCTTGAGCCCACCACAGAAATTCCTTTTGAAGACATGGAATGAGTGTTATAATTGTTTCCAAACTGTGGCTGTGTTGAGACCATAAGTTTTTTAGGTACCATTGAAGTTTCCTCATATGCAGCTTTGCACATGGGATCAGCAGGATGCAAGATGCCTTGAATCCCAGGACTTTCCTTGCAGTCAGCCTGGTGAGGGTTGCCATTTTTCTGAAGTATTGAGATAGATGCCCGTGCTTCTCTGGCGTGAGGTAGGCCATCTGGGTGTTTGTATTCAAGCTGGCACCCAGGAAAATTATTGCTTGAGAGGGTATTAGTTTTGATTTCTTTTTGTTGACTGTGTATCCCAGAAAGTTCAACAATTTTATTACAAACGCCAGGTGTTTCAGAAGTATGTGCTTGCTGTCCACTTGGATCAGGCAGTCATCCAGATATGGGTATATTTGTATTCCTTGAAGTCTGCAGAAGGCAATTACTGATGCCAGGCATTTCGTAAACACTCTGGGCGCAGTAGATAAGCTAAAGGGCAATGCAGAGAATTGATAATGGGTTGAACCTGCAAGAAATCTGAGGTATCTTCTGCAATCTTGTCTGATAGGGACATGCAGGTATGCCTCCTTGAGGTCCAGTGTTACCAGCCAAGATTCCTTGCCCTGCTGTAATGTGAGCATCTTGAATTTTGGTACGAGTAAATATGTGTTTAGGATGGATAGGTCCAAAATAGGTCTCCAATCTTTGTCCTTCCTTGGTACCAGGAATAGTCTGGAATAAAAACCTTGACCCTGTTCTTTTGCAGGTACCTCTTGAATAGCTTTCATGTCCATGAGAGCTGAACTGTTTTTGTGCCTCTGCCCTTTGATTTTGTGGCAGGTTTGGCATGCCTCTCATTTTTGGAAGGATGTGAAAGTGGAATCTGTAGCCTCTGTCTATAATGTCCAGGATCCATTTGTCTTTTGTGACAATATGCCAATTTTTTGAAAATAATGCCAGTTTTCCGCCTAAAGGTGCTGCCATTAAAGCTTTGCTTGGCATGCAAAGGGGAAAGTCATTGTGTCTGCTTTCTGAATGACTGTGATCTATCTTCTCCACCTCTTGGTGTAGGTGCTTGCCATTGTCTGGCTCTAAATGATCCTTGAGATTGCCCTCTACCCCTCGGGCGCCTGAATCTACCTCTTTGAGGTCTGTCCATGGCTGGAAAGGACCAATTTTTTGAAGGCCAGTTTCTGCTGGAACGTGGAGGTTATACCTGTAGGAAATCTTTCACTGTTTGCATTGATCTTGCCTTTTCCTCCATTTTCTTTAGTACCTCCTCAGCTTTAACACCAAACAATACATCTTTTTGAAGAGGTGCACCTAGTAATTTAGCTTTGACATGATCTGGTAAGGTTTGCTCTTTGAGCCAAGCATGTCTACGTATGACAGACCCTGTAACAGCAGCTCTACATGAGGCCTCTAAAGCATCAAAACCACATTGCAAGGTATGTTTACCCACTTGCTCTGCACTATGCAACAAATCCTGCAACTCCTTTAAATCTGGTTGTTCAGGTTGTGTCATTTTGCTTTTCAACTGAGATAACAAAACTGTTGATACTTTAACATATGGAACTGACAGTTTAATGCCCTCATGGTTAAAGTGGCCGAGGTGTATACCTTTCCCCCCACCTTTCTAAAGCTCTGGAATCTCTCTCTGAAGGTAATGGGTTTTTGGCAGTAGAGGCTTTAATTCCCTTGGGACCCTGTGAAATAGTTTCTGGGTCAGCAGCATGGCTTTTGTATAGGAATTGGTGTGAATCAGGAACCCTGTAATACCTGTCAGGTTTAACAGGAGCTGGAGGTAAAGAATCTGGGTTGAGGCTGGCTTCTGTGTACACATCATCTAATATATCCAAGACAGGAGGGATATCCAGAGGCCTGGGCTGAGGAAGCAAGAGAAAATCCCTGAGCCTTTTCTTGGAATCTGAGTAATCTTGGCCTTCCCAGTGAAAGTGTTCCCTCAAGGTATGTAAGGTTTCCCCAAAAGAATAGTCCTCAGGGGGTGAGACCGAGGGAATGGACTCCTCAGCATCAGAATCTTCAAAAGGGGAATATGAATATTCCTGGTCCTCAGAATGTTCTGAGGTAATAGAGGCTTGGTCTGAGAAAGGGTAGTCTTCCTCCAATCTGGGCCTTTTGTCCGAGGGGGGTTGAGAACCCCTGATAAGAGTAATCAAATCCTCAGCCATTTTGAGCATCTATTTTTTTAGGCATGGGGCCTTGAGAGGGGCTCTGTGGAGCTTGTCTTTTAGTTTTCATGGCTGCTTTAGATTTTGTGAAAGCCTTAATGGAAAAAGAGGAAGGCCTGAAGACACCTTGAGAGGTGGCAGGCCTGTCTAAACTCTGAGTTTCCCCGCCAAGAGTGGCGTCGGTATCTGTAGTCGGAGTGGGGGCCGAGGAGCCTGCGACCTCGGGCACAGAAGACACCGCTAAAGAAGTGTCATCGGTACTCAGGGGCTGCGTAGGCACCTCGCTGAGAACTCGAGCACCTGTAGCCGGCTTTAGCGTGGTGTCGGTAGAAGTCGCGGACCTCGTATGTCGGTCTTTATCTTTGCGTCTTTTACTCAAAACTGGAGTCGGAGTATCCAACGACATAATGTAATTAAATTTTTTACCAAAATAGTGTTGGGCAAACTCCGCCCGATGCTTAATAGTGCGTTTGTTGAATTTAGCACAAAAACGACAGGCCGAGACATCGTGGTCTGGGCCTAAGCAAGGAATGCAGAAGGAATGGAAATCCTTATGCGGTATTTGCTTCCCACATGAAATGCAATTATTAACTTTGTGTGACATCGGTCTGAGGCAAGAAAAGTTTCCCCAATGGGGTACTTAGCTTTCAAGAAGACTTCGGCTGAAAAATTTTCGTAAATCTCAGGAGCTGGCCGACCGGCACTTGCGAACTGCTTCTGCTTCGGGCACCGCGCGGCAAGAAAGACTGAAGAAAATGGCGTTGGCTGGTTCTTTTATACCCCTGCCGCACTGACGCCAGGGAAGAAGCGACAACAACCGACGCCGGACCTAGACTTTGGAATTTGGCCGACCGAGGACCCGCCTGACGGCAGGATAACCCCATCTGTTATGACTGCAGCTTTATGCACGATGAACATCAGGTAAAAACAAACCAGTTTTTGTGAAGCACCTCATTTATGAATCTAAATTCTGTAGAATATTCGACAATGAAGGACAAGAAATGGTCCTTCTCTGCTTTCGAAGGACCAACAAAAAGTTCATTAACCGTGCTGTAAGAGGTTTTAAGCAAAGGTAAAATAGTGCCATCTTTATTCTTGAGTTATACTGGCCTGAACTTCAGAAACCAATTGTGTGGGGTAGCCTGGTGCAGCAAACATATCCACCAGAATGTGACTTTCTGATTCATATTGTTCATCCTCAGAAACCATTCTGACTACCCAAATGTGTTGCCCCTTAACAATACCTCTTTTTTGATGTTCAGGATGGCTAGTTGTATAATGTAAAAGGCTGTTGGCATAGGCAGGTTTCCTATACACAGTGCTAATAATTCAGTGATTACTTGTTCATAGGTTCAAAGGTAGGTACTAGGCTATCAGCCCTAGGGCCCATACAAGCCTAGCCAAAAAATGTACCCTGGCTTTTGCCACCCAAGAAAATTGTTTTCCTGTGCCCCTGTCGAGCAGAGCCACAGAAGTGATCCCCGGGGTGAATTTCCCATTTCCCATCCAATCATCAAGATTTTTCTTGAAGAGTGCTAATGAGGGGCTCTGTTTGATATAGATAGGTAGTCTGTTCCAGAGTATGGGAAGTCTCTGGGACAGGAATCTATCCCTCCAGCATGTTCTGTTTATTGTGGTGACAAGGTTAAGGTCCCTAGAGCATGTATCTCGGAGGGATTGGGATTTCTTTAAGTGGAGCATGTCCAACAGCTCTGGGTTTGACATAGCTTTGTATGTTAGGCAGAGATTGCCCCTGAGTAGGCGATATGTGATGGAGTAAAGCTGTAGTTTTTTGAGACGGTCTGCATAGAGCATATGTTTGAGGCCAGTAATCCTCTTTGTGAGGTATTTCTGTGGTCTTTCCAGTTGTTGTAGATGTCTTGTGAGGTACATACCAAAAGGGGCGTTGTACTCTTTAATGGGTCTAATGAGTGATGAGTAGAGGGGAACAATGACCTCTTTTTTTCTGGATGAGAATCCTTTTGTGATGAGATGAGCCACATAGAGGATTTCCTGACCACTGTGGCGATGTGATTATCAAAGGAGAGACTACTGTCCACCTGTGTCCCAAGGTCTCTCATCACATTTTCAGCATTAAGTAGACTACCAGCTATGTGGTAGTTCATGGGTACAGAGTTTTTACCAAAGGGGATGACAATACACCTTTTGGCATTGAGCTTCAGGCCATGGCTTTGACACCAGGTATCTGTCTCATTGAGGCCCTTTTGTAGTTTGTCCTCATCGTTAGGAGTTTCGATTATGGCTCCTAGTTTGCAGTCATCTGCAAACTTTGTTAATAAAGACCTTCTGTGTTGGCCTGCACTTCAGAGAAGTAGATACCAAACAGGAAAGGACCCAGGACTGAACCCTGTGGTACTCCACTTGTCACTGGTCTGATGTCGGATTTGGAATCCGCTACTTTCACAGTGTGGGTTCTGTCAGTGAGCCAGTTGGCAACCCATCTTGTGACATAGGGATTTATACCTAGTTTAGTGAGCTTATCTATAATTCCAGAGTGGGGGATGGTATCGAAAGTCTTGGCGAGATCTAGATAAGCTGTGTGAACCATTTTACCCTGATCTATGGCTTTGGTGACTGCTTCAAAGAAGTCAATCAGGTTTAGGAGACATGATCTGCCTTTTACAAATCCAATCTGTGTAGGGTCCAGAGTTTGGAGATTACCAATGTCTTTGTTTATGAGTTCCATGATGATACGTTCCATGGCCTTGCAGACCAGGCTCGTCAGGCTAATGGGGCGGTAGTTCCTGGGGTCCATCATGGCTCCCCCTTTGTGGAGTGGGATAACTGTCGCGGTGCGCCATTCAGTTCGTACAAAGCCTGAGGTGAGGCTATGATTGAACATGGTACTTAGGTAGGGTGCCAGTTCATTCTGTAGTTTGTGTAGAACGCAGCCTGGGATATTGTCAGGTCTCATGGATGCTGTGTTCTTGGCTTTGGAGAGTGTGTTTTTTACCTGTGCAGCCGTGATTATAGGAACTTTGCATTCTTCAGGTATAGAGATGGGCCCTCTAGGGGGTGAAAGGGGGGGGTAAAGTTAGCACTGAACCTATCTGCTAGGATGTTGGCAATATCAGTTGGTGCTGTATATTTAGTGCCATTATGCTGTAACTCAGAGCAGATCTGAGTGTTCCCATTTAGATTCTTGACATAGCTATAGAATGCTTTGTGGTTGTTTTTAGAGTCAGTGGCAATTTTGTTTTTGTAACTAGCTTCGGAGGATTTTATGAGGGATCTCAGCTTCTTACTGAGGTTGACCAGGGAGTTCCTCCAGTCATGGGATTTTACTCTTTTTTGCAACAGTTTCTTTCTTCTGTTGTAGAGTTTGTTTATGGCAGAGGTCCACCAGATTGGCTTCCTTTTTTAGAGGATAACATCTTGGTTCTATTAGGGATAGCATGATCCATACACTCGTGTAAGTGCTTATAAAGTGCATTTGTGTAGGATTTGGCAGTCATACCTCTATTGTCCGTCTGCATGGGTGTCATGAAGTTTGCCACTTCTGTCTTGAGAAGTGTGAAGTTGGCTTTTGAGAAGTTTTTTACGATGGTTTCCTTAATTGGGGCTGGGGCTGGGGGTGGGATGTGGATGTCTACGCTGATTAGCTTGTGGTCGGATCTGACCAACAAGGAAATGACCTCTGGTGTGGAACACCGGTTTCCCATGTTGGTAATGACCAGGTCTAGGATATTGCTGCCTCTGGTGGGGGTGTGAATAAGTTGATCCAAGGCGTTGGAATTTATGAATTCTAGAAAACGTTGAGCAAAAGAGTTGGTAAATGAGTAGTTTTCCCAGTTAATGGTGGGGTAGTTGAAATTGCCCATTATTAGGGTGTTGGGTTGTACCCTAATACTTTTCAGTGTATCAAGAAATGAGGAGTGTGAATCCTGGGGCATGGTGGGGGGTCTGTAGCAAGCAACAATTTGGATTGTGGTCTTGCCCAGAGTTAGTTGCACTTGGATAATCTTGGATGCATTATGCTGTGCAACTAGCCTGGAGGTGTGGATATCCTTAATGAATATGGACACGCCTCCGCCTTTAGTGCTTCTTTCTGGGTTAGGTGGCCGAAAGGTGTGGTATGAATTGAAGCCTGGTAATGCAGGGGTGCTCTCTGGAGCTTTGAACCAGGTCTCTCTCACTGCACAGATGTCAATGTTCTCCATTTTAAGGAGTGCCTCGTGTCAGTGCATTTTGAGGTTTAGACTTCTAGCATTGAGTAGCATTACCCTCAGATTTTCCTTGCTTGTACCTGTTACGGTGGTGAATTTGTCATTTTAACCTTGCCTAAAAAAGGCACTAGAGGGGTTGCAAGAGTCTTAACCAGTATCCAGAATCCTAAGGGTGACAGGTGCAGGCCATCTCTGGCAAAGCATCATGGACTGTCAATCATGTCGTCCCAGGCAGACAAATACTGGATCCCCTTTTGTATCTTTCAAAATGTTCACATCTAAATAGTTAATAGTTGAGTTGTCAGAGGAAAATGTAAACCTTAAGAAATACGTGGAATTTAGGTATTCAATAAAAGACTCAATCTCACTACTAGCCCTGTCCCAAACAATAAAAATATCATAAAGGCAATGCACATACAGCCTCCAGGAGGCCAGGTTGAACCTACTAAACAAAAACTTTTTTCCCCTTGAACAAGAACAATATTTTCAGAAATTGGGGCACAAGATGCCCCCAATGCTACTCCCTGTTTTTGATGAAAATATTGCCCTTGCAAATGTACAAAAGTTACCAAGGGACATTCTCAAAGTTTGGACATAATCTGACTGCATTGTCAGTATTTTGTTTTTCTTTTAAACTAAGGAGGTTTTTATAAAAATGTTATGTTTATTGGATGGTGATAATTCTGTGACTCAACTGAAGGGGATTTAAATTTTGTAATGGTATTTGATTCTGATGAAGTCTGTAGTATATCAGACAAAAGTGCTTAATCTGTATTTCAATTGTGTATATTTATTAAAAGTGTATTATTGTATCCCTTGGAGTTGCAACTGCTTTAATCTTGTTTTGGATATAGCAGTATACTGTAGCATCCAACCACTGCAACACAAGATACATTTTACCATATCCTTTATCAATCTTTTATGTAACTTTATATAATGGTCTAATGCTCACTTTTCTTGAAGTGCAACTATTCTAAGCCACACGATGCTCATTGATCTATTAATTACTACCACACTATGATCTCTCTCTCATATCTAATATATTACCACTCTCTGTTCTCCATCCCAACTTCCTGTTATCTACTTCTTCCATTACACTTTATCAGTACTCTTGATTACAACATAATAACAGTTTGCCCCATCCTATAAAACTACAAGATATTCACCTTTTCAAGTTTACCTACCTGAAAGTATTTCAAACACAACCCACACTACCATGACCCAAATACAGACATTTTCCCTCCACCCATATCCTACTGTGCACAATACTTTTGTATAGGGACATTCACCCTAATCCTAGTCCAAGAAATAACTTAAACTGGTCACATTCCAAACCAGATAATAAAGCTCCTCTTAAACTTATCAACTTCAATAAACTCTCATACTTGCTTGCATGGACTTCTAACTACTCTCTAGACATCCTCTCCTTAACTGAAACCTGGCTAAGAACAGAAACCAGAGATGAGGCAATACTTCCTCCAGGCTACAATATACTATGTACTGACTGGAAAAATAAAAAGAGGTGGGATAGCCATTTTTTACCTTAACACACCTCAACTTAGCCATTACCAGCACATTATTACCCAGTTCAATAATGCTGAACTAATCTCTATCCTCATTCTTAACAATTTCCATTTAGCCATGATTTTCAAGCTTTATCTCTTCTTTGGATTAACTATTTAAAGCATCTGCTTCATTGTTCTGGAAATCCCCAGGGAAGAATATCCCAATAGTCAAAGATGCACTCTTCAGGGTAGTTATTTAACATCCCCATGAAACAATGTTAGGCGACTTCAACACCACGAACAAATCTCAACACTTCATAAATTTATATGGATTCACACAACTTATGACTATCCCCATCAGGTATACATAAATGCACAATAACTCATCAATGATAGACTGGATTCCAACATGTCATCCTTGTAAAACTACATCCACTGGCACTCACTCAGACACACTTAGTGACCATCTACAAACTTATGCCTACAGGCACTCTTATGTATCCCAAAACAACACCACTATACCATCACTTGCAATGTCACAAAATCTGATAAACAAAAATTTACACCTGTCCTAAAAGCGTGCAACTGGAACATATTAAAATACGTAGGACACACTGCAACATTAATATTAATCAGATCTTTCTCAATATACTCAGCAAAATGGCTTGCATGAGAAAAAAAGAGAGTAAATGTTAATCTTGCCCCATGGTTAACACAAACAACTAAGTAATCCATAGATGAGATAAAGCCTGGAAATCATAGCTAAACAGAAAACACAACAGAGCCACCAGACATTGAGGTAACTCTGTACCTTCACTAAAAGTAAAATAACCATAGCCAAGAAAACTACTACCTTTACACTACAAAACTCTAACCAAAACAAGCCTTTTTGGTGTCCATGGATAAGTCCCTACACCCTTGTACAGACAAGCAACAAATACCACCCCAGCCTTTCTCCAGAAGTTATTGCTACCAAATTTAGCAATCTGTTCATCCAATCTGTTACCAAACTCTTTAAAGCCTACAGTAATGCTAACCCTCCTCACTATTTGCACACCGATATCTATAATAATTCTTTTACTATAAAACCAATCTCCCATCCCAATCCAAAGATTAATATTCAAATTAAAACCCACTATCCTAGCCAAAGATAACCTAGATGAGTGCCTTAAAATCCCTGCAGATACAGTAACCTACCCAGTATCCATAGTAATAAAGAGATAAATGAAAGAAAACTATATTCTAGCTAACTTGAAAAAAATCTTACATATTGCCCTTATACAATGAAAGTCACAATGTAGAGCTATCAAACTACAGGCCATTGCTATCCTTTCTCACCTCTCAAAATCTTAAAAATGTGAATTCACACTGAACTGCTTCAATGCCTAACAGATAACAGTAATCTCTCTCTCCTACCTAACATGGATTTAGGGCAAACCATAGCAAAACAAGGTTGATGCTATTGACAAAGGCTTTTGACACTGTCTCACAGTTAAACTGATCTAAAAATTACAGTATAATAGTCACTCAGTCTCCAGAATGCAATAGATCAATAGCTATTTCACCAACATATACCAAGCTGTCAAGTGTCAATCAGCTCTATCTTTCTTCATATTACTGTTTAGGTACCTCAGGCATCTATCTTAGGACCCCTACTATTTAATATCCTCATAAATGACCTCATCAAAGTCTCCATACTTGCATCCCTCATTCAAAATGAAGATGATTCAACTCTCATCTGTGCAGCTGACAATCTGTCTAAACTCCAAACGGTTACCCAAGAGTCCTTCTCTTCCACTGAAGCTTGGCTAGAAAGCTCTCAACTTCTGCTAAATCTTAAAAAAAAAAAAAACTGCTTCTGTTTACCCCTAAATCTCATTTGGACACCAATCTGGACTTCAAAAATCAATGCCTCAAACAATACACAAATTTACCGGGTTACACATACTAATTTGCTAGGTGTTACTATAGATGAAAACTTAAAATTTAACCTGCATATATACAAGAAGTAATCAAAAAGATGCATCAAAAACTTGGAACATCACACCAAATAATACTTCACAGAACCTAGCATAAAAACTACAGCATCGACTTCCAAGATGGCAAGGCATTGAGTAACAGCTTAACTCTAGCTCTCCCAGTATGAAAACAGAAACTCAACAGAGAAGGGCAGTAGACTTTTGTGTTTATGGGTAAATTTCAGTAACTGGATAGTACGTGTACTGTCTGGATGCCAGGAAAAAAGAAATACAGATCACCTACAATAAAATCGGCTACACCAAATGGGAAGAAACACTGACTGGGGCAATGTTCTGCACAGCTGTTCAGCAAAAACCAATGCAACCCTTAGGCATGACTTCCAGTAACCTACAGGAATATATAAGACAACTGCACACAGACCTGGTTAAAATAAACAAAACATTGATGCAATATATCAACACAAACAACAACAGGCTAGAAAAAAATAGAAGAAGCTTTAAACAGATATTCAGAACAGGTGATGAAGCTGCAGAAATCAGAGGGTGAAATGAAGAAAAACTGGCTGAGTATGAGACTGCTCAAGGTGTTTCAAAAATAATAGAATTAGAGGACAGAGCACGTAGGGAAAACCTGAGATTTTCAGCTATACCACAGAAGCTGGAAGGAACAGACTGCATTAATTTTATGAAAGCACAAATAAGCAAGTGGACTGGTATTCTACATCAGGAGTTGTTACATGAAAGGGCACATTCTGTGTATGCGCCAACCCCGGCTATGAGAAAGCACCCTAAACCTTTAATAGCAAAGATGCACGCCTACCAGCAGAAGGAGTTGATTCTGACAAAACTGTGGCAGAAGGACAAAATACTAAAAGTAGGAGATGGCAGAGTGTTTGTGGAAAATAATTCCACTATTCAGGGAATGTCAAGATGCAGGTGTGAGATTCAAACTGCTGTACCCAGCTGTCTTCAAGGTATTCTTTCCTGGACGGACAAAATAATTTTTGATGAAGTACTTACTAAGTAGGAAATACAAAAGTTTGTCCAACAAAATTCGAGACTGTACCTGTGAAACCTTTTCCACTGTTGCAACGGAAATGTTGGAGAGAAGGAAGGGACCATGAGAGCTGACTTGAAGAATTGAGAGTACATTAGAAATGAAGCAGAGACGGGATTTGGGAGATGGAAATGAACAGTAATGAAACCAGTAACTTAATGTGGGATAACAATGCAATAATTATATTTAGGAAATATGACACAACAAGGAAATCTGGAAATATTGGACTTTTTCAGAAATTGTTGGACTTATGGGGGACTGTAAAGTATATGCCTTACTTGACATCATTAATTTTTGGGAAAAATAATTTGGGATGGGAAGAGAGAGGATAAAGTTAACTGTAAGTAAAGAAAACATTTTTTTCTTGATAATATTTTTTGTGGGTGTATAGTTTTCTTTGCATGCTATAAAGTATTCTCAGTTATTTTTTTAAGTGTAATGGGGATTGCAATAGGTGCTGCTGTTCTTTTTTCCTTTCTTTCTCCCTTATCCCTTTCTTCTTGTTCAGTTTTAAGAATTGTAGGCACTGCAATTTAATAACAAAAATCCTGGTTAAAAGAGCATGACAAAAGAAAAATTAATGTGCTTTTTCTCATTCTGGGGGAATGACTAGGTTAAGGACCTTAGATTTATTTAGTAAAAAAGTTTTAAGAGAAAAGCAAATAAACAAAAAATAATTTTGAATATTATTAGTTTTTTTCTAGTAAATGAATGTATGCTTAGTGACAATTCTGTATCTGGCCCACATAGCAAAATTAATTTAAAATGGGTGGCGAAAGCCAAATACACTCTGGCTAAGCTTATAAATGCCCTAGGGCAGATAGCCTAGTATGAACCTATGTCTCCATGGAAAAAAAATCTGATAATGAGAAATTGTCTGTCTGGCTCTCATATCTCCAGGGAGACAATATGATAAAGAGAAATTAGTTACAGTCTGGTGGATAGTAATTGGCTGGGGAAAAAAAGAAAAGATAAATTGGGTAGGAGATAATGTTCTCTGAAAGCATTCAGGGATTTTCCCAGCTGGAAGAGCTGTAAAGATAAGATAAAAACCAGCACTTAGTAAAGGCACAGGCTGCACCATGCATCTTAGCATGGATAAGCTTTTAGGTTAACTCAAGTTTTTGAGTGTGGCTGTAAGTATGGGACATTTGTTCCTGTTAGGAGGGTAAAACTTCAATACTTGAAGATGTATATAGTTTTGTGTGTTAATATTAATTTAATAGGTTTTAGGGGGTATTGGTTGTTTTTTTGAGGGCTTTCAATAAAACAAAATATTTTGTAAGATGTGACATAGGCTCAAATGTTGGATATGACAAGAACCAACTATATAAATGTTCAACTTGCCAAACAGGGGGACTTCTAAGATGGCTGCACATTGAGTGACAGCTTAATTCTAGCTCTCCCAGTGTGAAAACAGAAATTCAACAGAGAAGGCCAGTAGACTTGTGTTTATGACTAAATTTCAGTAACTGGATAGTAAAAGCATGACAAAAGAAAAATTAATGTGCTTTTTCTCATTCTTGCATGAGGAAATGACTGGAGTGAGGATGGTAGATTGATTTAGTATCATGTTTTAAGAGTAAGCAAGTAAATGAAAAAGAATATTGGATATTATGAGGCTTTTTCCTAGCAAAAACATGTATGAAAAGTAGCAGTTCTGCAGATGGTCTTCATGTTTTCATGGAAACAATCTGATAAAGAGAATCTGGCTGGCTGGTTCTCATGTCTCCATGGGGACAATCTGTTAAAGAGAAATTGGCTACAGGCTTGTGGAGAGTGATTGGCTGAAAGAAAAGAAAAAAGATTGAGAAGAGAAACTGGCTAGGACATAATGTTCTCTGAAAGCATTCAGGGGTTTTCTCAGCTGGGAGATCTATAAGGAAAATATAAACCCAACTAGTACCTAGTAGAAGTGCAGGCTGCAACATGCATATTATGTTTAACCTTTCTTTTAGGTTAACTCAAGTCTGTCAGTGTAGCTGTCATTTTGGGACCTCTGTTTCTATTAGGAGGGTAACATTTTACTATTTGAAGATGTACATAGTTTTGTGTGTTAGTATTAAGTTAATAGATTTTGGTGGTGTTGGGGGTGTTTGTTTTTTGTTTGAGGGCTTTCAATAAAACAAAAAAGTTTTGTAAGATATGACATAGGCTCAAATGGATATGGCAAGAAACTGTATAAAAGTTCAACCAGTCAAATATTGAATGCAAGTAACAAAAGCTGAAACTAGACATGTAACATAAAAGGTATGAATAATAACTTTTTAATGCAATGATGCTTTCTGTAATGTCTTTAAATGTCAATGGTCTCACATATAAATATAAAAAATAAAAAGTAGTGAACTATATTAAAGACGTAGAGTGCAAATAGCTATGTTACAGGTGACACACTTAGAATGAACATGTGAATTTGATAAAGAAAGGTTTTCAGGATGGCTATTCAGAGGAATACCTGGAACAAAGGAAGAACTCATATTAATTGCAGAAGAGCTCCAATAGTGATAGAACAGGATACAAAAGATAATAATGGCAGATTTGTAGTGCTAAGGGGCTACTGGCAAGGGAGGAGGATTACACTGGCATGTATTTATATTCCACATAAACCTGCTATAATGAAACTTAAGAAAATTCTGAGAGAGATAATCAGTTTTTAGCAAGGAATATTACTTATAGGTGGGGAATGGAATGCAATTTGCAACAGTGAATATATGTCTAGGGGGCCCGGAAGGGAAAGTATAACAAAGGAGGGTTGATTTTTGAAGAAATTTATGAAAATATTTGGCATGGAAGATGTGAACTTAGTCATAGGAGTTCAGAGTGAATTTACATATTCCCCAAGGTATAAAAAACTGGCTAGGCAAGACAGAATTTACATTTCACAGGAACGTGCGCATTTAATTGAAGGTTTTGATACACACCAAATAACTATTTCAGATCACGCTCCAATAATAACTAAAATAAAAACACAAGATAATGAAATAAAAATGAGACAGTGGTGCTTTCCCACCTATCTGTTGAAAAGAGAAGAATTTAAGGGATGGGTAGTGGAGATCATTCAGGAGCTGTTAGAGAGGATAGAAATTTCTTCTGAAAATATAGCTAGGGAGTGGGATAAAATTAAGGTGGAGTTTAAAAATAGGGTATTAATAAAATAAATGGAGCTATGGTTAAGAAGTAATAATTAATTAGAGGGACTGAAAAATGTTCAAGTATTACAGAATAGGGGGAATCTTACAATACAAGAAGATGATCAACTGCAGAATGCTAAGCAGAAAATAAGGAATTACTTCGATAATATGCTCGAGTTTAGAAAGACTGCTGTTAAGCAACTTTTTTTTGATAAGACAAGACCACAAAAATTTTTACTACACCCACACTCTTGACAGAGTAAGCTGAGACTTTATGAACAATTCAATGTAAGCATTTGAATTTCCTGAAAAAAAATTATAAGGTTGATTAGAAGGATATATGAGGGATCAGAGGCAAAAATTAAAGTGGGTGGCTCCTCTCTGATAATTTCTGCTTGAGCAAAGGAAACATGCAGGGGTGTCCTCTTTCCCCTTTATTATTTGCATTATATTTAGAACCACAGGCAAATAAAATAAGAGACGTAGAAAGGGCTGCCACCAAGCTTAGGGAGCCTGTAACAAAGAAGGTAACAAGAGATCCCGTAGAGGTATTAGAAGTATTTCATAAATTCTATGAAAGTCTGTATAAAGCAGAGAAATGTGGAAATCAAGAAACTATACAAATAGAAATGTTTATGGAAGAGTTAAATATGCCAAGGTTAAAGGTAGATGAGGCTCAGTTATTGATGTTTACGATAGGAGGGGATGAGATAAAAAATTATGATGTATAACCAATCTACAGGAAAGTCCCCAGGAACAGATGGTATTCCTGTAGAAGTTTGGAAGCTAGAAGGGAAATGACTGATAAAATCTGGAAGGTTTTGTTTAACAGTATTTTAAGAGGAGGAGAAGTACAAAGCTGCCTCTATTTGCACATTATATTATTTAATACCTGATAAAACCAGAGAAGGACATTTCATTTCAGTGTTGTGGAATATTTTGAGACAGTTTCAAATCTTTTTGGGATAAAAAATTAATGAAGCTAAAACAAAGGCAATAGCTGTAAATTATGTACCCACACACAAATTGGTTCAGCAAAATCCGTACTTATGGGGACATGATAAAATTAAATATTTAGGAATATAGATTAAAAATGATTCTGGTGTGGCAGCTAAGGATATGTGGGAAGAGACTAAACAAAAGATAATACAAAAACTGAGAAAATGAAAGCTTTGTTATATGGATATTGATAGTAAGATACAAGCAGTCAAAATGTTTTAGTCCCTTTAGTCTTATACACAGGTCAGGCATATTTTTATCAACCAGAGGAGAAATTATGGACAGCAATTAATAAAGAGCTGAAGGACTTTATCTATAGGGGAAGACTACAAGAGTCAAGTGGGATAAGCTGATTTTTCTAGTAGAACAGTGCGGACTGGGATTATCCAATTTATAGGGATATTTCAGAGGTACACAGTTAAGGCTCCTATACATAGCACAAGCAATAAACTCTAATTCAAAGTGGAAAGGGATGCTGTTGAATCAGGGGGGAAGCACAAGAAACATGGAGAGACTGGGATTTTGGATGCAGGCCTATAAGGAGAATAGAAATAATAATACAGAATATTACATCCATAAAGTAGCAGAAAGTATTCTAAGAACTAAGCTAACATGAGAATGGAGAAAGGAGATTCTGCTGATATGGATGACTGCAATTATGGATAAAGAAAATAGGCAAGAGGGAGCTGGAAATTATTGGAGAAAACTGAAAAAGGAACCAAAGTATTGGGAGCTAATAACTAGAGAGGGAAAGGTAATAGAATGGGAAGAGGCCAAGAATTTATTTGGACTGCAGGTTAGAGATTTTCTTCCCTATGAAGGATTGATACAGTATAGGCAAACAGAAAGAAATGGGGGGTCCTAAATGAAAGATCAGCACTGGTACAGTTTTTAGTAGAATCTATTACAGAAGCTGTCATTACAAAAGGAATAATTAGTACAGCATATAAAATGTTGCATAACTATAAGAATCAATCAGAGGAAGTTAGAAAGGATTGAGAAGAGAGCTTGGATAAGCAATTCACAAAGAAACAATGGGAGGATATATGTATGTCTCCCAAATATGCAACAAAATCTAGAAGATTTAGGATATTTGCTTGGAAATGTTTACATAGATATTTTTATACCCCAAATAGACTCCAGAGTATTTTTCCTCAGGTGGATAGCAAATGTTGGAGGGGTGATGGGGAAGAAAGAGGTACTTGAGAGCATATTTTATGGCAGTGCAGTGGGCTAGTGGATTTTAAGGATTCTCTGTGGGATGCACTGGTGGAGATGCTGGGTGGGCAGATTGATGTGATGAGGGAGATGATTTTTCTGAGCTATGCTACAGAATTGGAATTGCCTAAACATAGTAAGGCCTTGCTGTGTCTAATTACGGTGGCTGACAAAAAAGCAATTACTAGAAAATGGAAATCAAAATCTAAACCAACTATATTAGAAGTAGTGAATATAGTAAGAGAGATAAAACAACTGGAATTGAGATCTTTAGAAAAGGGTAGGAGAAAACTACATAGAAAAAATGGGAATTATGGGAACAATACATACAGGGGATGAATGAGGTTTAAAAGAAGGCAGGACTTAAATGAGCTATGTAATCTTTGATTGAAAATGATTGGGTAGAGTATAAGTGATGTATAATATTTGTAACTAGGAGTGTGTCAGTATGGTTTGTTATCAGGGCCGGCCTTAGCTGATATGGTGCCTTAGGCAAAGTAGTGCTCAGGTGCCCCTTAATCCCCACCCATACACCCAGGAACTCCATGACAGCTGTCTGAGATGGCCTTGTATGCCAGACACATCCTTGTATGCCAAACACAGGTCACCTCTGAGCAGTCTGTACGAGACTGAGTAGAGGGACAGGGCTTTTAGCCTATCTGTATAGGACAGGTGTTTGAGACCCTGGATGTTCTTGGCCATGAACCTCTGTGGTCTCTCCAACTGCTGCATGTACTTGGCAAGGTACATGCCAAAGGGGGCACTGTACTCAGTAATGGGTCTGATAAGGGAGGAGCACAGGGATGTTATAACCTCCTTGTTCCTGGATGAAATATTACTTATGAGATGGGTCATGAAGAAAGCCATACATACATACACACACACATAAATAATTGCAGGTACAGGTTTTTTTCCCATAATACTACTTCCCCAATTCGCTAAATGAAATTTACAGTGGTTTGTCCAACTCAGTTATCTGAATTCTCCATGAATTACTAATGCTGTCAGGTCTTGGTGGAGGCAATAACACACAGCCTTCACTGCATCCATCTGCTGCCATCCTTAATGCCTCCAGAAGGCCACGGTAATATCTTACTATCTCACAATACAGCACTCATACATTTGACGTGGGCCCCTTCTAATCAACACTGAGCAGTCTGCCTATTCCTGCATCTGGCCAAAAAGAACTGAGGGAGGTAAATCCCATCTCTTCACTTTGTAAGGCCAGCTATGTGCCCTACATTCTGAAACCCTCTTTTCCCTGTTACTTACAGTTTATGAAGCCAAACACAGAGAAAATCCATCATGCATGGTTTTACCTACATTACCACAATTATTCAGCAATTAATACATATAATGTGGGTGTACCAAAATGGTCTTCCAAAAAATGTGCAAGCTATATTTAGAAATAGCTTTATTTTTCAGTGGTTTTAAGTACACTGTCAGCTTTTAATTACAGAGAACAGGGCTTGGGCAGAGCCCCAGTCTGACAGGATTCGACTGACAAAGTTTGTACACTTGGAAGAACTGGACAGAAAGAGAAGGTTGTATCTCTCACCCTTCACTGTCGACTGCAAAGTACAACTAGCTGATAGATCTAGGGGATTAGAGCACACAAAAAATGCTAAAGCTACTGCGGATGATGGCTCACCAGACTCCCATCTCTTATACTCCCCTGCCAGCCACAAACACTAAGATAAAGTAAATTCTCCCTGGAAAGGATGGCCACTCCCCCTACCTTAAGAGATTACAGAGTGAAAAATGGTCCTGCAAAAGATGGATTACATGGATCTGGAAAGAGATGGATGCTCAAGCAGGCCCAGAAATATGATTTGAAAAAAAAAAAACAATTATAGTAGCGGATGATGATTACATATATTTATGTAAACTGAAATGGGTACACTAAACATAACTTTGCAGCTGTGGGAGCTGTCACACCTGTGAGAAAAATACGTCAATAACTGGGTTTTCTGAACCCATTTTATAGTACAGCACTTTCAGTTCCTAAAAGTATCTAATTGAAATAAATTGATCTGACCTCAAATGAACGAAGTACCAATACTTCCAAGTGTGATTACATTCTACCAATAAAATACAGTAAGACCTTATAAGATAAGCCACATAACAAATGTAATTAGAGTTAATGTACTTTCAAAACATAGTAAGCTTGTCACACAAAATAAGGAATTAATCTTAATTAAATCACCACCACTCCAAACTGTACCTGAACAGCAACATGATAATTATGTCCAATATGAGACAATTTTCACTGACATTTTAAAATATCTGTGTGTCCATATCATGTTGCAAGTTTCAATCATGCAGCACAATCATTTTACACAAGTGCTGTCCTCCATCAGTGGCATGCATTTTCAAAGAAATAGTATAAAGTACAAACTCTACGCACTCTTCGTTTCCACAATGCACCGATCTACACATGACACACACACACACAATAGCGTGTTTAAAATTACATATTCTGTTTCAGTTATGAGATATTCATGATTTCAGAATTCTATTAGCTGCATGTTATGCACACTGAATTATACCTGTTCACACCAGCAATGGGGAGGATTTGATGGAGCTTTAACAGCAGCTGTCTGCAAACCTTACAAAGCTCACCTTACTTTCTGAAACTAAAACCACAAAATGTGGCTCTATATCTGACAATCCTTCTACACTTTAAGAGGCAAAAGGGGAAATTGCACATGGGTGCAAAATCTGCCAGAGCTGTGTAAATAATTAGCAATCGCTGTCCGGTTACCGACATGAAGGAGCCTTTTCACTCGTTTGCCCAAATTCTGCTATCAAGTATCTTTTAGTTATGTACTTACCATAACTTCGGATGTATGGGATCCATCTCGCCTACATTCACAACATATGGGTTCGGAGCCGATCCATCGGCTCCGACTCGGCAACTAATATACTAGCACGAAGTCTCTCATTGGCTGGGCTACTCCCTATCCCAGGATGCACTACACCTGCTTCCCCAGATCTTGTTTGTTCGCTTTCATACATCCATGCAAACACAGAAAAATTAGTAGTCACTATAACCAACTAAAGTTCTTCAAGAAAGATCTCCAAGAAAGAGAGACTACAGCTCCTCTAAATCCGAATGGAAGGGGAAGGAGGGTGGGTACTTATGAATGTAGGCGAGATGGATCCCATACATCCGAAGTTATGGTAAGTACATAACTAAAAGATGTAATGGGATCCTATCTCGCCTACATTCACAACATATGGGACAGCGTCCCTAGCACCTACATCCCGGGTGGCTCATTGGAACACACTCCTGAGAACTGTGGAACCAAAGGAAGCTCTGCCTCGAGAAACCACATCCAATTTGTAATGAGAAATGAAAGTGTGCGGAGAAGTCCAGGTTGCCGCAGCACAAATATCATCTATTGATAACTTGGAATGAAAAGCTACGGAAGTAGCCATTGCCCTAGTAGAATGAGCCTTGACTGGAAAGGGAAGGTCTTTATTAGCCTGTGAATAAATAAAAATGATACAATCTTTAATCCATTTGGATATGGAGGTTTTTGTTACTGGTTGACCCAATTTGTTCACTGCAAAGGAAACAAACAATTGATTTGATTTCCGCGTTTGAGCGGTTCTGTTCAAATAAAAACGCAGTTGTCTATGTACGTCCAATTGATGCAAAGTATATTCTGCGTTATTAGAGAATTCTGGGAAAAAGACAGGGAGTTCTATAGTTTGTTGCATACAGAAAGAGGAGGCCACTTTTGGTATGAATGCAGGGTTTAATTTCAATGAAACTCTATGCTTGTGAAAAATCAAATAGGGAGGATCAGAACAAAGAGCTTGAAGTTCTGAAACTCGCCTAGCAGATGTTATGGCTACTAAAAAGGCCGTTTTCCAAGACAGAAATTTTAAATCACAAGTAGCAACTGGTTCGAAAGGACGGGCAGTTAGGGCAGCAAGAATCATATTCAAATCCCAAGGGGGGACAGGATGAGATAAAGGAGGCCTAAGGAGCCAAGCCCCTTTAAGGAAAGCCTTACAAAGTTTGTGAGACATCAATGAAGGTTCAAATGAAGCATGAAAATTAGAGATCGCCGCTAACTGAACCTTAATGGTAGAAACTGAAGAGCCCGACTGAAAAAGGGAGGCCAGAAAATTCAGAACCTCCGATACCGGTGCAGTGAGAGGATCTATACCCCGTTCTTGAGCCCAGAAGGCAAACCTTTTCCATTTACTGGAATAAAGTTTGATGGTGGATGGTTTATGAGAAGAAGACAGTATGTGGACCACGTCCGGCGAAAGAGCATTGTCTCGGACTAAGGATGGAAGTGGAGTAACCATGCTGCCAACTTCAGGGACCTGAGAGACGGATGAAGCCGTCCTGACTGATGAGTCAACAGGTCTGGCACCGGATCCAGAAACCATGGACCTTCTATCGCATGCCTCTGTAGGAAAGGAAACCAAACTTGACGAGGCCAGTGCGGAGCAATCAAAATCATCTCGCTCTCCATGTAAATGGCCTTCTCTATCACCCTCGGTAGGAGGGGGAATGGAGGGAAGGCGTAGAGAAGACCGGGGGGCCAAATGTGAGTCAGAGCGTCCCTGGGAATCTGTCCCTGAGAAGGAAACAGTGTGAAGAACTCTCTGCATTTCGCATTGTGAGGGCTGGCAAACAGGTCGCAGCAAGAAAGACCCCATCTGTCGAAGATTTTCGCTGCTATACTCTGGTTGAGGGACCACTCATGGGGTAAAAGAATGGTCCTGCTTAATCTGTCCGCAATCACATTGGACTTCCCCGGTATGTGCGTTGCCATTAGAAAGCGGTTGGTAGCTACCACCCAGTGCCAAAGTCTCATGGCTTCTCTGCATAGTGGGTAAGACCTGGTTCCACCTTGCTTGTTTATGTACCACACCACCGACATGTTGTCGGATAGGATAGTAATCGGGCCCTGTGGGAGAGCGTGATGGAGAGCTTGGAGTACCAATAGTACCGCTCTCATCTCCAGGACATTGATATGCAAATGCGTTTCCTGGATATGCCATGTGCCTTGGACCGACCTGTCCAGGTAATGACCCCCACCCTACCTGGGAGGCGTCCGTAGTCACAGTGGCAACGGACGTTGAGGTATAAAGGGTCGCCTGGTCGAGATTTGATTGGAGAAGCCACCAATGCAGATCTCGACGGCAACTTTCCGTGATTATGATTAAGTGGTTCAAGGGAAGTTCCTGATAAGACCATTGAACCGACAGTAGCCATTGTAAAATTCGCATGTGAAGTCTGGCCAAGGGAACTAAAGTATGGTCGACGCCATCGAGCCCAACAGTTGTAGGATCCGATGGGCGGGGCTCTTTGTAGGGGAGACAGGATTTGACTTGATCTTGTAAGACATGAATTCTTGCTGCCGGTAAAAGGCGCATTCTTTTGTGTCTAAGTCTGCGCCTATGAAAGTAATACGCTGAGATGGCTGTAGTACAGATTTTTGCAAATTGAACGTGATCCCCAAGAAACGGCCCAAGGTGAACGTGGCTCTGAGTGCTTGGAGTAGTAGATGCTCGGAGGTGGCAGTAAGGAGCCAGTCGTCTAGATAAGGAAACACCTGGAATCCCAGACTTCTCAGGTGAGCAGTTACCACTGCCAGACACTTGGTGAACACCCTGGGGCTGTGGTGAGACCAAAGGGCAGTGCTCGGAATTGGAAATGACTGACTCCGAGGCGGAAGCGTAAATGTCTCCTGGACTCTTGAGCTATGGGAATGTGATAGTAAGCGTCCTGAAGATCTATGGAGCACATCCATGCATCTTTTTCCAGCAAAGGAAGAATAGATTGAAGAGTGACCATTCGGAATTTGGACTTCTTTCAATGAACTGAGGTCCAAAATGGGCCTGAAGTCCCCTGTCTTTTTTGGTACCAAAAATAATTTTGAGTAAGTTCCTGATCCGATCTGGTCGATGGGGACAGGCTGGATGGCTCTTTTTTCTAGCAGCTTTGAAACCTCTAATGCTGCCTGATCCCGCTGACTGGGTGGTACGTCCGGGATTTCCATTAAAGAAAGGGGGGGTTTGTTGAAGGGGATGATATATCCTCCGGTAATAATGCGAAGCACCCACTGATCGCTTGTTATGGATTCCCAAGCTTGTGGGTGCGCCAAAGCGACCCCGACTGGCTCGGAGTTGCACAGTCGGGCAACAACTCAGGAACGCTGGTTGTATGAAGAACCACGAAAGGAATCGCGGTCTCCAGAGTTACGGGGGCCTCTGCCACCTCTGGGGTGGCGTCTTCCAAAATCCCCCCCCCGCCTCTGGAGGGGGAATCACTGGGTGGAGTAGGGAAAGACTTTTGAGATTTTTTAAACCACATTTTCCCTCCTCTCCCAGCCTTGGGGTAAGGCCTGGAAGGAGTGGAAAATCGGGCCCCAACGGCAGTCAAAGTCTTGCCCTCCTGCTCGCACCGAGTTAGTGTGTCCTTCACCTTGGGTCCAAACAAAGATGACCCATCAAAGGGCGTCGTGAAGGAAGACTTGAAGGCCTCCGTGAACGAACACAAGCGTAACCAGGCTTGTCTCCTGAGGGCAACGCCTGTTCCCGCTGCTCTACTCGCCCCTTCGGCCGCATACGAGATGAGCCTCATGGACGAGTTAACAATAGAAAAAAGGGTAGTCATCTGTGCGCCAACAGTCGGGGCCAGCGCCTCAGGTAGATTACCAACAAGAGAGTCATTTAGCTCTTTGAGAAGATCCCTTTGGAGCCTCGTAAAATGACATAAGTAGTTCAGCGACCGTAAGGTAAAGGCCGCTGAGGACAGGGTACGCTTCCCGTACCTATCCATACTCCTAGAATCCTTATTAGGAGGATGAATAGATGTTGAAGCCTCTGCCACGTCCTGCTGTGTGGCAGAAGCCACCACCAAGGCATCTACAGGCACACCCTTTGTGAGAAATTCCTTCTGGGGGGGGGGGCTGACAAAAATTTATTGGGCCTCGCAGGCACCGGTTCCACAGAATCAGGGTGTTCCCACACCCTTCGAGAAACCAAATCAAGGAGTTCATCAAAGGGCGGAGACACCCAGGAGGCGGAAGGCTGGGCCCCAAAGGCCTTGAGGAAGACTGACTCCTCAGCTGAAGGGGTTTTGGCTTGCCAGTCACCTCTCTGTCTCAGAATCTCCAAGATATCTGAGAGGGAGATATCATCCGAAGATGATTTGGGGGACCCTTCTGCGTCATCGAGGTCAGTATCCGATGTAATAGACTCATCTTGGGAGTCTACGTGCTTCCTCTTACACAATTTCTTCCGTGAGGGTTCGTCCGAAGCAGTTTCGGACGGACCACCCGGAAGAAGGGAACCCGATGGGGGTATCCTCAGGCCCTGGGGCCCGCTGCCGGGGGGCTGCAAAACAACAGAGGCACCAGTCTCCAAATCTAGGGACGGTGAGGTAGAATCTTGCTGAACCGGCAAAGGCATGGCCAGCGCGCTCCTCATGGCCTCAAAGGCCGGACCTCCAGAATCCAAGGAGGTCACTGGCCTAGAGGCCACGATGGCACTGGGAATTCCAGCAGCCGATGCTCGAGAGGAAGACTAGGCACCGAAGCACCCAATCCCAAAGTATTCCCCTCGGGCCCGGCTGAAGAGGTTGCAGTACCAAACCCTGAACCGGAGGACAGGGTAGGAAGCACAGTCGGAACCGAGAGACCTCGAAGGGGTCTCTGCTCCGACTGTATGGCTCCGCTTTGCTCCACCACCACCGACTCCAACGGCTCCGAGGAGGTTGGAGGAGGAATCGAATGCGTTGGAGGGGGGATCGGCTCCGAAGCTAACTGTGCTGGAGCCGAGACCAATTTAGTAAACACTGGAGATTGGAATAGCCTCTGTAAAACCCTATCCAGGTCCGAATCTGAAAGTCTCGATGATTTAGAGGAGGTAGACAATCGAGAAGACTTTCCTCTCGGCTCTGAGAGGGAAGGGGACCAGCTCCGAAATGGCTCCAACGCTATCGGCGCCGACTCCACCACAGCATGGACCACCATCGGCACCGAAGGAGCCTTCTCCGAAGCCGAGGGGGAAGAGTCTGAGCTGCACACTTCCACCGGCTCCGAAGCCATTGGAACCGACGGAGGTGATTCACCTCTCGACACTCCAACCTGCGGCTCTGACAGCAATGGAGCCGAGGTAGGAGGTATCGAGGCAGACCCTTCGACCCTCGGCCCCGAAGTCAGTGGAGCCGAAGAAGAAGAGGTCAATTTTGTCTTTTTAGAAGTCGGCTCCGACGGACTTGTCGGAGCCGACGATCTTTTCTTTTTGGAAGTAACAGGTAGCTCTAAGGCTTCCTCAAAGGAAGGCTTGATAAGCCCTTTCAATATTAATTTGTTTTTGCGTTCTTGAAGAACTCTAGATGAGAACGCATGACAGACGCTACAAGTCTCTTGCAGATGTTTCGGCCCCAAACAATAAACACATATTGAATGACTGTCAGTAATGGACATTTTATATTTGCACCGAGTGCATTTTTTAAAACCTGACTTCTGTTCCTTAGACATGATATAGTCCACAACAATTACAACTCTAAGGAAATACTATTCTATCACTACACACAAAAAGCGCCAACTGAAAAGCGCGAGGCACACTGGCGCGAGTACTGATGACAGTTTACCTGACAAGAATTTGAAATAATTAAACGGCCCAAAGCCCTCTAATTTAAATGGGCTTTGCCCGAAAAAAAACAACTAACCAAAGTAAATAAAAGCCAAATATCACTCAGAGGTAGGGCAAAGGCCCTCTAACTTAAACGGGCCTTGCCCGACTGAACAAAATAACTTTCTGGAAACAAGCACTCACAAAAAACAACCAGAAATAACAAGAAATAGCAAGAAATAGCTGTTAAAACAGCTGTTTGTTTAATATGGACAAAAATTCCCTAGGTCAAGGACCAATAAG
The DNA here is from genome assembly GCF_019279795.1 of Protopterus annectens. Taxonomy (NCBI): domain Eukaryota; kingdom Metazoa; phylum Chordata; order Ceratodontiformes; family Protopteridae; genus Protopterus; species Protopterus annectens. The sequence continues at coordinate 1,245,911,091 of NC_056727.1, read as the reverse complement.
GTAAAAATAACCACTTAGCTCCAGCCAACTCGAGACCACGTCCAGCTTGTTAAGCGGCAAACGAGATCTGGGGAAGCAGGTGTAGTGCATCCTGGGATAGGGAGTAGCCCAGCCAATGAGAGACTTCGTGCTAGTATATTAGTTGCCGAGTCGGAGCCGATGGATCGGCTCCGAACCCATATGTTGTGAATGTAGGCGAGATAGGATCCCATTACATCCAGTGTTTACAACAATGTGAAAAACTCCGGTTTCTAGGGGGTATTTAAGGAAATCAAGAATAATGACAACTCAATGTTTCTTGTTTAAACAGAAGACTCATCGTATCACATAGTAAAAGAACTTTTTTTTAATTGCTGAAGCCTCCGCTACGTCTGTAAAAGTGGGCGGGCACTCACCCCCCTTGCTGTACGGTTCCAGCAACCTTGACTTAGAGTCTGAGACAGAGCAACGAGAAAAGTGCAAACATTATGGCCTGATGAAAATACATTAAGATAAATAAATTACGCCCTTTACAAGGCTGGCTTGTACAGCGCCCTAGGCAGTTGCCTAGTTCGCCTATACCTAAGGCCGGCCATGTTTGTTATGTAAAGTGCTTGCAACTAGGATTGTGTTGGTGTGGTTTGTTTTCATTTATATAAATGTATGATTGCTTATGTCTTAAGTGATGGTTTCATAAAGATGTTTCTTGTTTAAAAAAAGGGGCAGGAAATAAATTATGTAATGTTGCTTAGGTTATAACATATATATCAATATATGTGAAGTATAGTGTTTGTTAATGTTAATTTAATACAGTTTGATTACTTTTGTATAAAAGTAAATTTGCCTATGTCACAAGCGATAATTCAATAAAGGTGTTTAAAAAAACTGCCAAACAGTATATGCATGTAACACAAAAGCTGGAACTAGACATTTAACAAAAAAGGTGTTATACATAAACGGTGGGAATAATAACTTTTTAATACAATGATGCTTTCTGTACTATCTTTAAATGTCAATGGTCTCAGAGATAAATACAAAAAAGAAATAATAGTGAAATACATTAAAATGTAGATTGCAAATAGTTATGTTACAGGAGACACACTTGGAAAGAATTGTACATATGAATTTGATAAAGAAACGTTTTCATTATGGTTATTCAGCACAATATCTCGGACAGAGGAAAAGAGGAGTATTTATATTAATTGTAAGAGGTGCTTCAATAGTGACAGGAGAGGATACAAAAGATAATAATGGCAGATTTGTAGTGCTAAGGGGCTACTGGCAAGAGAGAAGGAGGATTAAACTGACATGTATTTATATTCCACCGAAAACTGCTATAATGGAGCTTAAGAAAATTCTGAGAGAAATAATCAGTTTTCAGCAAGGAATATTACTTATAGGTGGGCAATAAAATGCAATTTGCAACAGTGAAGATGTGTCTAGGGGGCCCAGAAGGGAAAGTATAACAAAGGAGGGGAGAGTATTGAAGAAATTTATGAAAATATTTGACATGGAAGATGTGAATTTAGTAATAGGAATTTGGAGTGAATTTACGTTATTCCGCAAGATATAAAAAATGGGCTAGGCAAGACAAAATTTACATTTCACAGGAACATGCACATTTAACTGAAGGTTTTGATATGTACTGAATGACTATCTCAGATCATCCTCCAATAATAACTAAAATAAAAACACAAGCTAATGAAATAAAATGAGACAGTGGTGCTTTCCCACCTATGTTGAAAAGAGAAAAGGAATGAGTAGTGGAGATTATTCAGGAGGTATTAGAGAGGATAGAAATTTCTTCTGAAAATATAACTAGGGAGTGGGATAAAATTAAGGTGGAGTTTAAAAATAGGGTGGAAGTAAAAGAAACAGAGCTATGGTTAAGAAGTAATAATTAGTGGGACTGAAAAATGTTAACGTATTACAGAATAGGGGGAATTTACAATACAAGAAGATCAACTGCAGAATGCTAAACAGAAAATAAGGAATTACCTCGATAATATGCTCAAGTTTAGAAAGACTGCTGTTAAGCAACTGTTTTTTTTTTTTTTTTTTTTTTTGATAACACTAGACCACAAAAATGTTTAGCACAACCACACAGGCAACAGAAAGTAGAAAGGGCTGCCACCAAGCTTAGGGAGCCTATAACAAGGAAGCTAACAAAAAATCATGTAGAATTATTAGAAATATTTCAAAAATTCTATGAAAGTCTGTATAAAGCAGGGAAATATAGAAATCAAGAAAATATACAAATAGAAATGTTTATGGAAGAATTAAATATGCCAAGGTTAGAGACAGAGGAGGCTGAATTACTAATGGTTAGGATAGGAGGAGATGAGATAAAAATTGTGATGTATAACCAATCTACAGGAAAGTCCCCAGGAATAGATGGCATTCCTGTAGAAGTTTGGAAGCTAGGAGGAAAAAGACTGATGAAGATCTGGAAGGCTTTGTTTAACAGTATTTTAAGAGGAGGAGAAGTACGAACATCTTGGAAGAAAGCAGCTGTAATACCTAAAGAGAGTAAAGATCCATTAGACTCACATTCATACAGGCCCATTTCAATACTAAACCATGATTATAAAATGTTCATATCAATAATGGCTAAAAGAATGACAAAAGTAATGCCAGAATTTATAGATAAGGATCAATGTGTTTTTGTGGAGGAGAGGCAAACATTTGACATTAACAGAACACTAATAATCTAGGCAGAAGCAGAATGAAAGAAGATACAATTGTTGGTGGGTCTTGTTGCAGAGAGAACTTTTGACAGAGTAAGCTGGGATTTTTTAAGAACAGTTCAATGTAAGTATTTGCATTTCCTAAAAAAAAAAAAAATAAGGTTGATTAGAAGGATATATGAGGGATCAGAGGCGAAAATTAAAGAAGGTGGGGTCCTCTGATAATTTCTGCTTGAGCAAAGGAACCATGCGGGGTGTCCTCTTTCCCCTTTGTTATTTGCATTGTATTTAGAATCACAGGCAAATAAAATAAGGGACTCAGAAATTCAAGTCTACAATTGGCATGGTAGTCAAGAAAAGCTGGCTCTATTTGCAGATTATATTATTTAATGTCTGATACACCAGAAAAGGACATTTCAGTGTTGTGGAATATTTTGAGACAGTTTCAAATCTTTTTGGGGTAAAAAAAAATGAATGAAGCTAAAACAAAGGCAATAGCTTTAAATTATGCACCCACACACAAATTTGTTCAGTAATATCCATACTTATGGGGACATGATAAAATTAAATATTTAGGAGTATAGATTAAAAATAATTCTGGTGTAGCAGCTAAGGATATGTGGAAAAGACCAAACAAAAGATAATACAAAAATTGAGAAAAATGGAAGCTTTGTTATATGGATATTGATAGTAAGATACAAGCAGTCATAATGTTTTAGTCCCTTTAGTCTTATACATAGGTCAGTCATACTTTTATCAATCAGAGGAGAAGTTATGGACAGCAATTAATAAAGAGCTGAAGGACTTTATCTGGTAGGGGAAGACTACAAGAGTCAAGTGAGTTAAGCTGATTTTTCTAGTAGAACAGGGCGGAATGGGATTTTATATATATATATATACACACACACACACACACACACACTTTTATACCTGTAAGGCCATTTATTTTCCAAGATAATATGGAAAGCATAGCCAATATGATAAAAAAAACTTTGTTCCCATGTATTATACAACAGTGTTTCCAACTTTTGTGTTACATGCACACACTAATGTTTGGCAGGCTGGTCTTTTGTGCAGTTGCTTCTTATCATTCCCTTTGCACCTATCTTACATTTTAAGACTTTTTATTTTAATGAAAACCAGCAAACAAAAATTTAATATATTTTCAAACCACCCTATCCTCTATTAACTTAGAGCAAACACGTAGAACTATGTAATCTTAAAAAAATGAAGTTTAAACTTCCAGTTAGGAACAATGGCCCAAACTGACACACATGGCCATTAACCAACTTAAAATTAAGGTTATCTGTGCTAAAGCACATGTTACAGCTTGTGTTCCCACTTGTATTGATTGCTGTCTGTTCTTTTCTTATATCTAGTTCTCTCCCAGATGTGAAAAAAAAGAAGCTATGTCCTTACCATAACGTTCCATGTGGAGTGTTCATCTCGCCTTTGTTCTTACAAATGGGTGTCGGAGCCGATCCTCGGCTCCGAGTCAGCCGCATAGCAAAGCTCTGCATCTAGGAGAAGCTTGATACCAACCTACCTCCCACAATTCCCTCTGCCTCAGATCTAGTTTGCAAAACAAGACCAGATCCAGCAATAACAAGGTAATGAAGTATAAAAGGATACATAAGTATACATAGGATCAGACACTAGCTCAAGCTAGTAGGAACAACAGAGAGACCACTAGTGGGAGACAAACAGACCAGACTTCTAAATCCGTACGTTCTTCCAGACCTAAGGGTGGGAGGGTGGGGATGTAAGAACAAAGGCGAGATGAACACTCCACATGGAACGTTATGGTAAGGACATAACTTCTTTATGTGAGAGTGTTCAATCTCGCCGTTTGTTCTTACAAATGGGTAGCATCCCTAGCTCCGTTACCCTGAGTAACTCACGGAAGAATGTTCCTGAGCACAGTGGAACCAAAGGATGCTCTATCCCTGGAAGTCCTGTCAACTTTATAATGAGTGATGAAGGTATGCGGTTTAGACCAAGTGGCGGCTGCGCAAATAGTATCCAATGGCAGACGAGCTGCATGAGCCAGAGATGTGGAAACTGACCTAGTAGAATGTCCCTTTGGTTTGGTGGACAAAATCTGATTTGAAGCAGAATACATGAAGGTTATACAATCAGTTAGTCATTTAGAAAGTGTGCGCTTCGTCACTGCCATGCCCTTTTTGTTGTCCGCAAAGGCTGTAAAGAGTTGGTCCGCTCTCCTATGGTCCTTAGTTCTATCCAGGTAGAATCTGAGTTGTCTATGAACATCCAATTTGTGCAACATATATTCCAGCTTGTTAGAGTGGTTTTTGAAAAATGTAGGAAGCTCAATGGACTGATTAATGTTGTTAACTGAACAAACTTTAGGGAGGAAGGAAGGGTTGGTGCGTAATGATACTCTGTCAGGGTGAAAAATTAAATATGGCTGCTTGACGGAAAGTGCCTGAAGTTCTGATACTCGTCTGGCTGAAGTGATAGCTACTAGGAAAAGAGTCTTCCAGGATAAGAACTTTAAGGAACAGGAAGAAGCTGGTTCAAAGGGTGGTAAAATTAACTGGGATAAAAGCAAATTTTGATTCCAAGGAGCTGTAGGTAACCTAACTGTTGGTCTGAGATGAAAGGACCCTTTCATGAAGGCTTTACAAAGCCTATGAGCCATAATGGGAGCTCCGTTTTCTCCTATGTGAAAGTTGGAAATAGCGGCCAACTGAACTTTTAAAGTGGCAGTAGAGGCTCCTTGGTGAAACAGCATGGATAGGAACTCTAAAATCTTATTTAGAGGGGCTACTAAGGGATCCAAATGTTGTGAAGTCGCCCAGTAGACAAAACGTTTCCACTTACTGGTATAGATTTTAGTAGTGGAAGCCTTATGAGAGGCGACCAGAATGTTCTGAACCGCCGGAGAGAGAAGATCAGACCTGGCTAAGTAGGGAAGCAGAGCAGCCAAGCTGCTAACTTGAGGGATAGGAGCGCCGGGTGAGGAGCTCCTGACGAATGAGTCAGTAGGTCTGGCACTGGGTCCAGAATCCAGGGCTCCTGTATTTGGTGGGCTTGAAGAAAGGGGAACCAAATCTGTTGAGGCCAGAATGGGGCAATGAGAATTATAGTCCTCTCCTGGTCCTTGGCTTTCTGAAGAAATTTCGGGATCAGTGGTATATGAGGGAAAGCGTACAGGAGACCCGGGGGCCAATCGTGAATCAGAGCATCCCTGGGGACATCCCCTGGAGGGGATAAAAGGGCAAAGTAGCTTCTGCACTTGGTGTTCATTGGAGACACAAACAGATTGCAGCAAGGCTGGCCCCATTTGCGGAAAATCCTTTCCGCCACTTTCTGATTGAGGGACCACTCGTGAGGTAACAGGATGGCTCTGCTCAACCTGTCCGCTATGACGTTGGATAACCCCGGGATGTACGTTGCTATTAGAAAGCAACCCATGGATTCTGCCCATTGCCAAATTCTCATGGCCTCTCTGCACAACTGGTAAGACTTGGTTCCTCCCTGTTTGTTTTTGTACCAGACTACGGACATGTTGTCCGTCTGTACTGCGATAGTCCCTAGAGGTAGAAGGGGGGAGAAGTGTTGCAACACTAGAAACACTGCCCTCATCTCTAGAACATTTATGTGCAGGTCGTACTCTAAGCTGGACCATTCGCCTTGGACTGTCTGTCCCTGAAAGATGCCCCCCACCCTATCAGGGAAGGGTCTGTGGTCACTGTGGCTGTTGGTTTGGGTAATACAAACGGCCGGCCGCTGATGAAGTTGTGATTCTGTAACCACCAAGACAGGTGTGCTTTGCAGGTATTCGTTATGTGAATCTCGTGTGTCAGCGGTAACTGCTGGAACGACCACTGCGCGAACAGCAGCCATTGGAGAACTCTCATGTGTAGCCTCCCCATGGGAACCGCAATGAGGGAAGCTGACATGAGCCCTAAGACTTTCAGGACTAGATTGGCTGGGGACTTTTTGGATAATAGCAGGAGAGACACGTGATCTTGCAGGGAAGCTATTCTCGTGAGGGGTAGTTTTAGTCACATTGAATGGGTATCTAGATCTGCGCCTATAAATTAATTATGCTGCAAGGGCTGTAACGCAGATTTTTCGAAATTTATCAAAATCCCTAGCTGAGCACAAAGGCTGATTGTGTAGTCCCTGGTCTGTATCAGTTGATGCTCGGTGGTGGCAGTAAGGAGCCAGTCATCCAGATACGGAAACACCCGGAATCCTAGGCATCTCAAGTGACACGCTACCACTGCCATGCATTTGGTGAAAACCCTGGGGGCTGAGGTTAGACCAAAGGGCAGGGCCAGAAACTGAAAGTGGCTGGCTCCCAGCCGGAAGTGCAGGTGATCTCTGGACACTCTGGCCATTTTGATGTGGTAGTAGGCGTCCCTGAGATCTATTGAGCACATCCAGTCGTCCTTCTGTAAAAACAGAAGGATCAATTGAAGCGTGACCATCCAAAACTTTTCTTTCTTCACAAATGTATTGAGATTGCTTAGGTCCAGGATTGGCCTCCAGTCCCCTGTCTTTTTCGGAACTAAAAAGAACCTTGAGTAAGTTCCGGATCCTCTTTGGTCCGCTGGGACTGGTTGGATGACTCTTTTTTTCTAGCAGCTTTGAGATTTCTATTGCTGCAGGTTTTCGCAGATGGGGTGGTACATCTGGGAATCTTTTTTGTGGTAATGGGGGAAATACAAAGGGAATTTTGTAACCTCTGGTGATAATGCTTTTTACCCAATTGTCTGAAGTAAGGCTTTGCCAGGCCTGAGGGTATAAAGCTAAGCGACCCCCGACTGCCTCCAGAGCAGGACAATCGGGCCTCCTCTCAGGAGTGCTGGAAAGGCTTCCCAGGGATAGTATCCCTGTCACCTTGGTTCTGCGGACCCCCTCTGCCGCCAGCGCGGCATCTTCCATTTCTGCCCCCTCCTCTGCCTCTGGGGGGGCATCACCCTGTGTGCCTGGGAAAGAACCCTAGGGTTTACGAAACCACATCTTTCCACCTCGTTGCCCTTTGGGGCACGGTCTGGATGGGGTGGAAAAACGGACTCCGACAGCAGACAGAGTCTTTCCTTCCTGCTCACACCAGGTTAGGGTCTCTCTTACTTTGGGGCCAAAAAGAGTGGTGCCATCAAAGGGGGCGTTAGTAAAGGAAGACCTGAAGGCTTCCGCAAAGGAGCACAGCCGCATCCAGGATTGTCTATGAAGAGCAATCGCTGAAGCTGCAGCCCTACTCGATCCCTCGACCGCATACGAGATGAGCCTCATGGACGAGTTTACTATGGATGTAAGGGTGTTGAGCTGTGCTGTAACTTTGTCTGAGACAGCAGCATCTGTATTACCCTGGAGGGTATCTCCCAACTCTTTGACTAGATCCCTCTGTAATCTTGTAAAGTGTGTCAAGTAGTTCAGCGATCGCATGGAGAAAGTCGCTGAACTGAAAATGCGCTTCCCATATCTGTCCATGGTCCTAGAGTCTCTGTTAGGGGGATGGACAGATGAGGAAGATTCGGACATCTCCTTTTTAGTGGCTGCGGCCACCACCATAGCGTCCACTGGAACTCCCTTAGTAAGGTATGACTTGTCCTGAGGGGCAGTGATGTATTTGTTAGGTTTCCTGGGAACTGGCTCCACTGTGTCAGGTGTTTCCCACGCCCTTCGAGCAATTAACTCCATTAACTCATCGAAGGGCGGAGTGACCCAGGAGGAGGAAGGGCGAGCACCAAATGCCTTCAGCAGAACCGACTCATCCTCAAAGGGGGTAGGGCCTGCCAATCACCTCTCTGCTTCAGGATCTCCAGGATGTCAGCAAAGGAGACATCCTCTGAGGGTGACTTTGGGGACGCTTCTGACTCATCTAAGTCAGTATCCGAAGTTAAGGATTCCTGTGGGGAATCTAAGTGCCTCCTCTTGCACAACTTTTTCCTCGGAACTTCATCGGGAGGGGCTTCTGATGAGGCCTCCGAGGAAGAAGGGGCTCCCTCTGGGAGTGGCTGAGACACTGGTGCTCTACGCTTATGTGTAGTCGTGGGTGCAGATGTAGACAACGGACCTTTATGGGAGAGAGAAATTGTTTCTGTAGACGTGGTTGTCTGAGAAGACAATACCTTCCTCATGAGGTCAAAGGCCCCCGGACCCCGAGCCGAGGAGTCCCCCGGTTCCGAAGAATGTGGAAGTGTCTCCGACGCGGAGGCCAAGGGCATTGACCCCGAGGACGGAGCCGAAGTGATCCGTGCCGAGGCACCAAGGGGAAGAGTCGGCACCGAAAGATCGGTTCGACTCTCGGTCCCGGAGCCAAGGAGGAATCGTCGGTTCCGTGAGTCCGCCAACGGTTCCGATGGAGTTGAGGTCAACGGTGCCGACCAAGGAAGGGACGGTTCCGGCACCAAGGGCTCCACAATTATCAGATCAACATCTCCCGGCTCCGAAAGCTGTGTTGGCCTCAGAGGAGGACCAGATGGAGAAAAGGGAAGGCCTTCGAGTCTCGACACCAATTGGGAGGAGACTGAAATGAGCTTGGACAGGGCCGTGTTCTCCATTAACTTCTGCACCACACGATCTACATCGGTGTCGGAGAGGGGCCTGGAAGAATGGGTCGAAGAGACCGAGGACGGTACCGACCTCAATAAGACAGGAGGTGGAAGCTCCGACACCGGTTCCAAGACTCGAGGCTCGGTCACAGTAAGAAGCTCGACACTCGGCCCCGAAGCCTGTGGAACCGGTGAACGAACTTTAAACGAAGAACTCGGAGCCGATGACGTGGGCTCCGATGTCTTCGATCCCTTCGTGGACTTAGAAGCCTAGTCCGACTTGTCAAGCTCTTCTTGGAAGGAAGGCTTCAAAAGACCCCTATCCATAAGCTTCCTGTGTCTATCTGTCATGACCCTTCCACTAAAAGAATGACAAATAGAACAGTCTTCTTGTAGATGGAGAGGGCCAAGACAGTAGACACAGGAGCTATGGTTGTCAGTGACAGACATCTTTTGCCCACACTGACACCTCTTAAATCCCGACTTAGCTTTTTCAGACATATCCTGTTGAAAAGCAAAAACAATTATACAAATAACAGTTTGACAAAGAGTTGTACTCAAGTCCACAAACACAGCAATACTATATCAAAATCAATATCAACCCTAAACCTAGTACTAGGAAAACTAAAGTATAAGTATATATGAATTATATATATTATAGTAGTCAAGGATAAACCAGACACACACGCACACACTAGAGATAAACTTCCCCCCCAAAAAATCAGAAGATTTTACAAGAAATATATGAAGAAAAAAAGCTTATCTTCCCAAAGTTGGTCAGAGCTCTCAAAAATGATGCGATTGGTTGCAGAGGGAAACTAGATCTGAGGTAGAGGCAGAGGGAATTGTGGGAGGTAGGTTGGTCTCGAGCTTCTCCTAGATGCAGAGCTTTGCTATGCGGCTGACTCGGAGCCGAGGATCGGCTCCGACACCCATTTGTAAGAACAAACGGCGAGATTGAACACTCTCACATCACTTTGTACGCTTTCAGAAAACACAAACATTTAGCACTAAGAAAAATGCACTGGGGACTTTTTAAGACACCTGTACACTGATCAACAGCTTAACTTCAGCTCTCCTGCTGTGAAAAAATAAACTGAAAAAACAAGGACCAGGAACTTGGTCACTTTTAATAAATTCAGTTACTGGCTAGTAAGTGCACTGCCCAGATGCCAACAAAGAATAAAGAGATCCTGAAACAAAACCAACTAGAAAATGAGAAGGAAAAACACTGACTGGGAAAATCCTGCAGCTGTTCAGCAAAAGAAGTTGAAGCTCCAGCTTTTGTGCAGACATGACTTCCAATAAAATAGAGAAAAAATAGGTTAAATGAGCTCAGAGATTATTAAAATAAATGAAACACTGAAGGAGTATATCAACTCAAATAAAAGGCTGGAAAAAATGGAAGAAGCTTTAAACAAATATACAGATGAGCTAATAAAACTGTAAGAAATCAGAGGTCAAAAACAAATAAAAGGCTGGTTTCCATTTACCTGTGTTCTTTCATGAATTCTCAAACAAAGGCGAATATGTGCTGCATCTTCTGGACGTACATTGGCAGCTTTGATTTTATTTGCACAGAACAAAGGATTTCAGCAAATCTGATCAATTAATTGTATCTTTCTCCAAGAACAATTTGGGTAAAGCAGTTTCTACAGTGACTCTCCAAATGGTTAACAGATTGTATATCATTTACCTATAAAGAAAGAGGTTTAGCTTTACCCAAGCCCCCCACATTCCATGAGATCTGTAGCCACCTCATCAGCCTTTTGGTCAAGAGCATCCTTAGACGATATTTGTGCAGCTGCCACTTGGTCCAATGCTCATACCTTTATTGCTCATTAAAAGTTAGACAAATGCACTGGGGACTTTTTAAGACACCTGTACACTGATCAACAGCTTAACTTCAGCTCTCCTGCTGTGAAAAAATAAACTGAAAAAACAAGGACCAGGAACTTGGTCACTTTTAGTAAATTCAGTTACTGGCTAGTAAGTGCACTGCCCAGATGCCAACAAAGAATAAAGAGATCCTGAAACAAAACCAACTAGAAAATGAGAAGGATAGTATATCCAACAGTAGGGCACTATTAGTTCTGCAGAACTCTGGAATATCCCTCCATGAGGACCACCCAAGATTCATCTAACTGGGTACTCTGTCCCATCAGTTGAGGAATTAATGAAAATGACACCAGATACAAAATGTATGTATTCACCATAATTTCATTTGTCTCCAACCCCCTTCCCACTTTCATAGTGAGGCCTAATGATGTCCTTTTGGGAACTCACCTGTTCCTTGCTTTGCATTCCAACCTTTCTGTATGTTCTTATTTTGTTTCTTTTTTACAATAGGGTGTCATGTATATGTTACTGTTGGAACAGCAAACTTGATTTGAGATATACCAGGAGTGGAGCACTATTGGTAAAGGGAGGAGCTAAAGAGCTGGATCCATGAGTCCTGTAAAAGCATCTGAGTTGGAACCAAGACCCATCAGTTGAGGAAGAATGAAAATGGGCAACATAGATGCATTGTTATGGTGAGTACATAACTTTTGTTTATACAAGAAAGTAATGAGAGGGGTAAGATTTGGGTAGTACTGTAGATAGGGAACTTTTGTTTGGGGATAATGTACAATGATAACTAGAAAGGGCTACAAAATTGTAAAGGATATCTTATGAAGTATAACTAGAATGAGAAAAAATATTCTACTACCCATCTATGAGACTATAGAAAGACATGTAATTGAATACGTTGCAGCTGCCTGTGTATATAATCACTCTCTATTACAGGCTGAAAATGATCCAAATGTATTTTTCAAGACAAATCACTAGAGTTAAGCACCTGTGATATGCGAACAGGCTAAAAAAGCTGACATTATTTTGTTATGTATAGATGTATAAAAGATTAAATTCTGTTCTATAGATATGTGAATGATGACACCACAGCAGAAACACTAGGTAAATGAATTTAGGGCTCATGTCATGGGAACTAGAAACAACTGTTTATTTATGAACTATCCTCCTTATAGCAGTATTATAGGGATAAGATCATTTAATTGAAGAACTGGTAAACTATGGAATAGTTTGCTGTTTGACATTAGAAAAGCTGGAAATCAAGAGGCATTTAAGGGTGAACTTGACCAATGATTTGAAAAACATGTATATAACTATTCTATTATTCTTGACAAACTGTTGTGAAATGTCCTAAGTGGCTCAAAGTCTGAATTTATTAACACCGAATACTGACTCTCTGTAGTACAATTGTGTTCGATTTTTTGACAAGAACTCACTGCAGCAATAAAGCTACCCTACCACCAAATGCTCACTATTATATTTAAGGCATCCCTTGGCTTCTTGTGTATATTAAACTTTAAAGGAAGCCTTTTGATTATGTTTTATATATCATTGTTTGTGTAAGAGTATTATGTTTGACTCATTGTTACGGAAGTCCTTATTTTATTTATATTTTGTTGAATGGTTAATCCCACAGTGTTGTGGTCCATTTTCAGGGGAGGCCTGAGGTAGTGGCCATACTGATTGGGGAGTTTGTCCAGGACACCATGGAAATTCCCCAATACATTTTGAGTGGAGGAAAGTCATGAAGGTAGCACCAGATGTGGGAAACATACAAGCTGTGCAAATGGAAAACAGTGACTTATGCAGTTCTGAAATTGTTCCTCATGTTGCTGACGATGTTCAAATTACTGAAGTCTCCAACAGAAAATTAGCTGACAAAACATTGGATTAAGGTACTGGATGATGAACTGGCTCCATCTTGGGGAGATGCAGTGGAAAGATATGCAATTATCAGACTACACCATAATTCTGACTTATGTTAGTATTTTTTTAATTCTTAATTTCTTCCTGTGCACGCAACAGTGTAGGGGAAGATGAATTGTTTTGCTGCTTCTTCTTATACTCACTGTGTTGGTGAAGCAAATGTCAAGCTGGCAGAGTTGGGAGTCACCAAGAAGAATGTGTCTGATTCAAACACAGGGTTATGCAGCTGCTGAACATGTAAACCCAGGAGGAAAAGCCAACTCTTATTCAAACTTGGCCAGTGGTATGTATCCATTCCAAAGTGGATCACTATTTTAACTGGGGCATTACTGCTATGGTTTAAACCATAAGATATTCATTCTTTAATCCATCTGGGTCAAGAGAATATTTGTGAATTGACAATATATTTACATTATTGGAAAACTTGTTGATGTTATATGACTCTAAAGAAAGTGTTTCACCATGTCTTTATTTTAGGTTTTCCAGTTGTACTTTCAATAAAAAATATCCAGTTTATAAAGGACATTTTGGGAGCCTCTGATACTTCTGCTGGTTTTGGGCCACTTTTATCAGATTTTTAGTTTGATTTATGTGGTTATATATATTAAAAAAAAAATCAAATTCCAGTGACTCAGTGTACACATTTCTAAGTTTCTGATAAAAAACTCAACATATCCCATATTTTTGTAACATTTGATCATATTAAAAAGGTAGTCTGTTATGTTTGTGGTTCAGCTTGTCATTTAGTCCATAACAATGACAAGAAACAGCAGTGTGTGTGAAGGGGACTATTAAAAATTGTACAATAATCTTGTGTGTGTTTTAAGATGGAGCACTTATTTATGACCAGGAGTTTTTTTTTTTTACTTCCAGATGGTAGTAAAATAACTTTAAAGGTAGAAACTGAATATCATATTATACGTGTATCTGAATCAGAACACACAGATTATGTTAATGGTATCTCTCCCCCACATGAAAAATATATTGTAGAGAGGCTTGCACTAGTAAGCAAAAAAAAAAAAAAAATCTGTTCTTGAGTTTATTAATAAATATACCATTTTGGAATACCAGGAAGGTAATACTGTAGGTATCGATGAAGCAGAATCCAGTGTGGGTACTTCACATATTGGAGGAATTAGTTACAGTATACAAAGAAGACTAAAATATATACAGCTTATGAATCAAAGAAAGAAATAGGTTAATTTTGCTTTTTACTCATTGAATGTAGGCAATACAAAAATTATGTTAAACCCTTAGTCTTGTATGAGCAGATTACAGCTTCCAATTTCCCAGAGAGATCAACCTCGTGGATACACTGAAGATGGACTACATGGTGGTCAGTTGTGAAGAAACTTTCTTCTAGTCCTCCACAGACATGAACCCTGAAAGAGATTTGGAAAACACCTTGATCAAATCCCTTTGTAGTCTAGTGAAATGTGTCAAATAATTCAGTGACTCTAAGAGCACAGGTCACTCAGGCATAAATACACTTGTCAAATCTGTCCAAGGCCCTGGACTCTCTATTAGGGGGGATGGACAGACGAACTCTGTTCTGCAAGCTCTCTCTTAGTGGCTACCGCAGCCACCACACCACCATGGCATCTAGGGGGAACCCCTTACTCCAATGGGCCCTATCTTTAACAGGGACTAAAAACTAGTCTGGTCTCTTAGGTATATGTTCTGTCATATCAGGTTCATTCCATACTCAGTGTGAGATAAGATTGATCAACTCATCAGGTGAAGAGAGATCCCCCAAAATGTAGCTGAGTCAGCCCCCAAAGCTTTCAGAAACACCAGCTCTTCTTGAGAAGGGATAACAGAGGACCATCCACTTCTCTGTTTAAGCAATTCTAGGATCTTTCCAAAGGAGACATCAGGTGAAGATCTGGGGGACCCCTTCCCATTATTAAAGTCTGTCTCTTTGGTGAATAGATTTCTGAGGAATCTAGGTGACTCCTTTTGCACATTCTCTTCCTTGGGTCCTTACCTGTGGAATGGTCTGGTGAAGTATCAGAAGAAGGTGGGGAGTCCTGGATGAGGACTGGCTGATGGCTTGCTCGGGGTGGCTGTCCCAGTGGAATACGTATAGGATCAGAGCTCAAAGTCATTGGAGGGAGAGTAGGCTCCAAAGAGGGTAAGGATGTCCTCTCTCTTGGTATAGAGAAGGCCCTCTCTACAATCTCAAAGATAGAAGGTCAAGGAAAAACATCAGCTGGTCACATCAGTGCCAAAGCTACCTGTGCCAAACTCTGTATCCCCATGGATTCCTGCCTCAAGGAGATAATCCGAGCCCAGTTATCCAACTCCAAGGTACTGAGAGGCAAGGGCAGCTCCAACAGCTTTGAAGGTTTTCCCAACCCCCAACAGCATGCACTGACACTTTGGCTCTGAGAGTCATCCTGCTCCAAAGAGGTCAGACCCAGTCAGCTCAGGAATGGTTGGAGTAGAAGAATAGGCAGTCTTCAGATTTGACAGAGACATCCTCAAAGATCTCGGATCTGAGGGCTCTAAAACCACTGATCAGATCAGAAAAGAAGATGCAACATGATGTTGAAAGGAGACTCACAGGTCTGATGGGAGATTAAGCTGAAATCACCCCCCAGATCTGAGCTAACAGAAAATTCATCACCCTATCCACCCCTGCCTCAGATAAGCTCCTAGATGGTCTAAGGGATGAAGTAGTAGAAGGTATATTGGAAGATTTTCTAGGTGTCCCCTGTGAAAGGGCAAATGTAGCTGAGGAGATATTGGATTTAGGGTAAAAGGTGTTTATCAGATCCAAAGAGACTTGGATTTCAATGTAGAAGGATCTGAAGAAGGTGTTAGATCTAATGTCTTTGAAACTTTAGTTGTAGGCTCAGGAATTTGAGCTGAATGGGGAGAATGATCAGAGGGTTCATTTCATAGACTCCTTTTCTTCATGAGCTGAGTCATACCCATTGTCAGATTTACTAGATGGAGGCTTTAGCCCTAGCCGAGGCAGAAACAACACCAAAAGGCAGCATTTCAGAACAAATTTAGTCCTCCTGTCACCCCAAACAAACACAACATTCTGCATCTAGGTGGGCAGCACCCAAACAATGCACACACTCCTTGTGGGCATTCAAGGTTGTGATCCTATGCCCAAAGGAGATGCAGTTTTTAAAACCCATAAGTTTGTCAGCCATATCAGCACAAAAGTAAGATGGACTTTTCTTTAGATAAGGGACAAAAAAATACCGACAATTGTACTTAAAATATACCCAAGAGGGAAAGAATACCAGCATTGGTATGTGAGATAGTACCCTGACAAAGGTAGAAAGGCAGACAAATGATTAGCAACAGTTAGAAAGTTAAGTAAGTTTTGAGTAAAGGAAGGAAGAGGAAAATAATGCTAAATACAAAAACTCTCACAAAAAAGGATACAATATCTGGCTAACCTCCATTGCTTGAGATCAGAAATAGTACAGTTTTGTACTTACCATAAATGTAGATGTCCGATAGATATGCAACTGCAGTCTTGACATATGGGTTGTCCTGCCTCAGGCAGCCCTTCGGTCGGCCAGATTCCAAAGTCTGGGTCCGGCGTCGGCCGATGTCACTCGCTCCCTGACATCAGCACGGCTGGAGTATAAAGGCATCCACCGACGCCATCTTCTTCAGTGTTTCTTGCCCCAGATGCCAGGTACCCTCCAAGGAAGGCTAAATTTTGTGAATGGAATAAACAAACAATTCCAGACATGCAAAAACAGCAATAAACAGATACACCATAACAGATATCCCCAGCTAATAGGAAAAAGGGGGAAATGGACCCAAGGGAAACACAGAGGGGTAGAAGGGAGGGTAACCCTGACTGCAGTTGCATATCTATCGGACATCTACATTTATGGTAGGTACAAAACTTTACTATGTCCTTCAAGAATGCAACTGCAGTCCTGACATATGGGTTGAATACCATAGCCAAGCTGGGGGTGGTAGGACTAAGCAAGAGATGGTGTAGCTAGAAGGCCCTGCAGGACTGCCGAAGCAAAGCCTGCTCGGGATCTGGAGTATAATGGCAGGTTGTAGTGTTTGGTAAATGTATGCACGGAGCTCCATGTGGCAGCCTCTAGTATATCTTTTGTAGCCACTCCTCTTAGAAAAGCTGTGGATGTGGCCATAGCCCTGGTGGAGTGTGGTCTAATATTAGCTGGCACACTTTTCCCATGGAAAGAGTAACAAAATCTGATGCAGTGTCCAATCCATTTTGAAATAGTTTGTTTGGTAACTGCTTTTCCTTCCGCTCCAACAGCATAGGCTACAAACAGTTGGTCAGACTTCCTGGTGATCTTTGTTCTGTCCAAGTAGTAGCGTAGTTGCCTGTGAATGTCCAAAGTATGCAACAGTTTTTCCCCTTTATTTTGAGGGTTAGGAAAGAAGGTTGGCAGGTGAATTGCTTGATTTAGAGACACTCTGGATATCACCTTAGGCATGAATGAAGGATTGGTCCTAAGAGAAACTCTGTCCTGATGAAAAATGAGAAAAGGAGGAACTGCCATGAGGGCCTGTATCTCCGAGACTCTTCTTGCTGAGGTGACTGCCAACAGGAAAGCCGTTTTCCAAGAGAGAAATTGCAATTCTGAAGATGCTGCTGGTTCGAAAGGAGGAAGAGTTAATTTTATTAAGACGTAATTGAGGTCCCATGCAGGAATTGGTGGTTTCCTTGGAGGTTTGATATTCTTTATCCCTCTTAGAAACTGTCTTAGCAAGGGATGCGAGAACACAGGTGGATCACAGTTGTAATGTGCTGAGATAGCTGAAGCGTGGATTTTGATGGAAGAGTATGAGAGTCCACTGTGAAACATTTCTGCCAAGTATTCTAAAATCTGAGGTATGTTCATCAGTGATGCATCCTGGCCCTTGTTGACATTCCAGATGCTGAATCTCTTCCATTTGGCCGAATAGGTTTTTCTGGTGGAAGGTCTGCGTGCCTCCAGCAAGATTTCCTGAACTTTTTTGGAGAGGGAGTCATGGGCCACCGTCATGGAACCCTCCAAGCTGTCAGCTTTAAGGTTTGCAGGTTTTGATGAACAGTCCTGTAATTGTGTTGAGTCAGAAGCAGAGGCCATTGAGGCAAGGGCCACGGTTTGGTGTGCGTTATGCTCAGTAGGAGTGGATACCAGTGTTGCCTTGGCCAGTCTGGAGCTATCAAGATCCCTCTTGGTTGTTCTGCCTTGATCTTCAGTAACAACTTGGTGATTAAAGGTAGAGGAGGGAATGCATAAATTGTTAGGGCATTCCAGCTGAAGGAAAGAGCATCCGTTCTCCAGGGTAGAGGATGGTGTATCCTTGTGCAAAACCTTTCCAGGTGATGATTGAGATGAGATGCAAAGAGGTCTATATCCAGTTTCCCCCATGCAGTTGTTATTTGTGAGAAAATGCGTGGGTGTAGCATCCATTCGTGTGGATCCAAGAAATCTCTGCTCAACCTGTCTGCCAGAACATTGTCCTTGCCCGGAACAAACTGGGATTGCAGGTAGATGTTCAGTTTCAGGGGCTTTTCCCAAAGAATCATTGTTAATCTGCAGAGGGGGTAGGAATGAGTGCCCCCTTGTTTGTTTATGTACCACATGACAGTGGTGTTGTCTGTCCATATTAGCAGATGACCTTGCTGAAGAGATTTTCCGAAGGCTTCTATTGCATGTATCACTGCCAACATCTCTTTTTGATTTATGTGTTGATGCATTTCCATGGGAGTCCATTGTCCTTGAATGCATCTGCCATCCATGTGCGCCCCCCATCCATGATCCGAGGAGTCTGTTGTAATAGTTTGACTTGTTGGAGCTTTGCTGAAAGGCATGCCTTCGTTTAAATGGCTTGCTTGAGCCCACCACAAAAATTCCCTTTGCAGGCATGGTATGGGTGGTATTATGTCTTCTAGGTTGTGGCTGTGCTGAGACCACAAGCTTTTTAGGTACCATTTTAGCTTTCTCATGTGTAGTCTTGCCAGAGGAATTAGCAGAATGCAAGATGCCATGAACCCCAGGGCCTGCAGGGTCTTCCTTGCGGACAAGTGGGTCAGTTTTGCTAGGCTTTTGAAGTAGTCTGTCAAATGCTCTTGTTTCTCCTCTGTGAGAAAAGCCATTTGTAGCTGTGTGTCCAGTTTTGCTCCTAGAAAGGTAATCTCTTGGGATGGCAGTAGTCTTGATTTTTGCATGTTGACTGTGTATCCCAAAGCCTGCAGCAATTGAATGACATAATCCAAGTGTTTTATCAAGGTTTGTTTGCTGTCTGCTTGTATAAGGCAGTCGTCCAGGTAAGGGTATATTTGAATCCCCTGGAGTCTGCAGTGTGCCACTACTGATGCCAGGCATTTCGTGAATACTCTGGGTGCAGTAGATAAGCCAAACGGCAATGCTGAGAATTGATAGTGCTCTGTTCCTGCAAGAAATCTGAGGTATCTTCTGCAACTGTGTCTGATAGGGACATGCAGGTATGCCTCCTTGAGGTCCAGAGTAACCAGCCAAGACCCCTTGCCCAGCATGGGAAGAAGTTGCTGTAACGTCAGCATCTTGAATTTTGGCACAATAAGAAAAGTGTTTAGAATGGACAAGTCCAGTATAGGCCTCCATTGTTTTTCTTTTCGTGGAACAAGGAACAGTCTTGAGTAAAATCCCTGGCCTTGTTCCTGAGGAGGAACCTTCTCTATTGCTTTTATTTGTAACAGTTTTGAGATTTCTATGAGCGCCTCTGCCCTTTAATTTGGTGGCAGGTTTGGCATGCCTTGTCCTGTAGGTAAGTTATGGAAGTGGAACCTGTAACCTCTGTCTACTATGTCCAGAATCCAATTGTCCTTTGTCATAATATGCCAGTTTTTTGAGAATAAAGATAATTTTCTGCCTAGAGGTGCTTCTCTTTGAACCATGGTAGGCGGAGTGAAAGGCAAGTCATTGAGATTGTCCCTGTGGTGCAGGTGAACTACCTGTGCCACTTCTCTGGTTTTGTGGTTGCCATTGGCGGCCCCGGTAGGAACCTCGGTATTGTCCTCTACCTCGTGCACGCCTGCTCTTTCCCCTTTGAGACTTGTCAGAGTCTGGAAAGGGCCAATTCTTTGAAGGCCAATTTCTGCTGAATCTGGGTGGCTGAACCTGGAGAAAATCCTTTACTGTCTGTACTGATTTTGCTTTCTCCTCAATAGACTTCAACACATCCTGAGCATTAGCACCAAAAAGCTTTTGTTTATCCAGAGGTGCGTCCAGGAGCTTTATTTTAACATGATCCGGCAGTGGCTGTTCTTTTAACCAAGCATGTCTACGGATAACAGCCCCCGTCATAGCTGCCCTACATGAAGCCTCCAATGCATCATAACCACACTGTAGAAAATGATTGTTAACCTGCTGTGTATTATGAACCAAATCCTGCAATGCCTTTCTATCTATAGGCTCAGGAGCGGCTAGCTTTTTCTGCAAATAATCCAGCAAAAAATCCTGGTACTGAAACATATGAAAAAGGCAGTTAAGTGACCTCATGGCAAGGGTGGAAGAGGTATAAACTTTTTTACCCCATCTCTCCAGGGACCTTGCTTCCCTGTCAGCGGGCAGAGGGTTTTTGGCTGAGGAGGCAGCCACTCCTTTGGGGCCCTGAGAAATAGTTTCTAAATCCACAGAATGGGCCTTAAAGAGATGCTTGTGTGTCAGGGACCCTGTAATATCTGTCTGGCTTGACAGGGGCAGGAGGGAGAGAATCAGGGGAAGCACTGGAGTCCGAGAATACATCATCCAGGACATCCAAAACTGGAGGTATAGCTAAAGGTCTGTGCTGGGGTAATTTAAGGAAGGTATGTAGCCCTTTCCTAGAATCTGAAAATTCCTGACCCTGCCACTTAAAATGTTCCCTCATGGAGTGAAGAACTTCACCAAAGGAAAAATCCTCTCGAGGAGAGGCAGAGGGAATTGATTCCTCAGCATCAGAGTCCTCATAGGCCTGGAAGGATTCTTCTTGGGTATCTGAATGCTCTGAATCCCCAGAGGCTTCATCTGAAGAGAGGTTGTCTGCCTGCTCAGTTCTGGACCTTTTGTCAGCAGGTGGCTGAGAACCTCTGTCTGGGTGAGGCTGAGACCCCCTGATAAGAGAGATAAGATCTGCAGCAAGAGACATGATCTGTCTATCAGAAGAAGGGGCCTGAGAAGGTGGTTTAGGATGGGCCTTGGCCTGGCTGGAGGCCTTAGCATGTGCAAAGGCCTTGATGAACATAGATACAGGCGGCCTGGCTGCCCCACGTGCAGGGGTAACCTTGTCCACAGGGATGGTGTCGGGTAATTCCAGAACTTCGGTTTCTGGAGGAAAATCAATCACCGGAACCGGTGTAGCCTCCGAGACCGAAGAACGAGTTAACGCGGTGTCGTCGGCCTGGAGCGGTTGGATTACCACTTCCGTAGGGACCGAAGCACTCGCGCAGGGCTTAGGCATTGCATCAGTGGAAGACATGGGCCAAGGATGTCGGTCCCGGTCCTTTCGTTTTTTGGTAGCTTGTGCTGTCGGTTGTTCCGACGGCATGATATAAGCGTAGGATTCTCTGGAAAATTCTTCGGCAAACTCTGCCCGGCGCCTTAGACTGCGCTTATTAAAGCAGGCACAGGCAGCACAGGCCGAGACATCGTGGTCTGGGCCCAGGCAAGGGACGCAGTAAGAATGGAAGTCCTTATGAGGTATTTGTTTACCACAAGTCAAACAATTATTAACTTTTTCAATTTGTTCTGACATTGGCTGAGGCAAGAAAAAATGTTCCCCAATGGGATACTTAGCTTTTAGATGACTTCGGTAACTGAAAAACACAGGAGCTGACCGACCGGCACTTGCGAACTGCTTCTGCTTCGGGCACCGCGCGGCAAGAAAGACTGAAGAAGATGCCGTCGGCAGATGCCTTTATACTCCAGCCGTGCTGACGTCGGGGAGCAAGCGACATCGGCCGACGCCGGACCCAGACTTTGGAATCTGGCCGACCGAAGGGCTGCCTGAGGCAGGACAACCCATATGTCAGGATTGCAGTTGCATTCTTGAAGGACATCTGCATCTGAATAACATGGGAGCAAATGAGATCTGAGGTACACCGAGTGGGGCATTATGGGTAAAGGGAGGAGCTCACCAGCTAGATCCATGAGTCTGGTAAAAGCAGCAGAGTTGGATATTATGTTCGATCAGAGACCCATCAGTTAAGGAATGAATGAAAATGACACCAGATCTTTATTTGTGATGTATGGTTAAGCAGGGATTATTTTGGTGAAAGTGCAATTTTCCTGGCATTAAAATCCATTTATTTCAAATCGTCTGCAAGTATAAGGCATCCACACATCCCTGCAACTTAGCTTGATCTTTTATTGAGCTTACAATTGTCCCAATTTTTGTGTTGTCAGCAAACTTGCTAATCCACATACAAGTGTCAGCTGGAAAGTCTGCCATGAGTGATGTAAACAAAAAATGTTCCTTGTGGTACACCCACAATAAAAGGTGAATCCTTAAATGAAGCATCCTCTGTTTTTACTCTAAATGTTATACTAGTGAGACAATTAGATACAGAGTTATTTATGCTTATACATCATTCATCTTTTTAATTTTTCTGTGACAAACTGAATCAAATGCCTTAGTGAGATCTGAGATTACATCTACAATTTATGAAATATTTTGGAAAAAAATGTTATTAGGTTTGACCCACACTAACTTCCCTTACAGAATCCGTGCTGGTAAATATCCAGGTCAGGTTTTAGTTTCATGGACATTTGCTCATAAATTACTTGTGCAAACTTTTCCAATAAACATCAAACTAATGTTGTGATAGTTAACTATATTGATCTTGTTCCCTTTAGATATTGGCACTACCAGAGTAGACTTCTACATTTGGAGAATAAATCTTATTTCTAGACTTCCCAGGAACAGTCCATGTAAGCATGCAGCCACCAGGTCTATAATGTTACTCGAGGACAGCTCATTCAGTCCATTTGGCCTTCCTATAAGTTCTAGACTTAATTTTCTTTAGAGCTCCCATTTCAATTTACTTGAATATGTTGGGACAGTGATCTTTCTCTCTCTCTTTTGTTGGGACAGTAATCTCTCTCTCTCTCTTTATTCCAACTAATGGTGGTCCTTTTTTTTTTTTTTTTTTTTTTACCTTTTTGATAATTCTGAATGTTTTTCTGAAAATACAGATACGAAGAGAAATTTATTGGCATTCCAAAGTATCCTGTTTTATAATGCTAATGTTACTATGCACATTCTTTCTATAGTTCTTTAAGTGTCTAAATAGAGGTGTCTTACTTTCTAAAGTATTGTATGTCAACTGATATTTGTAGTTTTTTTTTTTAAATCAGTTTCCTGAAACTATTGCATACTTCCTGAAACTTATTTTATTATCCTGGCTAGGAATATTCCTATGCTTAAGCCATAATTTTTGTCCATCAGTCATTACATTTTATATAGTGTATAGATGTCTTCGTATATGGCAAAAAAGAATTAATTACAGAGTACATATCATCAAAAATATCCCAGCACAAGTCTCGTCTCTCATAAGTTCTAACCAATCCCATGCATACCGTTCCCTTTTGATGGATGTATATTTGGCTTGGTAATATTTCATTTTTGTTTTTTTGCACTAAATGAACATTTCTTAAATGTAATTTACCTCCCAGGTAACTCTGGTCCAATTTGACAACTACTTACAACCATACCTTCTTTAATCCATACATCATCCAATATTGTATAATTTCTAGTAGAATTGTCAACTATTTGAGTGTATCCAATATCATTATTAATGGTAGTAATCCAGACTCGTGCTATCATTACACAGAGATAGGCTATCCCGGTTCACTTTTGCATATTTAAATACCCTATTACTATGTTAAAAAGTTGTTGGATGAATTTTTTCTTATTAGGGCAAAAGTCACACGAACTATTTCTAGGCTGATTAGGAAGGCAGTACAAAAGTATAACCTCCCATTTAACTTTTTTTCCCAGCCATATTTACATAGATTTCAGAATTACCTGACTGGCACATTATTCAAAATGCAAGTTTACATAAATTAAGATTCCACACACTGCTCTCTCTAACCAGGTGCTGTCCTCTACACCCCATCAATTGTAAGGACTTTTGGTATTATTATTAAACCATTTCTCAGTAATAAAAATATTGTATTTGCCAGCAAGTTCCATAGCTTCTTGTTCAACAAACTTATTGTTTAAGCTTCTGGTACAAAGTTAATATATCAAATCAGTTTAGAAGCATACTCTAGTGCCTTGTTCTTTTATGTCCAACCTTATTTTTTTACAAAGAAGATTGTAGCAACTTGATTCGACTAATATTAAATAATCTCTTGCTGTGATGGCCAAGGTGCAACTTATCATAGCCAAAGTTGATCGACCAATCATATCTTCACAAACTACTACTATACAGGTTTCATTATCAAAGCAAACGCCTATTTGTGAACTTTCATCACCATGAGTAATGTTTTATTGTGCCTTCAGGAAGGGAAGACATTGCTAATTAAAAAAAAAAAAAGTTCAAATTTCTTTTCTTGTTTTGTTCAATGATATTATCTTATTGAGTTTTGTTTCTAAAGCTGCTTCACTAGTTTTTCCAATGTCATTGCTGCCTCAGGCTATATATATATATATAACATCTTTAAACAGATGTTCTAGTCTAGTTTTACTATTTCTTATAGTGCTTCTCCCTGATACGGGACTGCAGTGTTCACTCTAGCCCAGGAAGAATATTTCTGATGCCTGCCAGTTCATCCTCAGTCACTGCAATAGTATATCAAAGCATCTGAGCCATTCTGAAGCAGTAACATATTCCATTAAAGAAATGGGAAAGATAAAAATAACAGATTAACACCAATACCAAAATGAAATAATGCCTAATGAATAAAGCAAAATAAATGCCAACATATAAAGTGATGTTAAGCCACTAAATGGGAAATAAAGTATAAAGAAATGACTAATTTCTGTGATAAAATAACCAAAAGTTATTGTACTTGTGAAATGCATAAAGCTTTCCTGAAGCACACCCACGGTCCCATTAAAGGGGTAAGTAGAACCAACATCTGTATTTGTACCATGTATGCAAAACCACAGTGATTTTAATTTCCACTGGGCACAAGCAAAATAAAGGTACTGAGACTGGAAATCCTTAGGGGTTACACCTCTTTCATACTTGACATTAACTGGCCTGGCAATCAGTAACTAGATGGAGACTGTGGAGAACCAGTAAATGTAAAGAACAATGATAAGACAAAGAAAAAAAAACTGGAGAGAGCACCATCATTTTCCTTCTGGAGAACTTGAGATGTGTGACAGTCAAAACATTACAAACAGAAGACAACATGCACAAGTGTGGGCTGTATATATGGAAGCCATGCATACATCTATATCAGTACATTCCAGTGCAAGACTTGTTTACGTTTGCAATTTCTGACTGGGCAATACTACAAACCTGGTAGGTATAACCAAAATGTTATGATTTATTGTTGCAGTGATTCAGAGTAAAAACCTAGTCAAGCAAATGCAGCCTAATAAAAAAAAAGTCTTTCAGTTTTTCCCAGTTCGGGGTCACCACAGCAGATCACAAGTCCACTTATGATTGGCAGTGGTTGCCAGCCCAATGTCCAACCTTTAGAGAAAGCGCACACACACAGACTCACACACCTACTTGCATGTCTTTTAACATTCAGTCAATCATAGGGAGGTCATGCAGACTCCACACAGAAGGAACTCCAGCCGAGAATCGAACCAGAGAGCCTCTTGCTGTGAGGCGACAATGCTAACCACTGTGCTACCACGGTCGACAAACAAACACATCCTAATAAAATCATTGAATACTTTATGACCAAACCTGAACTGAACAACTTTAGGGAAACAATTACAAATATCTTTCATGAAAATAATACAGAGGAAATCACTAAGCAAGGGAAAATCGAGGATGTTCACTCCTGTAAGAAAGTTACTACCAAGATGATGAATTTCATGAACAAACCAGAACTGGTTGAAGACTGAAAAATAATGAATGGAATAAAAACAAAGGACGCAGCTGCATTCTTAATGTATTAGGTGATGTGTCAGAGGAACACCCTCAGCAAGGATATTTTTCCTCTCTTAATACTCACAACAGGGGTGGTTTAAAGGCTTTATGTTGGTGAATGCTGTGGCACTGCATATCACTTCGGGACAGCATGACTAACCATTGAGCCTGCTAGTTCATGCCCTACCACTGCTGCAAATCAATATAAAACAGACAACAAAATAATGCACCTGGATATGCAAGCACTTGACCAAAATATAGGGAGAATCAATAGTAGCCACTGGATGGAGAAGCCATATAAAAAGAGAATAAAGGAGGTGTATCATCACAAACCAGTTGATAAGCTGAGAACAGACATGTTGTATCTGCTTAACATTCCTTGGAGGATCTAGGACTGGGAAGACTCCTAAGCAGTACAAAACATAAAACCTCCAAGCAGAAAAGAGTTTGAGGATATCCAAATGATAAAGATTTTATCCTGAAATAATGAAGCAACAAATGAGTCATATCCTGGAATCACAACCTAAAACAAAAATGTTGCATGAAAGTGCACTGATGGTTGTGGTACCAATGTCTGTAAAAAAGACATTTCAGAAGCAAGCATAGAAAAGCAGCCACACCTTTGATGGAATGGTCTTTAAAATCAGCATTTTCCAAGAGGATCCCTGCCATCTTGTAGTAAATGATAATGTGGCTGACAATCCAACTTGTACAGGGCTTGCTTAGGCAGCCTTCTCTATTTGAAACAAAGATGATGAGCACTTATTTGATCTTCCTGGGACTTGTACTCTCATTAGAGGCAGAATCTCAACTGATAATGCACGCCCGTGGAACAAAGGGCCATTCCTCTCTATTTTTTTTATCCCAACAATGGAAACAAGTACATGAATGCAATGTTAAAACAAAGATTTTTTAAACCACTTTTAGCATTTCAAAGCAATGGCAGATTCTTCCCTGTAGCTAAAGGCCTGAAAGATAGATGCCCATGTAAGAACATGTAAAGCCTTCAAAAGATAAATTTCAATTATGCTGAACAAGCAAAGATGGAAGATGCACACAAACCTGTCCATCATAAAATTCAAGTCCTGAGAAGACAAACATTTTAGAGAGATTGTTTTTAATGGAGATGTAGAGCCACTTATTAAATTACTTATCCAGGTAGGACTGAATTAGAAGTTATGTACTCACCATAACATTCCATCTGAGTAGGTGACTTCATTCGGATGCAACCTGTGGGTATCGGATCCGACCTCGGATCCGAGCCGGCAA
Source organism: Protopterus annectens (assembly GCF_019279795.1). NCBI lineage: Eukaryota > Metazoa > Chordata > Ceratodontiformes > Protopteridae > Protopterus > Protopterus annectens. The sequence goes on along the minus strand of NC_056727.1, from coordinate 1,245,883,825 downwards.
TTCAAAAGCTTAGGCTCCGAGCTCCTAGCTCCTCCCTCTTACCCATAACCCCTTGCCAAGCCCTGACTGACCTCAGATTGAGTTTGCCTCAAAATACTGACAACAGTACACGAAAAAACAGCATAAATACTCGCTCTATAAAGGTCAGGGGGATGGTTGCATCCGAATGAAGTCACCTACTCAGATGGAACGTTATGGTGAGTACATAACTTCTATATCTGAAGTAGGAAGACTTCATTCGTCTGCAACCTGTGGGACAGAGTCCCCAGCTACCTGAATCTTGGGCCGTCATGGAAGGATGTTTCGGAGCACCGCTGAGCCAAAGGATGCTTTTCTTCTAGAAACAACATCCACCTTATAATGAGAAATAAAAGTATGAGGCGAGGCCCAAGTAGCTGCCGCGCAGATATCATCCAATGATACACGGGACTTAAAGGCGGCTGACGTGGAAACTGCCCTAGTAGAATGAGCCGTAACCCTCTGAGGAGCAGGTCTACCTGAAGTGTCATATGCCTGCAGAATACAATTAGCAATCCACTTAGAAAGTGTGACTTTAGATACTGCTTTACCCAGAGCAAATTTAGCAAATGAAACGAACAGCTGATCTGATTTCCTGTGACCAGCTGTTCTGTGAATATAAAAACGTAATTGTCTATGAACATCCAAGGAATGCAATTTGTATTCTCCTTTGTTTGAGTACTTGGGAAAAAACACAGGTAAATTGATTGATTGGTTAATATTAGATTCAGAAGAGACCTTCGGAAGAAAAGATGGATTGGTCCTGAGGCACACCCTATCAGGGAAGAAAGAAAGGTAAGGCGGCTTGACGCATAGAGCCTGAAGCTCAGACACTCTTGCTGAAGTGATAGCTACCAAGAAGGCAGTCTTCCAGGAAAGGTACTTTAGATCTGTAGAAGCTGCAGGCTCGAAGGGAGGAGCAGTAAGGGCTTGCAGAACTAAAGACAAGTCCCAAGGTGGTACAACCTCCTTGACTGGAGGCCTCAACAAAAAAATCCCTTTGAGAAAGGTTTTGCATAATTTCGCCGTCATGAGGGGAGCTGTCTCATGACCAATGTGATAATGCGAGATAGCTGCCAATTGTACCTTAATCGTGGAAGAACTTGCCCCCTGATGAAAGAGGTCTGTTAAAAAATCCAGCACCGCTGACATAGGTGCCGAGAAAGGATCCAAAGTTCTCTGTACCGCCCAAATAGAGAATCTCTTCCATTTACTCCGATAAACCTGCCTGGTGGAAGGTTTATGAGCTGCCACTAAGATGGCCTTGACCGGTGATGAGATACCCCGAGTCCTAATCAAGGATGGAACTGGAGCAGCCAAGCTGTCAATTTCAGGGTGTGCAGATTGGGAACCGAAATTCCCAGAGGGTGGGAGATGAGATCCGGAATTGGATCCAGAATCCAGGGTGGATTGATTTTGTGAGACCATACGAAGGGGAACCAGGGTTGACGAGGCCAGAACGGGGCAATGAGAATCATTCTGCTCCCCAAACTGTTGGCTTTCTGCAGAAGCCTCTGCATCAGAGGAAGTGGAGGGTAGGCATAAAGGAGACTGGGAGGCCAAGCATGCACCAGAGCATCTCTCGGGAATTCCTGGTGGGAAGCAGAGCGAAGAAATTGTCGCATTTGGCGTTTGAGGGAGAGGCAAAAAGATCGCAACAGGGTTGCCCCCAAACGGCAAAAATCTTCTTCGCTACTTGAGGATTGAGAGACCACTCGTGAGGAGAAAGAATGGTGCGACTGAGCTTGTCCGCAAGGATGTTGGACTTTCCCGGAATGTGCGTTGCTACCAGAAAGCGTTTGGTGGAAATTGCCCATTCCCAGACTCTCATGGCCTCTCGACAAAGGGGGTAAGACCTGGTTCCTCCCTGTTTGTTGATATACCAGACTACCGACATGTCTGTCTGAATCGCAATAGTCCCTGAAGGAAGAACGTGGTGAAGTGCTTGCAACGCTAGGAGCACCGCCCTCATTTCCAGGACATTTATATGCAATGACGTCTCTGTGGGATTCCACGTGCCTTGGACAATCTTTCCCGCAGAATGCCCCCCCCACCCGAGGCAAGAAGCGTCCGTGGTCACTGTGGCTCGGGGAAATGCAGCACAAAAAGGTCTCCCTGCCAGGGCTCCGGAGAAAGAAGCCACCAAAGAAGGGAGTCCCTGCACTTGCTGACCGCAATCGGAGCGTTGAGAGAAGAACAAAGAGGGACCACTGAACCTGAAGGGTCCATTGAAGAACCCGCATGCGTTTTAGCATGAATGAGAAGCGGAATAGCTGCCGCCATAGAACCTAGGGCCCTCAGGACCGAAGCTGCCGTTGGAGATGGTTGCAGGACCGCTGCCACATGACACTTCAGGTTGGCAATTCTGTCTGGAGTGAGGAAGGCTCGCATTGATCTGGTGTTTAGTCTTCCTCCTATGAAATCTATAGCTTGTGTGGGGTGCAGTAAAGATTTCTCCCAGTTGATCGTGATGCCCAGCCTTGGGGCTAGTTGAAGAAAGTAGTCCCTGGCTGAGCACAGAAGATGCCTTGATGATGCCGTCAGGAGCCAGTCGTCCAGGTACGGAAAGACCTGTAATCCCTGGAGCCTCAGGTGGGCCGCTACCACCGCTAGCACCTTGGTGAACACCCTGGGGGCTGAGGTGAGACCAAAGGGGAGGACCCTGAACTGATAATGACTGGCTCCCAGCCGGAAGCGAAGAAACCTCCTGGAACGTCTGTCCATGCGAATGTGGTAGTACGCGTCCTTGAGGTCGATGGAGCACATCCAGTCGTTCTCCCTCAAGAGTGGAAGTATAGATTGGAGGGTGACCATCCGGTAGTTTAGCTTGGTTACTGACAGGTTCAGCTGGGAAAGGTCTAAGATTGGTCTTAGGTCCCCGTTTTCTTTGGCACCAAAAAGAACCTGGAGTAAAACCCTAATCCGGTTTGATCTAGGGGGATGCGCTGGATGGCTCTTTTTCCTAGCAGCTGTTCGATTTCGACAGCTGCCGCCTCCCTTTGGTCGGGTGGAACATCTGGGAGGCTGCGAGATCTGGGAACCTTGTATAGGGGAATAGAATAACCTCTGGATATCACACGAAGCACCCAACGGTCTGTTGTGATGGACTCCCAAGAAGTCAGGTGCCTCGAAAAACGCCCCCCGACTGCCTCCAGAGACGGACAGCCAGGCAGCCCTTCAGGGCTGCTGCGTGGGTCTATCAGAGAAAGGTTCTCTGGACCCAAAGTTGCTAGGAGCCCCCCTGCCTCTAGGACGGCAACCTCCCCGTCCTCCTCTGCCACGGAAGGACTGGTTATCCGGAGCAGGTTAGGACTGCTGCGATTTCCGGAACCACATCTTCTTCTGTCCCTTTTGGTTCTTAGAGAAGGACCTCTGGGGAGCTGAGAAGCGGACTCCGACGGCAGACAGCGTCTTCCTGTCCTTTTCGCTCTGGACTAATGTTTCGCGAACAGTCTTGCCAAACAAGGCAGAACCATCGAAGGGGGCATTCGCGAAGGTCGCCTTGAAGGGCTCTGCAAAATCACAGTGGCGGAGCCAGGCCTGTCGCCTCATGACTAGGCCTGCTCCGCTGGCTCTAGCGGCTCCCTCAGTAGTGTGAGAAAGCAGCCGCATAGATGTATTGGAAACTGATCTGAGAGTGGCCATTCGGGTGGAGTATACTTGTTTATCCTCACTCGACATGGACTCTGGGGGAGATGCAGCGTATTCTTTAATCAGATCCCGCTGCATCCTAATGACATGTGCCATGTAGTTCAGCGCTCTCAAAGAGAAGGTTGCTGAACTGAAAACTCGCTTCCCAATGCGATCCATCGAGCGGGACTCCTTGCCCGGAGGATGCATAGAGGGACTCTCCTGGGCCAATTCCCTCTTCGTGGCTGCCGCCATCATCATGGCATCTACTGGGGGGCCCTTGCTCCAGTGAGTGCGGTCCACCGGAGGGGAAAGGATGCGGTCAGGACGCTTGGGTACAGGCTCAACGGTGTCCGGATCCTTCCACGCTCTGATGGATATAAGATCCACCAGAGGGTCAGCAGGAGGGGACACCCAAGAGGTAGATGGGCCCGCCTCGAATGCCTCCAAGAACACAGACTCGTCCGAGGAAGCCTTGGGGGCAGACCACCCCCCCCTGATCCTTAACATCTCCATAATGTCTCCAAATGAGACGTCTTCAGGGGGTGACCTTGGGGAGCCTTCCCCTTCATCCAAATCTGTGTCTTCGGTAACGGACTCGTGGTAGTCCATGTGCCTCCTTTTGCACTTGCGCTTCCGAGGTACTTCATCGGGGGGGCTGTCCGAGGAGTACTCTTCCGCAGTTGGATGTTCCAAGGGAACCACTTGGGACATAGAGGCGGGCTGTCCCTGGGACCGGCTGGTGGGGGCCTGGCCCAACTGCAAGGGAGTGCGGGATGGAGCCGTGGCAGGGACTGGGGGTCCGGACGTCCTCAACAGTGCCCTTTCCACTACGTCGAAGGCCGAGGGGGAGCCAGCTTCTCTAAACCCCGAGAGCCGAACCCCACTCGGATCCGACGCACGGATCGGAGTCGGAGCCGAGACCGTCGGATCCGAGAGACCAGTGTGCTCCAACCTGGACGAAGCCGAAGACACACCAGCTCCCTCGGATCCGAGGCTCGGTCCTCGGCTCCGAGAGGTTGGGTCCGAAGTACCCGAAGCACTCAAGGGATGGGACGGATCCGAGGTGCGCCGACCTATTGGATCCGACCCACCCCCGGATCCAAGTCTGCCCAGCTCCGAACCCGTGGTATGGGTCGGAGGAGGAGCCAACGGGGCGAAAAAAGGGGTCGAAGCCCCTCCCGGATGGGGGGGGCTAGGAGCACTCCCATTTGCATTTGGGCCTGGATGAATTTCCTCATCATCCGGTCCATATCAGCTTCACTCATGGAAAAAGTTGACCTGGTGGAGGCCACCGAAGCGGACCTAGAGAGCCGCCTCAGAGACCTCATAGAAGGGCTAGCCTCCTCCTCCTCGGGCCCAGGAGAGAACAGAGGGGAGTGGAGCCGAGGAGGAGGAAAGCTAGAAGGCACAGGGGAGGCCCGCTTAGATGGAGGAGCCGAACTGGAAGTTTCGGCTCTCCGTTTGTGGTGCCTCTCCCTGTGCCTCTCCTTCTTCTCTCTCTCCCTAGAGGACTCTTTCTCCTCCGGCAACTTAGAGGGAGGTTGAGTCCCAGCCGGAGGGGGAGAGCCCACAGCAACAAGTTGCTGAGTAGAAGGGGCGGAAGCCGAAGCGGTATCTGGAGGTAAAAGTCCCGCCAGCACCAGCTTCGACCGCCGCTCCCTCAAAGCCCGGGGGTTGAACCCTGCACAAATGGTACAACCAGATGACAGGTGTTCAACCCCCAAGCATGACTTGCACGAGTGTGGCCATCCGCTGGGGTCAGCTTATGGCCACACTCGGTACATTTAGAGAAAACAGCCTTATGGGCTTCAGACATTATAAACCCTGAAGGCCTAAAACAACACACACACAAAACTACGCAAAAACCCGTGAAATATTAAATAAAAAGAGAGGAAAGCCTAACACAATCAACACTAATAATATAAAGTAACAAAATAGAGAATTTTTAAACTTTTTTTGTCAGACAAACTTATCTGTCACCAAAAAACGCCAGGAGCTCAAGAATCCGTCGCAACTTGAAAAGCGGCAAATGAAATCTGAGGTCAGTCAGGGCTTGGCAAGGGGTTATGGGTAAGAGGGAGGAGCTAGGAGCTCGGAGCCTAAGCTTTTGAATTGCCGGCTCGGATCCGAGGTCGGATCCGATACCCACAGGTTGCAGACGAATGAAGTCTTCCTACTTCAGATCCCCAGTTCTGTGCACCCACAAAGCCATGATGGACAAAAACAACTAACACCCACCATAACTACAGAATAAATGAGGCTGCAGTTATCCAGCTTCCCAAAATGGATCAGAAACACATGCTGATGGACTGCAGCAGCAGAGGATATATCCTCACCACATGTATACTTGCTTCCATTTCACAAAGTATGTCTCCCACAGGTATATCTTTCTAGGAGCTTCAATCACGTCTGAAATTTTAAAACACCATCAGGAGGTGTGAAGGGATCAAGGGATTTAAACCAGGAGCCAAGCCCTGTGAGGAAACTGGATGTCTCCCTAACCCTGGATACTTTCTTTGCTTAAAACAGAAGTTTACCTGAACTGCCATGGACCCAAGAAGCTGAAGTCACATCACCTCTCAATCATCAGGGACACATGGTATGTTTTCATCTTCTTTTTATGAATTCTGCAATTAAATGCAGCACCACAGGGAGTGGGAGAAATACATACAAGAACCTCCCCTGCCATAGAACAGACAACATATTCACAGCAATTTTTTTTGTTTGCACTGCTGATGGAGAGATCATATTCTTAAGAGTGGCAAACTGATAAAACACTGAGTACATAGAATTCCCATATCCTCAACTCCAGAAAAGGACTATAAGAATGGTTTAGAGCTCAGAGAGTTTGCCAGCATGTTCACCTCTCTCCGGCTATCTTAAAATACCATCTAGTAGCCTCCTAGCAGCAGTTAACCCTTGTCCAGTGTCTGGAATCTGATACACTGCAGGTGCATGATGAGCTCACTAAATAAGATGAAGCAGAAGCATTCTTTCCCCTTCAGAGCTAAAATACAGTATCAGAACCCTTGTACTCATTCCAGTGGACAGTTTGGTCATTCCTGTCAAGATAAGGGTTTGGGAGGGGCCAAAGAGGGCTTCAAAATAGTGAGAGACTACCTCCTTTTCTGGAGGTCATTAATCACACCCTGAGAATTCTGGATGAGGAGAACCTTCTCTCAGAAAGGAGATTTCAGGAGAGGTTGTCTGATCTGTTCCGCAAGCCAGGTGGATTAAGTATGCCTTTCTGCCGGGAAACCCACACGAGCCTGCTGGCTTAGCCATAACTTCAACAAATTAAAACTATGACCTACATAGTAGCACATTGGAGAGGCAATGTCTACCAGTTCTAACATGCGGCAGACTCATGGATGTTGAAAGTGCTTTTCTAGTTCCAGGTCCACTAATAAATACTGGTATCTGGAAATGTGGATCGGATATCTGAGGTATTCTAAACCCTAGCATGACAGAGAGCACCCACTTGCCCATCCTGTCCACAGCCTTTAACTCCTTGGCTAGTGGCAAGATAACAAAATGCAGAGATCATGTAAGAATTACATCTACCTCAACACAGCATATACAAGACATATGCCTTCCTGGGAGTCAGGAGAGCAGCATTTAGGAGTTTCCAAGCTGCATATATGGCTTCTTTGCTCCCTGACTGCTCTTTATTTTCCAGATCCTCATTTAGGAATATCTGACAAAGAATGAAGGATACAGGCGAGTCTATACTGGGTTTTATCAGATAGAGGGTTTTTTTTTTCCCCTAGAGGGGGTATCATCCAATGGGGAGCCACAAGTGAGGAAATCAGTAAGAAGCAGACCTCTCATTGTCATTAGTCTCAAGGTTGAGGGGCTCCTTGACCTCACAGTCATACAATAATGCAGTGGAAGAAAGAACGCTTCTTCCCTCCCATCTCCATCATGGATATGCTCATGCATGACTGACATGAGGTTGAGCATATAATGGTTGTGTGCAGAGCTTCAGACAATGGATAACTAAAGCAAGGGGTCATACTTTAAGAGTGTAGATTAGGGAACTGAGTGTGGTACTAACAAAGCCATACTCTGTAAGAATGCACTGTGGCACCTGCAAGGCTGGGTCCCGCCAGCTGTCTAACATGTTGAAGATGTGATCCACAAGCCCTGGTGCATTAGGACTTGTTGGACCCTTCTCACACTGACCCCTACTGGAGTCGAGGGAAGTTCTATGGAGGACAGTCCTCAGTTCAAAGTGAGACCACTAATCTATGGCACAAGATTTTAGGACTACTCCATGTGAGCATGCCTGTCACAATCATGCTCTATTTGATTAGGGAGTGTTTTTTGTTTACAGCCAAGATGTACCCACAAAGTGGCTGACATGATGCATCTCATGGACTCCTCAATACCCAGTGAACAGAAACATGGGCATGAATTGTCAGTGCTTGCTAGACAAGGATAAGGACAAGCCATGCAGGGACCATGAAGAACTCTAAGGAATGATTTGCCTACTCTCAAGTCTGCTTCAGTATCTGCCACAGGCACAGGACTGTGTGAGGGACCTACATGCTGAGTACTTTCAACTGTTGTCATCTTCCAAAAATAGAATTAGATTAACAGCTTCTTCCATACACCTTTAGGCATGTTGAATTGAAATGTTGTCACTAAAGTTAGAACTTCATGTTGGGCTCCTCTCCCAAGCAGTAAAAACAATGCCAGTGCAGGTCAGGGTTCATAATTTGGTGACTACACTAGTATTTGATGGCTTAAATTGTTTCAGAATGAATGAATGTCAGGATCAAGATTCAAGTTATGCAAGCAGCAGTTAAGAAATGGTGGTGAAATGAAGGGTTTAGGGGTTAAGGATGCTCTCCCAATGTGGTACAGGATGCCATGAAATGCATCACTGGAGAAAACTCATGCTCCCATCTGCAGAAGTGCAAAAAAAAAAAAAAACTAAAACATACAACAAACTATTCTAACATGTATGCTGCACCCCCACAGCCCCTGCAACTTAAATATACCAACTCAGAGATCGAACTACAGTGGAGTGAATGGCAAAGTTCCTGTTCCACACTGTATGGCAATCCCCATTCACTACATTCGAGATTCTGCAATACCGAGATTATGGTCCTTCAGAATTTCAGGATTGTGGAATTCAGTATTCCGTAGTGATCCTACATTTTATATATATATATATATATATATATATATATATATATATATATATATATATCCAAAGCGAGGCAAAAAGGCTATCCCAACAGTAGGTGGGACAGAGGGGTCACCGATATAAGACCGGGCTAATCTGGAACTGTCATGTGTGCCAGATTAAATAACAAAAAAAAAAGCATAGAGTTCTTCCACATTCAGACTTATCACCCAAGAATTACCATCACCAGAAACCAAATATTCAATTTGTTTAATTTGGTTTGACAAATGGTAAAATGAATTAAACACTCTGCTTTCAAAATTAAGAAAAAATTCTGGACAGAAACCTGCACCAGTTTGAGAAATGTACACAATTTCTTTTTTTAAGGACTTTAGTAATTGGAAAATAGCTAGATGCAACAGACTAGAAGGAATACATGAGATATTATGCAAAACAGAAGCATACCTCTCAAATGTCCAGATTTTTGCCTCATATTTTTGGTTTGTTCCTTATAAAATGTGGTTTTCTGGCAAATGGCAGAGGATTCATGTTGCTAAATGATGGTATACACTGAGTATCCTTCAGAAAATCCAGGTTAACACAAGTCCTGTTATTTTAGCAACTTTCTAAGGTTATAAGAGCAATATTTAAAATCTGTCCCTATTTTGGGTTCTTTGTGCCCCCATTATTTTAGGCTTTGTTCAGATTTCTTGCATTAAGAGGTTGACAATTATGGATGAAAGTGTTTATAAAATCAAAACCATAAAACTTCTGTGACGGCATTAAACATACAACTAAGAATTTTGTAGAAGTCTGGACAAAATGCATTGAACATCCATGGAATTTTTCCATGAGATATGGAAGAGGAAACAATGCATGAAGGAAATCATAGCTGTTACTTATGTCAGGAAAAAATGCTTAGATTTTACTAAAGTCTTTGCTGCACCATTCTGCATTTTTTCCTAGGAAGAACGTGACATTGGCAAGATGACAAAGTTCTAGAATGAATTAGCTAGGAGTGCTGGAAAAAAAAGAAGTTATGTACTCACCATAACATTCCATCTGAGTTGTTCTTCATTTGTCTTCAATCTGTGGATACTCTGACACAACTGGATCTGACTCGGCTGCATTTCCAGCATCTGAGCTGAGCGCCAAGATCCTCCCCTACCCATAATGCCCCTGTCTTCCACCCTTCAGATCGAGTTTGTTGCCAACCCTAGCATCCCAATCTGACTCAAGGTCTTACTTAACCATAGTTTTCCAGATATAAATAGAATATCAAATGAACGCTCAGATGGGTGACTACAACTCTTCTATCCAGACTACCACGCAGCCACAAAAAAGGCAGGAGGGAGGAATGGTTGAAGACAAATGAATAACAACTCAGATGGAACATTATGGTGAGTATATAACTTCGTTATCTGAAGTTATTGTCTTCATTTGTCCTTCAACCTGTGGGACAGAATCCCCAGCTACCAACACACCTGAGAGGCCCTCATGGAAGGATATTCCAGAGCACGGTGGAGCCAAAGGATGCCCTGTTCCTGAATAGAATGTCCAACTTATAGTGTGAAATGAAAGAACGCCAAGATGCTCAAATGGCTGCAGAACAAATATCATCCAGTGAAACTCTGGACCAGAAGGCAGCTGAAGTAGCCATAGATCTAGTCGAATGCAAATTAACATGTCCTGGCAGGGATAAAACTCTAGCCGAATATGCCAGGATAATACACTGGGAAATCCAGCAAGCTATGGTAACTTTTACTACAGGTTTCCCTAGAAAGGGTTTAGAATAAGAAACATAGTTGGTCATACTTACAAAAAGAATTAGTTCTATGCAAATAAAAATGTAATTGTCGATGAACATCCAACAAATGCAATTTGTATTCTCCCTTGTTTGAAAACTGGGAAAGAAAAGACGGATATTAATAACTTGGTTAATGTTCGATTCTGAAGCCAGCTTGGGAAGGAAAGCAGGATTAGTATGTAAAGACATCCTGTCTTATTGAAAGATCACATATGGAGGTTTGACTGACAATGCCTGAAATTCCAAAACCCTTTTGGCTGATGTAATACAATCAGGAAAGCCATTTTCCAAGACAAAGACTGTAAATCTACTGAAGCTGCTGGTTCAAAGGGGGAAGAGACAAGCACTTGCAGAGCCACCGTAAGATCCTAAGGAGGTATTGGGTCATTAATTGGTGGCCAAAACAAGAAGGTGTCCTTCAAAAATGCCTTGCAAATCTTAGAAGAAGCTAGAGAGGCCATGTTGTCGCCTACATGAAAATTAGATATAGCTGCCAGTCGGACCTAGAAAAACTGGTGCCTTAGTGAAAAATGCTTGCCATAAATTCGAGAACCACTAGAATAGGAGAAGTAAAAGGATCTAGATCCCAGATAGCAAACCGCTTCCACTTGCTGTAATAAATCTTCCTACTGGAAGCCTTATTAGCTGCAACTAATATTCTCTTGACTGACTAGGATAGCCCGGGAGTCTTGACTATCATGGGAACTGGAGCAGCCAAGTGGTGAGCTTCAGACTGCCCAGGTCTGGGTGAGGTATCCCTAAAAGATGAGACAGGAGGTCTGGAACCAGATCTAATGTCCATGGCGGCCACACTGCATGAGACCATAGTGAGGAGAACCAGACGGTGAGGCCAGAAAGGGGCAATGAGGATGACTAAGCTCCCCACCCTGCGAGCTTTCTGAAGGAATTTCAGAATCAGAGGTAGGGGAAGGTATGCATACAGAAGACCGGAGGACCAAGCATTAATCAGAGCATCTCTGGGGGCTTCCGAGTGAAAAACCTGCTGCACTTTGTATTGGAAGGAGAGGTGAAGAGATTGCAGCAAGGCTGACCCCACTTTAGAAAGATCTGCTTCACTAATGAAGGATTCAGAGACCACTCACATAAGGCATCAGGGTAGACCTGCTGAGCCTGTCCACTCGAATGTTGGACCTCCCAGGAATGTGCATTGCGACCAGAAAATGGCCAGTGGAGATTGCCCACTCCCACACACTCTCATGGCCTTGCGACACAAGGAGTAAGACCTGGGTTCACCATTTGTTGATGTACCAGACTAACAACATGTTGTCTGTCTGGATGGCAATCACGCCGAGAGGAAGATGGGCATGGAGAGCTTGTACCACTAGCAGCACTGCCCTCATCTCCAGGACACTGATATGCAATCCAGTCTCATAGGGAACCACGTGCCTTGGGCTGTCCTTCCCAAGCAATGCCCCCCCACCTGAGTAGGGAGACGTCCATAGTCACTGTGGCCAAGGGGGCCGGCAGAATAAAGGGATGACCCAGAAGATCATCCAGGGAATGAATCCACCACAGAAGAGAAGCCTTGCGTGCTCAAGATACGTGAATTGGATGAGTTAATGGAAGATTTAGCAATGACCACTGAACCGCCAAAGTCCACTGCTGTACCCTCATGTGCAATCAAGCCATAAGCATGAGGGGGACAGTGGCTGCCATAGACCCCAACGCCCGTAAGATCAATTCTGTCTTTGGCAACTGGGCTTGAAGGATACACACAACATGATGTTTCAAGGACTGAATTCTATCTGAAGTTAGAAAAACCTTGGATTGATTTGTGTCCAACCGTGCTCCAATGAAATCCAGAACTTGAACTGGAGTCAGTAGGGATTTGTTGAGATTGATGGTTATGCCCAACTGAGGGGCTATTTGAAGAAGGAAATTCCTTGCTTGGCAGAGTCGATGCCTGGAAGTGGCAGAAGGAGCCAATCATCCAGGTAAGGGAAGACCTGCAGACACAGGTGAGCCACTACCACTGCCATCACTTTGGTGAACACCCTGGGGGCTGTGGTGAGACCAAAGGGAAGCACTCTGAACTGATAATGACTGGCTCCCAGCCAGAAACAGAGGAACCTCTGAGAGTGCCTGTCCATTTTGATGTGGTAGTACACGTCCTGGAGGTCGACAGAGCACATCCAGTCATTCTCCTGCAGAAAGGGTAGGATAGATTGAAGACTGATCAGCTGGAATTCTGTCTTGGCAACTGAGATATGTAAGCTGGAAAGATCCAGAATGGGTCTCAAGTCCCCCATTTCATTTGGCACTAAAAAGAATCTGGAATAGATGCCTAATCCAGACTGGCCTAGGGGGACTGGCTGGATGAAAAAATGAAGGTCCTACCAAACGCCTTAATATTGGGTGATTTCAATTACCCAAACATTAACTGGGAAAACTACTCAAGTACTAACTCCCTTACCCAACACTTTCTAGAATTTATAAACTCGAATGCCCTGGATCAACTGGTCAACACCCCCACCAGAGGTGACAACATATTGGACCTGGTCATCACCAACATGGGTGACCGGTGTTCTACACCGGAGGTCAACCCCTCGCTGGTTAGATCAGACCATAGACAAATCATTCTGGATATCCACATTCCACCCCCATCAAGGAAACCACCGTGAAAAACGTTTCAAAAGCAAACTTCACATTAATTAAGACTGAGGTGGAAAGGTTCACAGCCCCCATGCTAAAGGGCAACACTGTCCAAAGCTGCTGAATCCCTTACAAAGTCACTCTATTAGCACCTGCAAGAATGCATGGATTGTGCTATCTCCAGCAAAACAAAGACTCATTCCTCCAAGAAAAGGAAACCAGTCTGATGGACCCCTGCCATAAACAAGCTATACAACAGGAGGAGGAAACTAGTACAGAAGAGAGTAAAATCCCAAGAAAGAAAGACATCCCTGATCAGTATCAGCAAGAAACTACGATCCCTCATAAAATCATCTAAGGCTAGCTTTGAAAGAAAAATTGCCAAGGACTCCAAAGATAACCACAAAGCGTTCTTTAGCTATGTCAAGAACTTAAGTGGAAACTCTCAAATCTGCTTTGAGTTAATGCAGAATGGCACAAAGTACATTGAACCGACTGATATTGCCAACATTCTGGCAGACAGGTTTAGTGCAAACTTCACCCCCTCTCACCCCTAAAGGGTCCATAACCATACCAGAAGAATGTAGAGTCCTGGCAATCACTGACACACAGGTTAAAACAGCCTATCCAAAGCCAAAAATACAGCTTCAATGGGACCGGACGGTGTCCCAGGCTGTCTTACACGAGCTCCAAAATGAACTAACCCCTCACCTAAACACACTGTTCAAACTCAGCATCTCTACAGGCTACATACTCAGAGTGGCACACAGCTACAGTTATCCCGTTCCACAAAGGTGGAGCCACAACGGACCCCGGGAACTATCGCCCTATAAGCCTGACTAGCCTGGTCTGCAAGGCTATGGAGCACATCATCATGGAACTCATTAACAGAGACATTGGGAGCCTCCAAACATTGGACCCTGCCTTGTTAAGGGTAGATCATGCCTCCTAAACCTGGTGAACTTCTTTGAGACAGTTACCAAGGCTATAGATGAGGCAAAGGAGGTCCACACAGCCTACCTAGACCTTGCAAAGGCTTTCAACACCATTCCCCATTCTGGTATTAGACAAGCTCATCAGCCTGAACATAAACCATTACATCATGAGATGGGTTGCCAATTGGCTCATGGATAGAACCCACACAGTGAGAGTTGCAGGCTCTAGAACAGACACTAAACCGGTTACAAGTGGCATCCCCCAGGGCTCAGTCCTGGGACCCCTCCTGTTCGGTATATACTTCTCAGAGATACAGGCAAGCACAGGAGGACTATGGCTGATAAAGTTTGCAGACGACTGCAAACTGGGGGCCATAACTGACTCTCCGGCTGATACAGACATCCTCCAGAAGGGTCTCACTGAGATGGATAACTGGTGTCAAAATCATGTCCTCAAGCTAAATGCCAAAAAGTGCATAGTCATCCCCTTTGGAAAAAACAAAGTACACGCGAACTACCACATACGTGGTAGTCCCCTAAATACAGAAAATGTAATAAGGGATCTGGGGACCAGAGTAGATAGTAATCTCTCCTTTGATAATCATATTGCCAAGGTGGTTAGAAAATCCTTATATGTGACCCACCTAATCACAAAAGGGTTCGCATCTAGAACAAAAGAGGTTATTGTACCCCTCTACTCATCAGACCCATCATAGAGTACAATGCCCCACTTGGGATGTACCTTACAAGACACCTGCAACAGCTGGAAAGATCACAGATGTACCTCACCAAGAGGATTACTGGCCTCAACCAGATGCCCTATGCAGCCCGACTGAAGAAACTGCAGCTGTACTCGGTTGCATACCGCTTACTCAGAGGTGACCTCTGCCCGACATACAAGGCCATGTCCAACTCAGAATTGATGGACATGCTCCACCTAAAAAAAAAATCTAACCCCCAAGAGCCACACGCTCTAGGGATCTAAACCTCACCACAACGATAAATAGGAAGTGCTGGAGGGATAGATTCCTGTCCCAGAGACTCCCCATGCTTTGGAACAGGACTCCAATCTACAGTAGGCAGAGCCCCTCACTAACGCTCTTCAAGAGAAACTTTGACGAGTGGATGGGAAACAGAAAATTTACCCCGGGGATCACTGCAGTGGCTCTGCTGGACAGAGGCACAGGGAACTAATAGCTCTGCTGGACAGAGGCACAGGGAACTAATCTAAGGGGGCAGTGAAAGCCAACACATTCTGGCTAGGCTTATAGATGCCCCCGGGCAGATAGCCTAGTACTTGCCTATGAACCTAGGACTCTCTTTTCAAACAGCTTTGCAATTTCCAGTGCTGCCTCCTCCCTTTGCACAAGTGGAACGTCTGGGAGGTTTGGGTGGGAGTGGTGGATGACTCTCAGGCTGTTGGGTGTAGTGAGAGGCATCCCTCAACTGCCTCCAGAGCTAACCAGCTGGGCAACCCTTCAGGGCTCCTGTGCAGGCCTGTCTGAGAAAGGTCCTTGAGACCCCTGATTCCTTGGACCCCTTCTACCTCGGGGGTGGTGTCTATTGAATCCCCCTCTGCCTCTAGGGGAAGGGGATTCCCGAGTGTCCTGGGAGTAGCTCTGAGATTTTTGGAACCACATCTTCTTTGCCCCCCCACTGATTCCTTGAAAAGGTTCACGGGTGGGTGGAGAAGAGGATCCTAACAGCAGACAGAGTCTTCCCATCCTCATCGCCTTGGACAAGAGTGTCGCTTACCGACTTTCCAAAGAGGGTGGAACTGTCGTATGAGGCATTAGTATAAGACGCCTTAAAGGATTCTGAGAATGCAGAGAGCCTGGCCTGATAGCAATGCCTGTCCTGACAGCTCTAGCGCCGCCCTCAATAGCATGAGAGAGAAGCCGCATAGAGGTGTTAGCAATAGATGTGAAGGTGGCCATGCAAGAAGAGAAAACCTTTGTGTCCTCTGCAGTCATGGATCCTGAGGTAGACCCAGTGATCTCCTTGACTAGGTCTCACCAGAGTCTAATTACGTGTGCCATATAGTTCAGCGCATGTACTGAAAATGTGGCTGAAGCATACACCCCCTTTCCAAAGCAGTCCATCGTTCTGGACTCTCGGTCTGGCGGATGCACTGTGACTTTCCTGTGCGAGCTCCTTCTTAGTGGCCGCTGCCACTACCATGGCATCTATGGGGGATCCCTTAATCCAGTAGGTCCTGAGGGAGCACTCAATACCTTGTCAGGGTATTTGGGGATCGGCTCCACTGTGTCCGGCTCCTTCCATGCCTGAGATGTAGTTAGATCCACTAGTGGATCCATGGGCAAGGACACCCAGGATGTAGACGGTCCTGTGCCAAATGCCTCTAGGAACACAGATTCATCCGAGTTGGGTTTCTGGTCAGACCCCCCCCCACTGATGAAGGATCTCCATGATGTCTCTGAAGGAGACATCCTCGGGGGTGATGGGGGAACCCTTCCCTTCCTACAAATCGGTGTCATCCATGAGGGGCTCCGGTGGGGAGTTAATGTTGCCTCCATTTGCATGTATGTTTTTCAGGCACCTCTTCAGGGGTGCTTCTGGGGTGAACTCAAAATGTCTTGCTGTTCACGTGCAGGAGCTCCCTGGGGTGAAGAGGCCGCAGGCTGTACCTGAGGTAGCACACAGGCAGAACCATACATCTCAACTTCTTACAGCAAGAAATCTGGACAAAGCCATTAACAAAAGTGGGACAAAGGCCCAAAAATATGGAGAGTTTTTTAATATTGCACTTACAAACTTAGAAAGATAATAGAATAACAGGTTTTGTTTTAGCATGAATTTTCTGAAGGGTATGAAGTGTGAAACTCAAATGCCTGCCATTTTCTAACTTCAGCCTGTAATGATTTGCTACTAATTTGCCAGAAACCCACAATTTTATAAAAAAAAAAAAAAAAAAAAAAAAAAAAAACAGACCAAAAGTATGAGGCAAAAATCTAGACATTCTGGGAAAATCTGTACAGCTGAGAGGTATGGACGGAAGCCATACCAGAAACAGAGGAAGCCAGGGCAGACTCTAAAGACGAGATCATCAAAGGTCTCAATGGGATCGAGAGAACACTCTCCACCATGTCGAAGGCAGAAGGAGAGCAAACTGTCTAAGAAGGGGCTACAGATGGGTGCGCCACCCTCTGAATCAACGGGGGAGCCACAGCCAAACCTCCAGGTGCAGAGACTCCAACTGGAAGGCTCTGCTCCAAAAAACTGACACCATCCCCCTCAGATCTGGAGCCGAGGTTATAGCTCTGAGAACCGGATGGATCCAAGCTAGTCAGATCTGACCTACTCAATGTAATGGCCGGCACCAAGGTACAAGGCACTTTCAGCACCGACCCCTGAGCTCTGAGGGCTCCAAAACCAGGGATCAGAGAAGGAGTAATTGGTAGGAATGCAGACTGCATGCTCCCCACTCCAGAAGGAGAGGGGGCAGGCAAGACTCTCATCTGCATCTGAGTGCAGATAAATTTCTGCATCATCCTGCCCACCTCCACTTTGTAAAGGCTGCAGGTGGATCGGGATGAAGAGTCCACTGATACCAGCCTAGAGGGTCAGTGAGGTGAAGCCAGGGCCAGTGAACAGATCCGAAGCTCCTCCAGCTCCAGGGAGAAATAAGGGGAATGGAGCCATGGAGACTCCAGTCGTGGAGTCGAGTGGACCTTGCCCGATTGAGTAAACGATGAGTAGGGACCGCTTTCTCGGCTTGTCCTTGTGTTTATGTTAGTCCCCCTCCCCAGACCTCTTGATGGGAGGTTGAGTCCCAGAGGCCAGGTCGGAGACAGAAGTACAAGTCTGGGTTGAAGATGCCTGGGCCCTGGTGGTAGGAGGGGTAAGAAGGCCTTTTAAAATTAGCTTGTTCCTCCTGTCCATCAGTGCATGGGGATTGAAGCACTTGCAGATGGAAGAGGAGGAATCTAGATGGGCAACCCCTAAGGATACAATGCACGGAATGTGGCCATCAGTTGGGTAGAGCTTATGGCCACAATCAGTGCACCTATGAAAGCCTGGTTTAGGGTTCTCAGACATGATCCAAGCAGAGAGGGCCAATAAGAACACACACACGCATGCTCCCCATAGAATACAGAAAGAGGGCTTTTTTTTTTCTACCAATGCAAACATTGGGAGGGAGATAGAAAAGATAGAAATAGAAAAATAAGTAAGAAGTAAAAAAAAAAAAAAAAAATTCACAAAAACTCAGTCTCTTACCAAGATAGAAGCTCAGAGCAGCAGATCACAATGCTTATGCTAGCATGGCAAACGAGAGCTGAAGGGAGGAGGAAGACAGGGGAATTTATGGGAAGGGGAGGAGCTTGAAGTTCAGATCAGATGTTGGAAATGCGGCCGAGTTGGATCCGGTCAGATCAGAGTATCCACAGGTTGAAGGACAAATGAAAACAACTTCAGATCTAATCTATAAATAACAGTTGAGAAACTTTCTAACAAACATTTTACAAGACATACAAAACAGAAAACAAGTATTCAGAAATGTAGACAAGGAAAGCACTCAAACAAAATGAGCATTCAAAACAAATGCACTAACTTTCCTTTGGATGCGAGTGCACCAAAGATAACTAAGTTTCCCATTTACTTGGTGGCAGTATTGCACTGAATCAGGAAATTACTTGTATGATTAATGTGGATGATGTGTACACCTACTGGCTTGTCCATTCCATTATCCTTGACTCATGTTTTGATGCAACAATGGCCAGAGAAGAGGTATTTGAATATATGACTGTAAACATTTAACAGGTGAATGTGTTGACATTTTCTTAGAAATCAATTCAGTTGTGAATGGCTTAGAAAATCTTGTCTGCTTCTTTGAAGGTAAGTAAGTTTGTGTCACGATTTTGCCAGAATATAGTTGCAAAGTCTTTATTTACTCATTATTGGTCCTCTTAGCATACAACCAGATGAACATCAGCTGCTTGGCTTCTGCTCTAATTGCTCCAGTCCTGTGTATCTGTTATTACCTCCTGGGTGGATTTGTTCTTGACAAAGGGAAGGAGAAAGGGGAGAAGTAGGTGGCAGCTGGTATCCTCCTGGCTGAGACCATTGCAGGCAGGTTGGGGAGGGAAGTGGTGATCTATGTGTGGAAGGCAGACTGGAGCTATAAATTGTCAGCATCAGTTATGCAGTCATGCTCACAAGGCCTTTTCTGCTCACACTCTTCCTCCAGCCAGCTGCCTCTAACTGGTAAGGTGCATCAGTCACTGAGGAGTGGCCTCTGAGGATGTGCCTGCTTCATGCACTATGGTGACCAAGCCTCCAGTCCTCTAACATGACCAGCCTGGTGATCATTCCAAGACCCTAGCTCCATCAGGACTTGATTGATTTGCTTCTGCAGGTACAGATTCTCTCCCAGGATAGACAATCCCATCCTCTCTGTCAAGCACCAGGGCCGTAAACAAAACTCTCTTCACCTGGCTTGCAAACAGGACTTTCTCTCTGTCTGTGCCACTGTATTATTTTGGGGAGAAAGATGATTTTATTGCCATTCAAATTAATTCTTTGTGTAACTTTCTGCTTCCCCACAGGAGGCATCCTCATGATTGGTAGCTAGGTTACAGTAATGGAAAAGACTCTTTAGACAACACAGTGAAGGAGACTGCTTCCTCTTCTAATTGCAAGAGACTTAGGGGACCTGAGACCTTTGCTTTGGATCACTGACCTGCAAAGGTGAGGGACTGGTGAGGAGGGACTGGTGATGGTGGCATACACCAGCCCCCCTGATAATACTCGCACAGTTGATCAATAGCACAGTGCTACAGCAGAAATCATTATCAAATGGCTTAAGGTCTACAACAGAGGTACAAATACAGTGTGCTTTTAAAAATAACAACATGCAGGCCTCATTCATTGTAGGTCTTCAATGGACAAAATGGGCACTACAGCAAAAGTGGTCAAAGGTTTAGGGGAAAATGCCTTGAGATAAAACTGAAAACCTTCATTAATTCAGTAACCGACTGAGTTACTTTTGGTGTGCATTTGAAGTACATGGCCTAGAGAAGAGTAATGTGAGTACCAAGAAGAGTCAAAAAATCACCTTTGATAACTAAAGAATGCTGAACACCAATTTCTGACATGAGAAGACTCCAAAACTATCAGTGGGTTAGAATCCCCTAAATGGGACTGGTTGACATCTTCAGATAAACATTAGAAGATGAAAGGACTACAGATAAAGATTCATCCATACTTTACAGCCTCTTTTCTTTCTCCTTAATTTTTATGAATTTCAGGGATTTCTTTGCCTCTGAGATGCTTGATCTTTATTTTCTCCTTCAAGTTTCTTGAAACTGCTTTTATACAAAGGTAGATTTCTATAAAGTCCTTAACTTCTGGACTTCAGTGCAGTGAATGCAGTTATGGCAAATCTTACAAGATAGGTAACCCACTTCAACACAAACCAAAATAAATGATTTCCCAATACACAGTCAAGTGTAACCTGAATGAGCTTAAACACATGGTCTTCAATTCCCCTACATTAAACTGCTAGCCTGTTTTTCCATTCAAGAAGTGAAAGGCAAAGCCCTCTACATAATGGGTGCAGGGGTGCTTGCCTCTATTCAAATACGTATGTATGTGTGCGTGTATTTATTATTATTTTTTTAACCTGAAGCTTTGACAGTTTGTCTAGTCCAGCTGAAGCTTCAATGGACTGAATCTTAGCAAAACGAGAACCTGGTGTGTTGCATTCAGTCACACATTAACATACTCAGAGATAAGTGTGTGACTTTCTATCTCATAAATCCAAAGAAAATTATGCTGCAGAGGCTCATAGGAGGTTACTAGGCTAATAGCCCTGGGGCCTTTACAAGCCTAGCCATGTTGCACCCATATTCCCTAAATGCCCTTGATTAGATGGTAGTTATTTGCACAGAGGATCTACAGTCAGCACTGACTGCCCTTGTCCATGAGGGACATAGGTGCCATCCCTGGGGTGAATTTATGGTCTCCCATCCAATTGTCTAGGTTGCACCTGAGTAGGGTTATTAAAGAGCTCTGCTTCACTTAAATTGGGAGTTTATTCCAGAGGAGTGTCAATCTCTGGGTGACATATCTGTGTCTCCAGCATGTTCTGTTAATGTCACAGGCTAGGCTGAGATCCCTGGAGTGAGTGACTCTTGTCCCATCTGATTTTCAGGTGTGCAATATGTCCATTAGGTCAGAAACTGCTCTGTAGACCAGGCAAAAGTTGCCTCTCAGCAGCCTTTAGGATACAGAGTACAGTGACCGGGCTTTCAGTCTTTCCATGTAGGTCATGTTTTGGAGGCTCCAGCTGCTGCAGGTGTCTGGGAAGGTACATGCAAAAGGAAGTCTTGCACTTTATTAGTGGTCTGCTGAGGGTCAAGTACAAAAGGGAGTTATAAAATCCTAAGTCCTGGATGCAATGCCCTTACTTATGAGATGCACAACACGGAAAGCTTTCCTTACCACTGTGGACACATGGTGATCAAAGTTTAGATTGCTATCAACCTGTGTCCCCAAATCTTGCGCTACTGTGTTTGAGCTTAGGGTGCTGCAGCCAATATTGTAATTTGAAGGGATTTCCTCTTTTCCAAAGGGGATAATGCACTTTTTCACATTTAGTTTTAGTCCGTGGCTTTGGCACCAGTCATTTGTCTGTGTTAGCCCCTTTTGTAATATGTTAACATCATTTGGGGACTCAATGATTGCACACAGTTTGCAATCATTAGCTAACTTAGTAAGTCACAGGCATTGGTTTATGGCATCATCATCATTATTACAGTAGCATGACTTACACTGCAAAATGTTCAGTGTCACTATTTGCACAAATACCTGTAGTAAAAATAACTAGGATTTTAAATATTTAGTTTCCCCGTGTTAACACTTTTTCATGCAGATATGTAATTTAAGCTTCATATTAATACAATAAGCTAAAAGTTTTAGGTTCTGACAGTGAACTCTGACTCAAATGTTTGCTTGTGAAACTGCCTCCGGCCAATGCAAACTGGTATGAAATTAGCATTTCCAGCTAATAATTTGTCAGCTTCAAGGAAACTGTTCATACAATGAGAAAACTTGTAGCAATCTTAAAATATTTATTGGCTCAGGTAAAATCTCTGCCACACAATAAGAGACAGTTTCTGTTTTTTTCCCCATCCATAAACTGGATGTTACATGTAGAGATTTTACATTCCATTTCTCCAGATTGTGGCTTCCTTGTTACTTCAAAAGTAGAATAACATTCCTTCAGCTTAAAAGACTATTATTTGCCACTGGCTCTACATGAGCCCCAAACCTACTCTAACTAATGTTCATAGGAGATTACTAGGTTATGAACCCAGAGGTCAGTTTAAGCCCAGTCATTTCAACCCAATGTAATATCATAGAAGTGCTAGTCAATACCCAAAATTGCATTTAATGATGACTACCCATGTCCAGGTGGGTTATGGGTGCTATCCTCAAAAAGAATTTACAGTGTCCCATCCAATCGTCCAGGTTCCTCTTGAATAGTGTCATAGAGGTGCTCTGTTTCACATGAACTGACAGTGTGTTCCAAAGAAGTGGCAGTCGCTGGGAGATAAATATGGTCTGCGATTTAAATAGGACATGCTAGAGGGACAGATTTACTTCCCTGGAATGGGTAGTCCTAGACCCATTTGATTTATAAATATGCAGTTAAGTTCATTAGGTTTGGGAACTGGATTGCTCTACAGGTCAGGCATAAGTCTCCCCTAAGTAGTCTATACGATACAAAGCATAGTGACAGGGACTTTAGTCAGTCTGTGTAAGGCACATGCTAGAGCCCCTTGATCTTCTTTGTTAGAAAACTCTGCAGTCTCTCTAATTGCTGCAGGTGCTTAGTACGGTACATGCCAAATGGGGCACTATACTCAATTATGGGCCAGATAAGTGCAGAGTATTGGGGGGGGGCATAACTTCTTTTGCTCTCGAGGCGATGCCTTTACTAATCAAGTGTGCTACGTAGAAAGCTTTACTTACTATTGTAGACACATGATGGCCGTAGTTAAGGTCGCATTTAACCTGTGATCCCAGGTCCCTTACCACTTCCTGGGTACTTAGGGTATTGTTGCTGATTTGATAGTGTGAAGGGACATTGTTTGCACTTGAGAATGATGATGCATTTCTTTGCATTCAGTTTGAGACCGTGACTGATACACCAGTTGTTGGTCTGTGTGAGACCCTCTGAGTATACTGACATCATTTCCGGATTCAATGATTGCACCTAGTCTGCAGTCGTCTGCAAACTTGGTCAGCCACAACCCCCGAGTTTTGACCTGAACTGCTGAGAAGTATATACCAAACAATATGGGGCCCAGGACGGACTTCTGTGGCACATCACTGGTAACAGGGTCTGCTGGCTGAAGTGGAGTCAGTCACTTTGATAGAGTGTGTCTGGTTTGTGAGCCAGTTGGCAACCCATCTTACAACAAAGGGGTTTACATTCAGTTTGCCAAGTTTATCAGTAATGCCTAAATGTGGAATTGTGTTGAAAGCCTTTGCCAAACTGAGGTGTGCTGTGTGCACAGATTTGCCCTCATCAATGGCCTTAGTCACACTTTCAAAGAAATCCACCAGATTTAACAGGCAGGATTTGCCCTTCATGAAGCCGAACTGGGTAGGATCCAGGGTTTGGAGGTCACCTATATCATTATTTAGGAGGTCCATAATGATACGTTCCATTGCCTTACAGATGAGGCTGGTCAGGCTTATGGGTCTGTAATTTCCTGGGTCTGTTGCTAAGCCATCTTTGATGAGGGGAATAACGGTAGCTATTCTCCATTCGGCAGGAACAAAGCCTGTGGTTAAGACTATGACTGAAAAAGGTACTTAGTGGTGATGGTAGTTCATGTTTTAGCCTGTTTAGAAGACAGCCTGGGATGTCGGCTGTATTTTTTGCCTTGGACAGGGCTTCGAGGATCTGCTCTTCAGATGTTTGAGGGAGAGTTTGTGGTAAGTTAGGAGGGGATAAGGGAGTGAAATTTGTGCCAAACCTATCTGCTAGCAAGTTTGCTTTCTCTGCGAGGTCAGTGTGTGTGATACTGTTGACCACTAGTTCCACACATGCTTTGGTCTTACTCTTTAGGTTACGTATGTAGCTGTAAAAGACCTTATGGTTACCCTTGGCAGTACTTGCTAGGTTTCTCTCAAAGGAGCTCTTGGAGGATTTGACAAATTGTCTCATTTGCCCGTTGAAGGATGGCCTTGCCGTTTTCTTGGACAGCAACCTTTTGTGTTTATTGTAGAGTTTGTTGATGCTGGATGTCCTCCTTGGCAGCTTGTTTTTACTTGGGGCTCTGGCTTTGATTCTTTCTGGTACAGCAGAGTTTATACACTTATGCAAGTGATTGTACAGGGCTTTAGTGTAATCTTTGGTGTAGCTACCACTTTCAGTTTGGGTGGGGCTTGAAATGTATTTACACCTTCACCTAGGAGAGTACAGTTTGCCTTGGTGAAGTTTTTTAGTCTGATTTCACCCTTTGTGAGTTCTGTTGTTAGCATCAGTTCAAGGGTGACTGATGTGTGGTCAGTTTTAACTAATGAGGGTCCAACAGTTGCAGCAGTGCACCTGTTTGACATGTTGGTGAGGACCAGCTCTAGAATATTTGTTCCTTTTGTCAGGGTATGGACAATTTGTTCCAGGGAATTTGAATTCACAAAGCCAAGGAACTTTTGTATTAGCGAGTTTGGGCTACTGCAGGCTTCCCAGGTGATGGTGGAATAACTGAATTCCCCCATAACCAGTATGTTCTTCAAAATTTGGATTGTCTTCAGTTTGGTTAAGTAGGTTTTGTGGGTGTTGTGACCCATGGAGGGGGAGCTATAACTGGCTAAGACTTGAATGGGTGTCTTGCTCACTGTAACCTGGAGTAACTCCATGGAGTTGTCCAGCTGTCCAGTCTAATTAGATGGGAGGTGAATTTATATCTAATATAGATTGAAACACCACCTCCTTTGGTTTTCAGACATTCATTTTGCAGTCTAAAGGTGTGGAAGGCATTGTAGCATTGCAGGGTTGGGGGTACTCTGAGGCCTTAAACCAGGTTTCTGTAACTGCACAGACATCTACATCTTCTAGTGACAGAAGTGCTTCCAAGGAGTGCAGTTTTTGGCTTAAGCTCCTAGCATTTAGCAGCATGACCCTTATTTTGTTTTGATTGGTTAATTTCACGTTGGTAATGTTTTCGAGACCTTACCTAAAAAAGGCACTGGGGGAGGCAACAGCCTTTGCCAGCAGCCAAAAGCCTAGGGGTGCCAGTTGTAAACAGTCTCTGACAAAGCA
The DNA here is from genome assembly GCF_019279795.1 of Protopterus annectens. Classification (NCBI taxonomy): domain Eukaryota; kingdom Metazoa; phylum Chordata; order Ceratodontiformes; family Protopteridae; genus Protopterus; species Protopterus annectens. The sequence continues at coordinate 1,245,858,386 of NC_056727.1, read as the reverse complement.
GCGAGGTTTGTCGACCATGGTATCCCATGCTAACAGGAACTGGATCCCCTTTGAATGACACCAAAAATTGAGCCAATTATTGAAATAAATCATTTTTGTTTATACTGTGGCATCATTCCAGGTAAGGCTAGTATACTGCTCAAGGCTAGGGACGTACCTGCCTGGGACACATACTCAGCGAGAGCTCAACCATGTCTCTCTTCATACAGTCCAGTAAGGTACAAGTGTTATTAGTGACAACCATACAGGCCAGCCTCTATTATTAAAGTGAAGGATGCAAATAGAGACCATTAAAGGGATTTAGCATGTTTCTATAAAGTGGATTTTGATAGCAGTTTTTGTGAACGAAATTCATGAAAACAGCATTAGTCAAAAAAACGTGCTTTATGAAAAGGGGTAAGTGCCCTAAACTTTTCACAGAGGGGCAAAGCTTCTCAAACCTCTCATAAAAAGGGAGACCCCCCCCCCAGCCTCTCAAGCTAACAAACAACTCCAGGGTCAACACACCTTAGAAAAACTTAAATTCCCCATTTGCCAAACAACTCTTTAATGGCCTAATCAATTTTGTTTAAAGATACGGTATTTATTGAGATCCACTTCTGGGAAACAATGGACTACACTATAAAAGGCAACATGAAAACAAGAATGTCATGTTCTGTTGAAATTCCAAGGAAAGCAACAGAGTCTTGGAATGATGAGTCTATAAATTGAAATATGGAGAATATGTACCACACTGGATGGTGAGGTATCTTGGAATATTCCTCTCTTCCAAGGTATACTGATCTCTGAGTTGTATATACTACCTCAGGAGGGAAGGCTTCATTCCCCTGCAGTAATATTTTTAAAGGAGTTTCAGGGAGTTTGCTTTTTACTGTATTTTTATTTATATATATATATATATATATATATATATATATATATATATATATATATATATACATATTTACAATCAGAGTTTACGTTCTACAGTTTAAAGCTCCAGGAGCTGCAATTACAATTCTCAAAGCTCTATTAGGAAGTTGGACTATCACCACAGATACAGACAATGAAGACATGCACAGAGGAGGATACTTTTAATTGATTTGTTACCCATCATTATCTTAATTACAACGGTTTCACACAAGTTCTACAGCTTCATGTATTAAGCCTGGCATTAATTAAGGTACACCATCACATGGGCCACCCCACATGATCAACTGCATCACAGCAAACAGTCTCAGCCACGTCATGAGTGGTGACATAAAGGTCCTTCTTACAGTTTTTCCATACATATAAAAAACTGAAATATCCTTCCTCCATGATGTTGCATAAATCCTAAAAAAAACTAAGTGACAGGTTCACAGTGGCAAACATGTCTCATGGATACCCTGACTAGCTGGTTTGTCTGTCCAGTTATGATTACTTAAGTGCAGCACATGTGTTTCACGGAATACTACTTTCCAGAGTAGCAAAGCAGCACATATATCATATATATCATATATATTACCCACAGCTTGATCACAGAGGGTTACTGCGGTGGTGGTGCTGCGGTAGCGTTGTCGCCTCACAGCAAGACGTTGTCCTGTTCGATTCTCAGCTAGAGCGTCTTTTGTGTGGAGACATGAGTGAATGGCCGTACCTTCATTGAAGGCTGTGCGTCAGGGCCGGCAACTCAGCATGTAAAAATCTACTGACAATCATTAGCGGACCGGAGTTCCGCTGTGGCGACCCCTAACCGGAAAAAGCCGAAAGACACAACAAGCTTGATCACAGAGGACAGGAAACTCAAATACTTGTGGTACAGACTCTAAGTGAAGCTAAGGGTCAGTCTTCTTATTCATGACACATCTGTGGAAGTAAAGAGAAAGGGAGTGTGGATACAAAAAAATGAAAATCGCTTTTAGCAAGTGGAACAAAGCTGTCTATAGTAAACTACTGTAAATCCATCCAGCTCTATGAGATACAACAGGATTAGTTAGCTGACAGATGGGAAACGTCCAAGGCAAAATAAATTTAAAATTCAGAGGCAGCATAAAGTCAGCATCAGTTACTCTTCTTTTGGAAGCTGAATCCACGATGAAGGCAAATGTCCTCTTCAGTGCAAGCAAAAGTGTTCAAGGAGAAAAAAAGCTACATTTTCTTATGCCTACAACCACAGCATCATATTTTTTTATTTCGAGGAATAAAAGCCAGCAATGCACTATACCATCTATAAAATTGTGAAAATTATAAAGATTATGTTTTCATTTCTTCCACTGCTGCCTGTGTCTTCACTGCTATTTTCTTTGGAGGAATATAACAGCCCATTCCTGCTGCTCTTTCAGCTTCTTCTTGAGTGTACGGTTCTTCACTTAATTGTTTTAATCTGTAAAAACGAACAAATTAAAATTCAAAATGAGCACCAAATAAACTAAAAATAAAGACAATAAATACTAAAGCAACAGTTCTCTTTAAAAACTGGTTATACAACACTATAAATATTAATCTCTAGATTTCTTTAATGACCATGACTTAAGTAGTTGCTGAAACCTTTACTTGGGTAAAAACAAAAATTGCAAATACACACACACATTATATATATATATATATATATATATATATATATATATATACACACACACACACACACACACACATATGTATATACACACACATACATACATATACCTGCACTATTTGCATGTAGCTTGTTTTAATATATGAATCATTTAGCATCACAGTATATACACACACATACATACATATACCTGCACTATTTGCATGTAGCTTGTTTTAATATATGAATCATTTAGCATCATGAAATTACTTAGCTAGTAATATACCCAATGCAAAAGCTTATAATTGTAAATAATCAGACTTGTGTGTAAAGAAGCACCATAAATCTTGCTTTGAAAAAAATATTTTCCAATTTATCAAAAATCACACCTTTACTAGACTAGACATTATCAATAAAATCATTTACCCATTTTTTTGCCTGAATATCTTTCCCCAAGCAATTATACTGTAAGAAAAATGGATTAACATAATGTCTACAGCTTATTAATCATTGCTAACATTACCAGCTGTGAATTTAAGGGTATAACAACCTCCGTTGAGCTAAATCAGGGTCAAGCATTAAATACCAGCAGTTTGTCAACAGGCTAAACAATTAAATTACAATATTTTAGGTGAAAAAATGTATCACATGCATTAACCTACGCTGCAATGCTCTCTCCTGGAAGAATGATGCTAGTGTCATCTTTCAGATAAAAAAAATTACCAATTTTCATATTTTACTGTCAACTTTTTTTTTACCCATTTATCAACATCAGTGAACACGCTGAAGCATATAACTTAACCAAGATGACAGAAATTCAGGACAATCTTTAGATGCATTTAGATCTATTTTATTCACTCCTGACTTACTGCAAAAAAAAGTGCTTAAATAAGTTCCATAAGAAATTCATCAAAAACGAACACAATGTATTTATAATATTTTGGTGTATAATTGAAATACTAAAAAATTAAACTTTTCAAAGTAAAATTCTTAATTCTATCAATGAACACTTCAGCATAGGAGTTATTAATTCCCACTAAACAGCAGTGTCCAGCTTTTCAAATAAAGCATTTTTTAAACAAATATGCTACAGTGGATGAGACTTCTATAGCCAGTATTTTTTTTTTAATTATCACTTATGACATAGGCAATCATGTATTTATATAAATGAAAACAAATCATATTGACATAATTTTAGTTGCAAACATTATACATCACTTAAAATCTATCCAGTCATTCTGAGTGAAACATTATATAGCTCATTCAAATCCTGCCTTCTTTTAAATCTTATTCCTTGTCTGGATGTATTGTTCCCACAATTATCATTTTTTTCTATGTATTTTGCTCCTACTCTTTTCTAAAGGTCCCATTTCCAGTTGTTTTATTCTCTTATCATAACATTCCATCTGCGCTGTCCATATTCATTTCCATTAACCTGTGGGTATCAGTTCCGATTCCAGGAACTGAACAGCCACTTTTTTCCAGCTTGAGTTTCCCGACTTGAGCTCCTCCTCCCTACCCATAATACCCGGCTTCACCTGAATACCTCAGACCGAGTTTGCCAAAAATCATAACACATAAAGAACATTATCATACCCTTAAATAAATGTAAAGATTAAATATGCATACACATATCTATAAGAAGGAACATCAGGAGCTCAACAGAAAAAACAGATTCCTTTGAAATTCTACCAGGCTTCCCAAAGACTTGAATAGGGGGAAGGGGGAAGGGAGAAGGGAAAGTTAATGCAAATGAAGATGGACAACATGGATGAACATTATGGTAAGAGCATAACTTCTTTATCTGATGTTGTCCACTTCATTTCATTAACCTGTGGTACAGAGTACCCAGGTAATAGAATCCAGGGTGGCCCTCATTGGAGGATATTCCGGAGTACAGCATAACCAAAAACACCTCACCTCGACTTCTGGACTTCTAGATAAGGTCCAATTTGTAATGCGTAACAAAGGTGTGTGGATTTGACCAAGCAGCAGCACAAATATCTTCAATTGAGACTCTAGACCACAAAGCCTGAGAAGTAGCCATAGACCTTGCAGAATGGGCCTTTATTTGCCCTGGTAAATGAATATTATTGAAAGAGTAGATAAAGGTAATGCAGTCTTTCAACCATCTTGCTAGCGTAACTTTGGTAACAGACCTACCTGTCTTTGTATCTGAAAAAAGAGATGAACAACTGATCAGACTTCCTGAAGGGTTTGACTCTATGTATATAAAAGCGAAGCTGCCTATGTACATTGAGCAAATGCAGAGTGCATTCACCTTTCTTTTGATAAACAGAAAAAAAGACCGGAAGATTAATGGACTGATTAAATGTTTCACTCCTTAGCCACCTTGGGTAAAAAAGAAGGATTAGTACACAGGGCCATTCTGTCCTTGTGGAAAATCAAATATGGAAATTTTACCAAAAGGGCTAGAAGTTCAGACAATCTTATGGCAGATGTAATAGCTACTGAAAAGTGTCTTCCAGGAAAGAAATTTCAAATCCACAGTCACTGAAGGTTCAAAGGGCGGATGGACCAAATCTTGCAAAATCATAGTCGGATCCCACTTAGGAGTAGAATCATTCACCGAAGGTCAGAGCAGGAAAGTGCCCCTAAGAAATGCTTTATACAGGTTAGAAGAAGCAAGGGATAAGGAATCAAAATCAATGTGAAATGAAAGTTGGATATAGCAGCTAGCTGAACTTTGACAGTAGAACAACAAGCACCATCCTTAAAAAGGGAAGCCAAACTATCTAGTACAGCTGCCACTGGAGCTGTGAAGAGATCGATTTGTTTCTGTTCAGCGCAAAAGGAAAATCTCTTCCATTTACTCTTGTAAACTTTGCGTGATGAAAACCTATGTGAGAAAATCAAAATTTCTCGAATGGGGGAAGACAGCCTGGGAAATCCTGCCATCGTCAGAAGTGGAGAAACTATGTGGTTAGTTTCAGTCCCTGTATGTCTTGGGTGTGCATGCCTCAACGAATGAGAAAGAAGATCTGGACCCGGATCCAATCTTATCGGAGGACAAACCAGGTGAGACCACAGAAAGGTGGAACCAGGTTTGTCAAGGCCAAAATAAATGGGTCAATGAGGATTACTTTGCTTGGCAAGCTGTAAGCTTTCTGTAGAAACTTGGGAATTAACAGTAGAGGAGGAAAGGCAAAGAGAAGATAAAAGAGGGCCAACCATGGACTACAGCACCCCTGGGGGGCTGTCCCTGAGAAGGGAATCAAGGCAAAATACCTGCATCCCTGGAATGTGCATTGCTACCAGAAAGCAGTTGGTAGAAATCATCCACTGCCACACTCTCATTACTTCTTGACATAGGAGGTAAGGCCTGATCCCTCCCTGTTTGTTGATGCACCAAACCACTGACATATTGTCCATTTGGACTGCAATAGTCCCCAGAGGTAGAAAGCTCTTGAATTCTTGCAATGCTACAAGAACCGCTCTCATGTCCAGTACATTGATATGCAACTTGGTCTCTTGTAGTGTCCACATGCCTTGGACTGTCTGACCAAGACAATGCCCACCCCTCAAGCTTGGGGGCATCCGTCGTCAACTTGGCGTTTGGGGATAAAAGACCGAATGGGTGTTCTTGTGTAACTTCTGCGGAGTGAAGCCACTAAAGCAGAGACTTCCTTGAACACACGAGACAGATTGATGGAAAATTTCAAATGATTCCTGAGAAGTGACCATTGGACTGCTAAGGTCCATTGTAATATCCACATGTCAAAACGTGCCATGAGCAGAAGGGTTATAGTGGCTGCCATTGATCCTAGTGCTCTGAGAACTAGACTGGACGGAGGTTTTGGAATGGTCAAAGTCTAGCTGATATGAAATCTCAAGTTTGATACCCTGTCTGTCATGAGGTAAGCATAAGATGTACTTGTGTCCAGGCAGGGCCCGATGAAGTCTACTGGCTTGTACTGGGTCCAACTGACACTTCTGTATAGTGACGGTTATCCCCAGGATTGGAGGCCAACTTGAGAAAGTAATCCCTGGCCTGAAGGAGTAGATGCCTGGTTGGAGTGGTCAAAAGCCAGTTATCCAGATAGGGGAATATCTGATAACCTTACAGTTGGAGATGAGCTGCAACCACTGTTGGACATTTTATGAACACCTTAGGGGCCGTGGTGAGACAAAACGGAAGCACCCTGAACTGACAGTGACTGGCTCCCAGCCTGACACACAGAAAACACCTGGAGCGCCTGTCCATTTTTATATGGCAGTATGCATCCTTTAGTCTACAGAGCACATCCGATCACCCATCTTCAGTAGAGGTAAGATGGATTGAATCGTGATCATTCTGAACTGTGTGTGTTTCACTGACTTGTTCAAAGAGGTCAGATCCAGAACAGGTCCCCTATCTTCTTGGGTACTAAAATGAATCTGGAGTAAATGTCTGATCCAATTTGATTGGAGGGGAGGACCTATTGGATGACTTTTTTGCAGGAGCTGTTTTACTTTCTGGGCCACGACCTTCCTCTGAGTGGAACATCAGGGAGGTGATATTTTTGTTTGGCAGTTTCAGAAAATGGCATGAAGTATCCTCTGGATACAATCCTTAGCACCCATTTATGATGGCCTCCCATGCTTCTGTGTGCAAGGAGGGCAGTCGGGCAACTGTTCAGGATTGCTGGAAGGGCTTGTCCTGGAAAGTTTCCCGTGACCCCTAACTATGCGAACCCCCTTGGCCATGTGAGTGGCATCTCCCATTTTAACTATATCCCCCTCTGCCCCGGGGGAAAAGTCTCCTTGACTGTCCTGGAATGGACCCTACAACTTCTGAAATCACGTCTTCCTTCTCCCACTCTGGTTCCTGGAAAAGGTCCATTGTGGTGTAGAAAAATGGATTCTCATGGCAGACAGGGTCTTACCATCCTTCTAATTCTGGGATAAAGTGTCACAGACTGTGGTCCCAAACAAGGTGGAACCATCAAAAGGGACATTAATAAAGGACCGTTTGAAAGGCTCCACAAAAATTGCACAGCCTCATCTAGGCATGGTGCCATATGGCAATGCCAGAACAGGCTGCCCTGGAGGTACCCTCCGCAGTGTGATACATTAACTTCATAGACGCATTGGCTAAAGAATGCAGGGTGGCCAGCCTGGAGAGAAAAAGGACTCCTATTCCTTAGCAGCCATGGACCACGGGACCGAGCTAGAAAGTCCCTTTGTAGCATTGTAAAGTGCAAAAAATAGTTCAACACCCTCATAAACTCTTTTGCAAAACCTGTCCAATGCCTGGGATTCTCTATTTGGGGGGGGGGGGGTGTGGACAGAGGAACTTTCCTTAGCCAGCTGCTTCTGGGTGGCTGCCGCAACAGCCATAGCATCTATGGGGGGTACCCTTGGGTCCAGAACAATTTATCTACAGGGGCACTTAAAATCTTGTCTGTGCATTTAGGGATATGTTCCACTGTATTCAGTTCCTTTTAAGCCCTCAACAATACCAGCTGAATGAGCGGGTCAGCTGTTGGGGGGGGCCCAGGCACTAGATTGGTTGGACCCAAAACCTTCCCACAGTACCACAGTACTGATTCTTCTGGGTAAGGGCTATGGGCAGACCAACCACCCCTCTGGCAAAGGATTTCAAGAATATCTCCAAAGGAGACCTTGTTGGGTGGTGATTTTGGATAACCTTCTCCTTCCTCAAAATCAGAAGCCGTAGCGAGTGATTCCTTGGGAGAATCAATGTGCCTCCTATTACACAACCTCTTCAGAGGGACCTCCTGGGGGGGCACTCCGGGTAGATGTTGGAAGTAGCCTGGAGATCCACCGAGGGAAAGGTGTAGAGGCTTTCCGGAGCTGGCTGTCACACTGCAGCTCACAGAACTCAGACACAAGTCTAGTATGAGGAGGTGAAAGTCCCGTAGTGGTAACTGCTGAGGGTCTCCTAGGGGAGGAGAGTACCCTCTCCATGACCTCAAAAGCAGAAGGGCTCCAAACCACCTGGAACTGTCCCATCAGAACTGAGAGCACTGCAGCAGATATCTCCGAGGGAGGAGTCACAGCAGAGCTGTTGAAGGCCAAGGCTCCAAGAGGACCAGACGGCTCTAAGAGCTTCGGAGTTGACATCAAGCCCCTGGAACCGAACTTGATACTACAGCTCTGACACATGCTCAGCACCAAAGCAGATGGAGCCAAGCAGGTCGGGGAGAAAGTTGGCGATAAGGAGGAAATCTCTATCAACTCCAACAACCCCAGCATCAAGAATCAATAGAACCGATGACTCAGAGACCAAAGGTCAGATTGTAGCAGGAGTTAAGGGCTGGAACTGGGAAACTCTCATGGCTACAGATGTGGACGGAGTGGTCACAAGCCCCATCTGGATCTGTGTCTTGAGAAATTGCCTCATGAGCTTTTCTTCATCCTTGGATGTTAGGCTTCAGAAAGACCCAGAAGAAGTTGTAGATGGAGATCTGGAATCTCTGGGGGAAACGGGATGGAGATCTTTGCATTTATCCTGTCAGTGCCAACTCAGGCACCAAAACTATAGCAGCCGACACCACAGAAGCACCATTCAGCCCTGGGACACTTGAAGATGACTGGGGCGTAGGAGAAGCAGTAGCAACCGAGCTTGGAGCAAACTGAGTCTGTTCTGAGGATTTTGCCTTTTTTCTTGGAGGTTCATGGGAAAATCATGCGGGTGAAGGTCTCCATGGACTCCCTGGACATTTTAGGAGGGGGGTTGGACCCCTGAAGCAGAAGGCATCCCCACGATAGAAGAAGGAGGGAGCAAACCTTTTAACACCAGTTTGCTCCTCCTATCCCCAGAGCCCGAGAATGGAAAACCCTACAGATTTCGCAAAGAGCCTCCAAATGGTTAGGTCCAAGCAATAAATGCACTCCCTATGAGCGTCAGACAGAGGAATCTTCTGCCCACAGGAAGTGCACTTTTTAAACCTTAAAGGCTTTTGTTCATAGCGATACAACAGAAAGAAGTAAGAGAAGGAAGTTTTTTTTTTTAAATACGTAAAAAAGGAAATTCTAAAGCAAAAAACACAAAAAAAAACTAGACAGAAAAGACACGGGAAAGTCTTCACTAAAGAATTAAAGAATACTAGGTAGGGAAAAAAGACTTGTAAAGACTTACACCCACTCTAACTAGGAGAAGCTCAAGACCAAAATGGAACTCGATGCAGACTTGAAGAGCAGCAAACGAGATCTGAAGTATTCTGGGTGAGCGGGGCATTATGTGGAGGGTGGAGGAGCTCAAGTCAGGAAGCTCAACCTGGAAAAAAGCAGCTGGTCAGTTCCAAGGATTGGAACAAATACCTACAGGTTAATGAAATGAAACAGACATCAGCTCTAGATTTACAGCTAGGAGATGTTAGCAGAATTGTAGCTAGATCAACCAAGTGCTCTGTGTCAGTAACATGAACCAGTTTCCCACCCCTTCAGAGCAAAAAAAAGCATTTTACTGTATTGTAGCAAGCATTTTACTGTATTGTAGCAATCTGCTTATTACTGATTCATGCCTTCCCCCAGCTCTTTCAAACAAAAAGTGATAACAAAACAGATGTTCATTCTTTCTAGCCAGATGCACAACACACACCCTTCCTCATGCCCAACCATTCATATCTTGTTTTTGTTTCCTGTCCCGACCCACCTGCTTTGCATTCAAACCAGAGTGTTGTAGCTCTCTGTGTGTGGTCTTATACAGTACATTGTAGCAAGTAGTTTAAATGTGTAAAAAAAAAAATTTTTAGCTAAAACTGGAGTGCTATACTGCTTTGGCAGGTTATAACCTGTATCAACTGTTTGCTACAAATAGCAAACACTTGCTACAGTTTATACCCTGCCTAAATGGAATGGCACTCAGGATTTAGTTAAAAAAAAAAAAAAAATTCCCTGTTTTGTACTGTAGCAAACAATTGCAACAAGACACGCAGACCAACAGGGAATAATTAGGTTTACCACCTGTCCCACTTTGCAAGGAACAGTCCCTCTTTGGGCAGTTGTGTCCTGCAAAAAATTTGAAAAAATGGCAAATGTCCTGAGATTTTAGGACAAATTTATTTCCTATATTTTATGTAATAGTTGCATAAAACATTTATTCTGTATCTGAAACACCTAAATGTTATAAGAAACAGAATATGCAACTAAAATACTACAAAAGAATAAGCTTTTATTTAGGCAAAAAAGTGAAGTTCTGTCCTTTGTACTGGCCGTGGGTATGTTTCGCCCTGCAAAATCTGATGTTTGTACCAAAAATTTCCCACTTTGTGTATCTGAAAAGGTGGCAACCCTAGGAATAATACCTCTGTTCCTTTTATTGTGACACTTGTTTTGTAATATGACTGGGTCAACAACATCATGTGCCCAAGCAAAGTTTAAGCAGGATTTCGACTCCAACAAAAAGTATCACTTTACTGGTGAAATAGGTGACATATCTATAACAGTAAGAGAATGAGTCTCCACCTCTACACTCATTCCACTCATGTCACAGGAGTTTAGTGACACATTGAGTGAGCAGCACACAGTAGGTGGTGCCACAATACTCACTCCGCAGGACTGTTTTCAACCATAATCAGTGGTGTCATATACTAATAATACTTCTAGTATATTATATTAATACTACTACTACTACTAATGAAAATAACACTAGTATATTATATTAATATACTGATACAATAACAAAGGGCGGCCACGGTGGTGCAGTGGTTAGCATTGTCACCTCACAGCAAAAGGTTCTCCGGTTGGATCCTCGGCTGGGGTGCCTTCTGTGCAGAGTCTGCATGTCCTCCCTGTGGTCACGTGGGTTTCCTCCCACATCCCAAAGACATGCAGTAGGTGGATTGAACACTCTAAATTGGCCCTAGTTGTGAGTGCGTGTGTGCCTTCTGTGGAAGGCTGGGCGCCATGCTGGCAACTCAACACTGTAAAACTCCACTGCCAATCATAAGCAGACAGGTGATCCACTGTGGCGACCCCTAACCGGGAAAAGCTGGAAGATGAAGAAGAATACTGATACAATAACAACACTAGTGTATTATTGGAAGGTTCCCTCTTTTTTCTGAGTTGCATCGCTTAGACAGAGCTACTGGCATGAAATGCAAGGATGGGCCACTCTAAAGTTCAAATTAAACTAACCTTTTTTCTGTACTTTTCTTTAATCATAGCATAAGCCAGTAACTACATAAAATGCAACATTAAGATCTGAAGCATTATAAAAGCTGAAAATAACTTCTTTTCAGAACAAACATATAACTACAAGTTAAAATGCTTCATTAATGTGTGAGAATAAAGTAAAGCAATGACTGAATAGAAAAGTAACTCAGTGAAATGTCTAATTAAATAATGTTTTACCTTAGGATCTGCAAGCCCACACAAGACCGTGCTTTTCTTTGGAACATTACAAAAGTTGATTGCAGAAGAAGTAAAAGAACTGCTAGCTGAGCAGTACTTTTTACTCCACAGGCAAACCAATACATTCTTAAATTCTAGACAATCCCGGAAAAAGGTAAACCTATAATTTATACCCTGCCTGCATGGAGCACTAGGATACTTGTGTTTTAGTTAACAAAAAAAAAAATCCCCTCTTATAAGCTGTAGTAAACTGTACAGTTGCTACAGCTTATACCCTGCTTCCACGGAGCATTACAATGTTCAAGTTTTAGTTAAAAAAGATTTTTACTCTTTTTTACTCTTTTAAACTGTATCAAACTGCTTGCTACAATGTAACATACAGTTGCTACAGTTTAGACCACACACAGAGTGCTATAACACTCAGATTTGACCACAAATGCAATACTGGCTTTTAAAAGACAGTTATTGCATTACAGATTGGGATTGCTCCACCTAACATTTTGTGGCTGGGGCAGTGGCCCGTCTAGTCCCACTCTAACTACACTGTAAACAGACTCTACAACAGGAGGAGGAAACTGATGCGGAATAAGGTGAAGTTCCAAGACTGGAAAAACTCCCTTACCAGCCTCAACAAAAATTGAGATCCCTCATCAAATACTCTAATGCTAGCTATGAAAAAGTACAGTTTTGTACCTACCATAAATGTAGATGTCCGATAGATATGCAACTGCAGTCATTACATATGGGTTGACCTGCCTCAGGAAGCCCTCGGTCGGCTGGATTCCAAAGTCTGGGTCCGGCGCCGGCTGATGTCGCCTCCTCCCAGACGTCAGAGCGGCCGAGGTATATAAGCATCAGCCGACGCCATCTTCCTCAGTGTTTCTTGCCCCAGATGCCAGGTGCCCTCCAAGGAAGGCTAAATTTAGAACTGGATAAAATTTCCAGACATACACAATAGCATTAAACAGATACACCATAACAGATATCCCCAGCTAAATATAAAAGGAGGGAAGTGGACCCAATACACAGAGGGGTAGGAGGGAGGGAAAACCTGACTGCAGTTGCATATCTATAGGACATCTACATTTATGGTAGGTACAAAACTATACTATGTCCTTCAAGAATGCAACTGCAGTCATTACATATGGGTTGAATACCATAGCCAAGCTGGGGGTGGTAGGCTCTAAGATAAGGATGGTGTAGCTAAAATGCCCTGCAGGACTGCCGAAGCAAAGCCTGCTCGGGATCTGGAATATAAAGGCAGGTTGTAGTGCTTGGAAAATGAATGCACGGAGCTCCATGTAGCAGCTTCTAGAATGTCCTTTGTAGCCACCCCTCTTAGGAAGGCTGGGGAGGTGGCTGTAGCTCTGGTGGAGTGTGGCCTGATATTGGCCTGCACACCCTTTCCAAGGAAAGAATAACAGAATCTGATGCAATGTCCAATCCATTTTGAAATTGTTTGTTTGGAAATTGCCTTTCCTTGCACTCCAGGAGTGTATGCTACAAATAGTTGGTCAGACTTTCTGTTGGCCTTTGTTCTGTCCAAGTAGTAGCGTAGTTGTCTGTGAATGTCCAAAGTGTGCAGCAGTTTTTCCCCTTTATTTTGAGGATTGGGGAAGAAAGTAGGCAGGTGAATTGCTTGATTTAGAGACACCCTGGATATCACTTTTGGCATAAAAGAAGGATTGGTTCTTAAAGAAACCCTGTCCTGATGAAAAATGAGGAATGGAGGTACTGCCATGAGGGCCTGTATCTCCGAAACTCTTCTTGCTGAGGTAATTGCCAACAGGAAAACTGTTTTCCAGGAAAGAAATTGCAATTCTGAAGATGCTGCTGGTTCGAAAGGAGGAAGAGTTAATTTTTCCAACACTAAATTGAGGTCCCATGCAGGCACTGGTGGTTTTCTGGGAGGTTTGATATTCTTTATTCCTCTTAGAAATTGTCTTAGCAAAGGATGTGAAAACACAGGTGGATCAGTGTTATATTTTGCTGAAATTGCCGAAGCGTGTACTTTTATGGAGTCCATTATGCAGCATGTCTGCCAAGTATTCCAATATCTGTGGGATGCTCTTTACTGATGCATCCTGTCCCCTGTTGGTATTCCAGATGCTGAATCTCTTCCATTTGGCTGAATAAGTCTTTCTGGTGGAAGGTCTGCGTGCTTCCAATAATATCTGTTGAACTTCTTTGGAGAGAGAGATATGAGGAGAAATCATGGGACCCTCCAAGCTGTCAGCTGTAGAGTTTGCAGGTTGGGATGAACCGTCCTGTAATTGTGCTGAGTCAAGAGTGGAGGCCATTGAGACAGGGGCCACGGCTTGGTGCAAGTTATGCTCCTTAGTAATGGATACCAGTGCTGCCTTGGCCAATCTGGAGCTATTAAGATGCTTTTCGGTTGCTCTGCTTTGATCTTCAGTAACACCTTGGTCATTAATGGTAGAGGTGGGAATGCATAGATTGTTAGGGAGTTCCAGCTGAATGAGAGAGCATCTATTCTCCAGGCTTCTGGATGGTGTGTCCTCGAGCAGAACTTTTTCAGATGATGATTGAGGTGGGAGGCAAAGAGATCTATGTCCGGCCTCCCCCATGCCTGAGTTATTTGTGCAAAAATGTCTGGATGCAACATCCTTTCGTGCGGATCCAGGATGTTTCTGCTTAGACTGTCCGCCAGAACATTGTCCCTGCCGGGAACAAACTGGGATTGCAGCTGTATGTTCAGTTTCAGGGACTTTTCCCCAAAGAGTCATTGTTAGTCTGCAAAGGGGGTATGAACGAGTACTTTATTGCTTGTTTATGTACCACATAACAGTGGTGTTGTCTGTTTTGATTAGTAGATGACCTTGTTGAAGATGTTTTCCGAAAGTCTCGATTGCATGCATTACTGCTAACATCTCTTTTTGATTGATGTGTAGATGTACTTCCTGGGGAGTTCATTGCCCTTGAATACATCTGCCCTCCATGTGCGCCCCCCCATCCATGGTCTGAGGCGTCTGTTGTAATGGTTTGGCTTGTTTGAGGTTTGTTGAAAGGCATACCTTTGTTTAACTGGCTTGCTTGGGCCCACCACAGAAATTCCCTTTGTAGGCATGGGATGAGTGGGATAATTGCTTCTAAGTTGTGGCTGTGCTGAGACCATAAACTTTTCAGGTACCATTGTAGTTTTCTCATGTGTAGTCTTGCCAGTGGAATCAGTAGAATGCAAGATGCCATGAAACCCAGGGCCTGCAAGATTTTCCTTGCAGTCATCTGGGTGAGCTTTGCTAGGCTTTTGAAGTAATGTGGTAATTGTTCTTGCTTTTCTTCTGTGAGGTAAGCCATTTGTGATTCTGTGTCTAGTTTGGCTCCTAGAAAAATTATTTGTTGGGATGGCAGTAGTCTTGATTTTTGTAAGTTGACTGTGTATCCCAAAGTCTGTAGTAAGTGAATGACATAATTCAAGTTTTTTGTCAAGGCTTGCTTGCTGTCCGCTTGTATAAGGCAGTCGTCCAGGTAAGGGTATATTTGTATCCCCTGGAGTCTGCAGTGTGCAATTACTGATGCCAGGCATTTCGTGAATACTCTGGGCGCAGTAGATAAGCCAAAAGGCAATGCTGAGAATTGATAATGCTCTGACCCTGCAAGAAATCTGAGGTAACTTCTGCAACTGTGTCTGATTGGGACATGCAGGTATGCCTCCTTGAGGTCCAGAGTAACCAGCCAAGACCCCTTGCCCAGCATGGGAAGGAGTTGCTGTAGTGTCAGCATTTTGAATTTTGGTGCAATGAGAAACGTGTTTAGAGCGGACAAGTCCAGTATAGGCCTCCATTGCTTTTCTTTTCTTGGAACAAGGAACAGTCTTGAGTAAAATCCCTGGCCTTGTTCCTGAGGAGGAACCTTTTCTATTGCTTTGATTTGTCTCCGCTTTTAAACTTGTTCGAATGTCTCTGCCCTCTGATTTTGTGGCAGGTTTGGCATGCCTTGTCTTGTTGGTAAAGTATGGAAATGGAACCTGTAACCTTGGTCTATTATGTCCAGAATCCATTTGTCCTTTGTTAAAATGTGCCAATTTTTTGAAATTAAGGATAATTTTCCACCTAAAGGTGCTTCTGTCTGAGCCTTGGTTGGCGGTGTCAAAGTCAAGTCATTGTGATTGTCCCTGTGGAGCAGGGGTAGTCCCTGCGCTACCTCTTTGATTAGTCGGTTGCCATTGGCGTCCCCTGTAGGAGCCTCTGTATTGCCCTCTTCCTCGGGCACGCCTGTTTTTTCCCCTTTGAAACTTGTCAGTGTCCGGAAAGGACCAGTTCTTAGAAGGCCAATTCCTGCTGAACCTAGGTGGCTGAACCTGGAGGAAATCCTTGACTGTTTGCACTGATTTAGCCTTTTCCTCAATTGATTTCAACACATCCTGAGCATTAGCACCAAATAGCTTGTGTTTTTCCAGAGGTGCATCTAGAAGCTTTGCTCTAACATGATCTGGCAATGCCTGTTCTTTCAACCATGCATGTCTACGTATGACAGCCCCTGTCATAGCTGCCCTACATGAAGCTTCCAATGCATCATAACCACACTGAAGAAAATGATTGCTAACCTGCTGTGTGTTATGGACCAAATCCTGCAAGGCCTTTCTATCTAAAAGCTCAGGAGAGGCTAACTTTTTCTGTAAATCATCCATCAAGAAATCCTGATACTGAAACATATGAAAAAGGCAATTAAGGGCCCTCATGGTGAGTGTGGTTGAGGTATAAACTTTCTTGCCCCACCTCTCTAGGGACCTAGCTTCCCTGTCTGAGAGCAAAGGATTTTTGGCCGTGGATGTGGCCACCCCTTTGGGCCCCTGGGAAATCGTTTCTAGATCAACAGAATGGGCCTTAAAGAAATGTTTGTGAGTATCTGGAACCCTGTAGTATCTGTCTGGCTTGACAGGAGCAGGGGGGAGAGAATCAGGAGAAGTACTCGAATGTGAGTACACATCATCCAGTACATCTAACACTGGAGGGATACCTAAAGGCCTATGTTGGGGAAGCTTAAGGAAGGCACGAAGCAGTATCCTGGAGTCGGAGAATTCCTGGCCTTGCCACTGAAAATGCTCTCTCATGGAGTGGAGAATTTCCCCAAAAGAAATATCCTCAGGAGGAGAGGCAGAGGGAATAGATTCCTCCGCATCAGAATCCTCGTAGGCCTGGAAGGACTCTTCCTGGGTATCTGAGTGATCAGAGTCCCCAGAGGCTTCATCTGAAGAAAGGGTGTCTGTATGCTCAACCCTGGGTCTTTTGTCAGGAAGTGGCTGAGAACCTCTGTCAGGATGGGCCTGGGAGCCTCTGATTAAAGAAATTAAATCTGCAGCTAAAGTCATGATTTGTTTATCAGTAGTGGGCTGAGGCAAAGTTTTAGGAGGGTGAGACTTAGCCTGGCTAGCAGCCTTAGCACGTGTGTAGGCCTTGATAGACATAGACATAGGGGGCCTAGCTGCCCCACGTGCTGGAGTAACCCTGTCCACCGGTATGGTCTCAGGCAAATCTTGGGCTTCAATTTCTGGAGGAAAATCAACAACCGGCACCAGTGCAGGGTCCGGGGCCGGAGTGATCGGTAAAAAGTACAGTTTTGTACCTACCATAAATGTAGATGTTCGAGGATCCACATTGCTGCAGTCCTAACTATTGGGTAGTCCGCTGTCCAGTCGGCCCGAATACCAAAGTATATGGCTGACGTCGGTCAGGGCGCATTAGACTGACGTCAGTACGTCAGGGTACTAATGCGCATGACCGACGTCATATCCTCAGTCTTTTCTTGCCCCAGATGTCAGAAGACCCTGAAAAGATAAGGCCAAAAACCAAACACTCCCAACATACCTGCATCAAAATATATATACATATATATACAGAATATACAAAAATAGCAGAATATAACCTCACCTGCACAACCACCCCTAAACACAGAGGGGAAGGAGGGAGGGTAAATTGGACTGCAGCAATGTGGATCCTCGAACATCTACATTTATGGTAGGTACAAAACTGTACTATGTTCTTCATTCCACATTGCTGCAGTCCTAACTATTGGGTAGAATCCCAAAGCAGAGGTAAGGGAGGCTGGCAAATCATAAGGAAGCAGGAACTGACAACATGCCTTGCAAAATAGCAGTGGCAAAACCAGCCCTAGACTTAGAGTAGAGAGGAAGGTGATAATGCTTAGAGAAAGTATGCACTGAACTCCAAGTAGCTGCCTCCAAAATATCCTTAGTTGCCACCCCCCTTAGAAATGCTGTTGAAGTGGCAGTAGCCCTAGTGGAATGAGGCCTAATCCCAGCTGGAATTTCCTTGCCATGATGGGAATAACAAAATGAAATGCAACACCCAATCCATCTAGAAATAGTTTGTTTTGACACAGGCTTGCCCTGAGAACTCAAAGCAAAAGAAATAAACAACTGCTGAGACTGCCTAAACTCTTTAGTCCTGCTCAAATAATAACGCAATTGCCTGTGTACATCTAAAGTGTGCAAAATCTTTTCCCCTTTATTTTGGGGATCTGCATAAAAAGTAGGCAAATGAATAGTTTGGTTTAAAGCCACACTAGAAACCACCTTAGGCATAAAGGAAGGGTTAGTACGTAAAGATACCCTATCCTTATGAAAAATCAAAAAAGGTTCCACTGCCATAAGGGCCTGTAACTCAGAAACCCTTCTTGCAGAAGTAATGGCCAACAAAAAAGCAGTCTTCCAAGACAAGTATTTCAATTCAGCAGTAGCCGCAGGCTCAAAAGGTTGTAGAGTAAGTTTCTCCAACACAAAATTGAGATCCCAAGCAGGAGTAGGAGCTCTACGTGGGGGTCTTATATTCTTTGCCCCTCTAAGAAATTGCTTGAACAAAGGATGCGAAAACAATGGTGGGTCACAATCATAGTGAGCTGAAATTGCTGCAGCATGAATCTTAATGGAAGAGAAAGACAAACCTTTGTCCAATAACTCAGTAAGATATTGAAGAGCCACACTCAAATTTGGCTCCGAAATCTCCAAATTGTTTGCTGCACTCCAAAATAAAAATCTCTTCCATTTCTCTGCGTACACTTTTCTTGTACTAGGTCTCCTGGCTTCCATAATCACATTTAAAACTTGTTGAGGAAGTTGAGACCTGCTGCCTTTCAAGACAGAATATGCCATGCTGTTAGATGAAGAGAGTGAAGTTTGACATTGAGCAGGTGACCTTCTCTCTGAGACAACAGGTGCGGAATCAAGGGTAAAGGCCATGGAGGCTTCTTTACCAGACTCCTCAGCAATGGGTACCAGTGCTGCCGAGGCCAATCTGGAGCTATTAAAATCATCCTTGGCTTGTCTTGTCTGACCTTTAGAAGTACTTTTGGAAGAAGAGGCAGAGGTGGAAACGCATACACATGAAGATTTTTCCAACTGAAAGAAAGAGCGTCCACTTTCCAAGCTGTGTGATGAAACTTCTTTGTGCAAAACTTTGGCAGCTGGTGGTTTAGTGGAGAAGCGAACAGATCTATGTCTGGAGTTCCCCATGACACTGTCAATTTTGAAATACATGAAGATCCAGTTTCCACTCGTGGGGATCCATGATTTGTCTGCTTAACACATCTGCTAAGGAGTTCTGTGCTCCCAGCAGAAACCTTGCCTGAAGAGTTAGATGCAAGCTGAGCGCAGTCTCCCATAAAATCATTGCTTGCCTGCACAATGGGTAAGAATGTGTTCCCCCTTGTTTGTTGATGTACCACATGACAGTTGTGTTGTCTGTTAGAATCAACACCTGCCCTGGAAGAAGTAACTCCTTGAAAGCCATTAATGCAAACTGGACTGCTAACATCTCTTTCATGTTGATATGTAGATGCTGTAGTCTGGCAGGCCACTTGTCTTGTATCCACTTTCCATTTAGATGAGCTCCCCAAGCAATGTCTGAGGCATCTGTCGTTAGAATCTGACTCGCCTCTGGCCGGGTCACAGAGAGTCCCTTGTTTAGGTGACATTCCTGAGCCCACCACAAAAATTCCTTTTGAATGCAAGGTATTATTTGAATGACAGTGTCCAAATCCTGGCAGTGCTGTGTCCATACATTTTTGAGATACCATTGTAGCTTCCTCATATGCAGTTTGGCATTGGGAAGCACCAGAATACAAGATGCCATGAACCCTAAGGCTTGAAGGACTGTCCTTGCAGTCAGCCCGGACTGAAGAGATAGTTGATGGAAGTAACTGGAAAGATTCTTTTGTTTGTCCGGGGTTAAAAAGGCCATCTGGGCTGCTGTATTCAGTCTCACACCCAGAAAGCACATGTCTTGAGAGGGTACTAGACTGGACTTCATTTCGTTCACAGAATACCCTAGGCATCTTAGCACTGCTATGACATATTCCAGATGCTGTAGAAGGTCTTCCTTTTCTTGAGCCAGAATCAGGCAATCGTCCAAGTAAGGGTAGATTTGAATCCCTTGTAGCCTGAAGTAAGCTATTACTGGAGCCAGAACCTTCGTGAATACTCTGGGTGCAGTAGATAAGCCAAAGGGCAATGCAGAGAACTGATAATGAGAACTTCCAGCTCGAAAACGCAGATACTTTCTGCAACTTAGTCTTATAGGCACATGAAGGTAAGCTTCCTTGAGATCTAAAGTTACCATCCAGTGATCTTTGCCCAGTAAAGGTAAAAGCTGTTGTAACGTCAACATTTTGAACTTGGGAATGTCCAGATAAGTGTTGAGGATAGATAAATCCAAAATTGGTCTCCACGTGTTCCCCTTCTTTGGTACTAGGAACAGGCGAGAATAAAATCCTAGGCCCCTTTCTGGCACAGGAACTGGCTGAATGGCCCCTATTTGGAGTAACATAGAAATTTGCTTGTGCGCCTCTTGTCTTTGTAGAGGAGGAATGTCTGGCATGCCTTTGAAAGGAGGCAAGGTATGGAAATAAAACCTGTAACCGTGGTGAATGATATCCAGAACCCATCTGTCTTGGGTAATTAAATCCCAATTTTCTTTGAAAAGAGACAGCCTTCCTCCCAACGGTGCTGCCAGGCGAGAATGAACTGGCAGCTGAAAAGGCAGGTCATTGGTTCTGCTTACGAAAGGACTGACCCCTGCCCTCACCAGAAGTCTGAGCAGGTGAACTCCCTGTCCTAGGCCTAAAGGAACCCTGAGCTCTGCCCCTACCACGTCTAGACCTACCCCTAGACTGGGAATCATAAGCAGGATAAGTCCAACCCTTAGCAGGCCAATTTCTACTAAACTTCGGAGGCTGTACCTGCAAAAAATCTTTAACAGTTTGCATAGATTTAGCCTTGTCCTCCATTTTCTTCAAAACTGCTTCCACAGGCGAACCAAACAACACATCAGATTGCAAAGGAGCATCCAAAATTCTTGTCTTAACATGCTCAGCTAAATTCTGATCTCTCAACCAGGCGTGCCTACGAAGAACAGAACCAGTGGCAGCCACCCTGGAGGAGGCCTGTACAGCATCAAAACCACATTGCAAGGAATGTTTACCCACTTGTTCAGACACATGAACTAAATCCTGCAACTCTTTACAGTCAATACCTTCCGCTAGAGCATCCACCTTAGATTTCAACTGTGAAAGAAGATAATTCTGATATTTTAACATGTGGAACTGGCAATTCAACGCCCTCATGGCTAAAGTGGAAGAAGTATACACTTTCTTTCCCCATCTATCCAAAGCCCTTGCCTCTTTATCAGGAGGGACAGGATTTTTAACAACTGAGGCCTTTACACCTTTAGGCCCCTGAGAGACAGTTTCGGGTCTGCCCTAGGACTCTTAAAAAGATACTTATGAGCTTCAGGCACCCTATAATATCTATCCGGTTTAACAGGGGCAGGAGGCAAAGAATCAGGATTCAGGGAAGCCTCTGCAATACATCTTCCACCACATTCAAAACAGGAGGTATAGCTAAAGGCCTATGCTGGGGTAAAAACAAGAACTCCCTAAGCCTTTTCCTGGAATCAGAGAAATCTTGGCCTTCCCATTTAAAATGCTCCCTCATGGAATGCAAAGTCTCTGAAAATGAAAAATCCTCAGGAGGAGAAGCTGACGGAGTAGAATCATCCACATCAGAATCAGAATAAGGAGGGAACTCCTGCAAGTCTTCAGCCGAAGACTCAGAAGCCTCCGAGCATTGCTCAAAACTCTCAAGCTCAGGTTCCACCCTAGGCCTCTTATCAGGAGGGGGCATAGAACCCCTTATCATAGTAATCAAATCCTCTGCCATTTTAAGCATATGTTTCTTAGGCAAAGACCCTGAAGCAGTAGGAGAAACCCCCACTGAAGCAAAACTTGGCCTGCCCCTTAAGGAAGCCTTGGAAACAGAAGGGGAGGCCCTAACCACCTTAGGAAGTGAGGGAAGAACAGCCACCTGAGAAGCCCCCTCAGCCTGGCCTACTTCCTGAGAGGAAACATCCTGTAACAGTAAAGTCTCTCCCTGAGACTCTAAAGAAACACCTGGCAAAACCTCCGGCTCCACTGAGCCCTCTAAAGAACCGACATCTGGGATGGTCGGTTCTTCCCCTCTAGGCTTTGCTGTTTTGTCCTTGCGTTTTTTAGCCGAAGCCGGCGTCGGAACATCCGACGGCATTTTATAGTTACAACGCTTTCCAAACACTAACCTGGCACAGTCTAACCTTCTCTTAATAGTGCGTTTGTTAAATCTAGCACAAGAACGGCATCCAACAACGTCGTGCTCAGGCCCTAAACAAGGTATACACAAAGTATGGTAATCCCTATGAGGTATCTGTTTCCCACAAGAAATACAGTTATTCACTTTTTCTGACATCCGGTTAAATACTGAGGCAAGAAAAAACCAAAATATTCCCCAACGGGGTACTTAGCCAACTTTGATTCGGTCTGAAACTCTGGCTTCAGAAATTTTCAGAACGCCAACCTGCACTCGCAAAATTGCTTCTGCATCGGACCATGCGGCAAAAAAGACTGAGGATATGACGTCGGTCATGCGCATTAGTACCCTGACGTACTGACGTCAGTCTAATGCACCCTGACCGACGTCAGCCATATACTTTGGTATTCGGGCCGACTGGACAGCGGACTACCCAATAGTTAGGACTGCAGCAATGTGGAATGAAGAACATCGGTGTCGTCGGTCCGGAGTGGTGGAACAACCGCCTCAGAAGAGACCGATGCACTCACAGTAGTTTTTGGCGTGGTGTCGGTGGAAGTCGCGGGCCGAGAATGTCGGTCCCGGTCCTTCCATTTCTTGGAAATATGAGGTGTCGGTTGTTCCGACGGCATGGTATAAGAGAATTTATCGCCGAAAAAGTCTTCAGCAAACTCTGCCCGGCGCCTGAGTGTGCGCTTATTGAAGCAAGCACAGGCGGCACAGGCCAAGACGTCGTGGTCTGGGCCAAGGCAGGGAAGGCAGTAAGAATGAAAGTCCTTATGAGGTATTTGTTTACCACAAGACAAACAATTATTAACTTTTTCAGTTTTTTCTGACATCGGCTGAGGCAAGAAAGGGATCCCCAACGGGTTACTTAGCCTTTTGATGACTTCGGATACGAAAAACACAGGAGCTGACCGACCGGCACTTGCGAACTGCTTCTGCTTCGGGCACCGCGCGGCAAGAAAGACGGAGGAAGATGGCGTCAGCTGATGCTTACATACCCCGGCCGCTCTGACATCTGGGAGGAGGCGACATCAGCCGGCGCCGGACCCAGACTTTGGAATCCGGCCGACTGAGGGCTGCCTGAGGCAGGACAACCCATATGTAATGACTGCAGTTGCATTCTTGAAGGACATCAGAATTGCAGCAGATAGTAAAGACAACCACAAGGCCTTCTATAGTTATGTAAAGAATCTCCACAGCAATACCCAGATTTGCTCTGAGCTACTGCACAATGGTACTTCCTATACCGAGCCAACAGATATTGCCAGTATACTGGCCGACAGATTCAACTCCAACTTTACCTCCACCAAAGGACCAATCACAATACCTGTAGATTGCCAGGCACCCAGTATTACTGCTGCACAGGTTAAAACAGCACGGTCCAAGGCCAAGAATACAGCTTCTATTGGACCTGGCAATATTCCTGGCTGTGTTTTACATGAACTACAGAACTGGCACCTCACCTGTGTGCCCTGTTCAATCACAGTCTCACCTTAGGCTTTGTCCCTACCAAATGGCACACTGCTATTAGTCATCCCACTCCACAAAGGAGGAATGACTACAGACCCTACAGTTTGATATGCAAAGCTATGGAATGCATAACCATGGACCTAATAAAAAAGGAAATAGGGAATCTCCAAACTCTGGATCCCACACAGTTTGGTTTTGTGAAGGCTAGATCATGCCTGCTCAACTTGGTTGACTTCTTTGAGTCAGTCACCAGAGCTGTGGATGAAGGCAAGGTGGTTCATACAGCCTACCTTGATCTGACCAAGGCCTTTGATACCATTCCCGACTCAGGAATCATAGAAAAACTCACTAACCAGGCATCAACCCCTATATATCACTAGGTGGGTTGCAAACTGGCTCACAGATAGAACCCACAGTGTGAAAGTAGCTGACTCCAAGTCAGACTGTTGACCAGTCACGAGTGGTGTCCCACAGGGATTGGTCCTGCATCCTCTCCTGTTTGGTATCTACTTCTCAGAAGTCTAGGCCAACACGAAGGGATTCTGGCTGACAAAGTTCACAGACGATTGCAAGTTGGGAGCCATTATTAACTTCCCAAGTGATGTTGACATCCTACATAGTTTCATAGTTTAGTACTAGGCTATCTGCCCTGGGGCATTTGTAAGCCTAGCCATAGTGATGTGGCTTTTGCCACCCCATGAAATGGTACAAAAATGCACGGAATAGATTTAGAATACTGTGCCTCTGTCTAGTAGTGACACAGTGAAGGTCCCCTTATATAATAAAATTAGTTTACTGTGCCCCTGTCTAGTAGTGACACAGATGTGACCCCTGGGGTAAACTTACGATCTCCCATCCACTCATCAAGATTCATTTGAAGAGAGTTAGTATGGGGCTCTGCCTAACATGAACTGGGATTTTGTTCTAGAGCATGGGAAGCCTCTGGGTTATGAATCTATCCCTCCAGCATGTCCTATTCATACTTGTGCCGAGGTTTAAGTCTTTAGCTCTCGTGGTTCTGATGGATTTGGATTTTTTTGAGGTGGAGCATGTCCATCAGTTCCTGATTGGACATGGCCTTGTACGTCAGGCACAGATCACCTCTGAGCAGGCGATATGCTACTGAATAGAGCTGGAGTTTCTTTAGTCTGGCAGAATAAGACATATGTTGGAGACCCTTGATCCTCTTGGTAAGGTACTTTTGTGGTCTCTCCAGCTGTTGCAAATGCCGGGTGAGGTACATACCAAATGGGGCATTGTACTCAATCATGGGTCTGATGAGGGAGGAGTATAGGGGTACAATGACATCCTTGGATCTGGATGTGAATCCCTTCATGATAAGGTGTGCAAGGTAGAATGTCTTTCTAACCACTTTGGCAAAGTGGGTGTCAAATGAGAGGTCGCTGTCGACTTGGGTCCCTAGGTCTCTTATTACTTTTTCCGTACTCAGTGGGTTGTTGTCTATGTGATAATTTGTAGGTACTTTGTTTTTCCCAAAGGGGATGACTATACATTTTTTGGCATTTAGTTTAAGGCCATGACTCCGGCACCAGTTGTCCGTTTCTGAGGCCTTTTTGTAGGATGTATGTGTCCGCTGGTGTATCGACTATGGCGCCTAGTTTGCAGTCATCTGCGAACTTTGCCAGCCACAACCCTCCCATGTTTGCTTTAACATCTGAGAAATAAATGCCGAACAAGAGGGGTCCCAGGAAAGATGCCTGTGGGACACCACTTGTGACTGGCTTTGAGTCTGACACTGCTCCAGCGATTTTAACTTTATGGGTTCTGTCCTTTAGCCAGTTTGCAACCCATCTAGTGACATAAGGGTTTACATTTAAGCTGTTGAGCTTATCTATGATGCCTGAGTGGGGTATTGTGTCGAAGGCCTTAGCCAAGTCCAAGTAGGCTGTATGGACTGCTTTGCCCTCATCAATGGCTCTAGTGACTGTTTCGAAAAAGTCAACCAGGTTCAAAAGGCAGGATCTGCCCTTTACAAAGCCGAACTGGGTGGGATCAAGTGTCTGTAGGTCCCCAATGTCACTGTTTATGAGTTCCATAATGATTCTTTCCATAGCTTTGCAGACCAGGCTGGTTAAGCTTATGGGACGGTAGTTCCCAGGGTCTGTAGCGGTAACCCCTTTGTGGAATGGGACCACTGTTGCTGTACGCCAGTGTTCAGGTACATATCCTGTAGTAAGGCTAAGGTTAAATAGCATTTTTATGTGCGGGTTTAGCTCCTCTTGGAGTTCACGTAGCACGCAACCCGGGTTACCGTCAGGTCCCATTGATGCTGTGTTTTTAGCTTTGCTGAGGGCGGCTCTCACCTGGACATCTGAGATGACAGGGAGATTACATTCAGCTGGGATAAGTATTTCTTCTTTTGGGGGTGAGGGAGGGGAGAAATTTGCACTGAACCTGTCAGCCAGAATGTTGGCAATATCTGTGGGTTCGGTGTATTTTTTGTTGTTGTGAACTAACTCTGAGCATATCTAAGGGTTTCCGCCCAGGTTTCTAACATAGTTGAAGAAGGCTTTGTGGTTATCTTTAGTGTCCTTGGCGATTTTTCTCTCAAAGTTGGCCTTGGATGTTTTTATGAGAGAACGTAGTTTTCTGCTAGTGTTGATCAGAGATGTCTTCCCTTTATGGGATTTACCTCTGTCGTGCAGTAGCTTCCTTCTTTTGTTATACAATTTGTTAATGGCTGAGGTCCACCAGGCAGGACGCTTGCCTTTGGTGGAGAGGGACTTGGATTTATTTGGGATTGCATGATCCATGCATTCTTGGAGATGTCCATAGAAAGCATTTATGAAGGATTCCGCATTGTGGGATGTGGTATCCACTGGCCCAGTGGGCTTAAAGGATACCATCTCAGTCTTAAGAAGAGTGAAGTCTGCTTTTGAGAAGTTTTTCACTGTGGTCTTTTGTGCTTGGGGTGGAGGTGGGGTATGTATATCCAGGGTGATTAGTTTGTGGTCAGAACTCACTAGTGAGGGGTATACCTCCAGTGTGGAGCATTTTGTCCCCATGTTTGTGATGATCAGGTCTAGTATATTATCTCCCCTAGTGGGAGAGGTGACTAGTTGTTCCAGTGCATTTGAATTTATGAATTCCAGGAACCTTTGGGCTAGGGTGTTAGGGCTAGAATAATGTACCCAATCTATGTTAGGGTAGTTGAAGTCTCCCAGTATGATGGTATTTTGTGATACATTCATATCCTCCAATGTCTTCAGGAAGGCTGAGTGGGGTTCCTGAGATTGGGAGGGTGGTCTGTGACATGCTACCAGTTGTATAGCAGTTTTGCCTAAGGTTAGTTGCACCTGTATGGTCTCCGATGCTTCATGTGTTGCTACTAACCTGGAGGTGTGGGTGTCCTTGATGAATATGGACACTCCCCCTCCCTTTGTGGTTCGGCCCGGGTTTTGGGCCCGAAAAGCATGATACGAGGTATAGCCTGGTAGTGCTGGGGTGCTCTCAGGAGCCTTGAGCCAGGTTTCAGTTACTGCACAGACGTCAATGTTCTGCATACTGAGGAGTGCATCGAGTGCCTGCATCTTGAGATTTAGACTTCTGGCGTTGAGCAGCATTACCCTTAGTTTTTTTCCATTTTTGTTTTCTAAGGAGGTGGGTTTGTCTTTTGAGCCTTGCCTAAAAAAGGCACTATGGGGGTGGCAAGAGCCTTAGCCAATATCCTGAAGCCCAGTGGTGACAGGTGCAAGCCGTCCCTTGCGAAGCAGCGTGGCTTGTCCAACATGTCATCCCAGGCAGACAGACATTGGATCCCCTTAGAATGATACCAGTACTTGAGCCAATTATTAAAGCTGATCATCTTGTCTTTGTATTGTGGCATCATTCTTGGTGAGGGCAAGATGCTACTCAGGGTCAGGGTCATACCAGCCTGGGCTACATAATCAGAGAGCTCCTCTATGTCTCTTTTCATGTAGTCCAGGGAGGTACGTCTCAGGTCATACATGCCAGCATGGACAATGACGGAGTCATATTTGTACTTGCTTTAGAGTGACCTGAGTGCGTGTGTTATGTGGCGGATCCTATCTCCCGATAGGCAGCTCATAGTCACCCTCTCTTTGTTCAGCCTGGTAAGCGGGACATCAGTGTGTCTGACTATAGAGTCACCTATTACTAGTGTATCAGGCATGGTATTTGGCCTTAAGGGCTGTGATTGATTGACACACTGATTTATTGAAATATGTGTTGCATGTGTTTTGTTTTGAGGTGGTGGATTTTTGGATGTCTGCTTTGGGAGCCTCTGTTGTTTTGGTAAGTTTTTTATTAGAGCCTCCAAGTATGTCTGTGTTTTTATGTGTTTGGTTTGCAGTTGTGGTAGGTCTATGTGGGACTGGGTTTGTTGTGCGTGTGGTTACCATCTCCTCCTGTCTGGTCATGCCAGGCCTGAGTTGAGAGAGTTCAGCCTCCAGTTTGGCTATATAGTTGCATCTCTCACATGTATTTGTGTTTGTTGGGAGGAGGAGAGAGTTGTCTGTGTACATGAGACAATTGTAGCATTGTCTCATAATACCCAGATTAACCAGCTGAACTGGAGAGGACGCCAGTAATCTACCACTTGACATGCTAGAACAGTATAAGGGAGTGGTGTGCCTTTAAGGGAAGTGGATATTCACAGGGGTGGTAGGTGGATGTAGTGCTTACTTAGTAGAGCAGTTTTGAGAACAAGTGCTAGGCTTATAATACAGCGAGTAGTCTGATTATACTAAGAGTAGAGCTTCCTTAAGGGAAAATTTGAAGAGCAGACTTGGCGGACCCAGAAGAAGTTTAACCTCGTTTAAAAGGCGCTGCACTATGCGCACAATCGCGCAAACGCAGATTTTAAACAGGGAACTTCAAAAGAGCTAGAAATGGTCCAAAACAACCAATTACTACAGCTCTTGTGCTGAGGTCACTTCCTACAGGTAGGCTGCTCAAGGCTCCCCACTCCCACTGGTGAGCAAAGAAACTTCCTTCTATCCAAGTAAGGTAATAGACAACACAGGAACTACACCACAGCCCAGAATACAGCAAAGCCTGTAAACTGGTCTAAACTAGTTGAGGAGAGGCGGGAAAACAAGGATTTTTTTTTTTTTTTTTTTTAGATAGAAAACACACAGAAATGCAGAAACAGTAATAAATCAGTTACACAGGCTAGCACACTTTAGTGGGCAGCCTCAACAGTTAAATTAAACAAACAAACAAACTTTCGATCAATTTCGACTAAAATGTAACTTTAAGTGCAGATATTAAATAATGCAGCAAACAGCTAAAAAAACAGTTTAAGCCTCAACCGAGACCAACGACTGGTGACAGAACCATGGCATTAAGCTCAATGCCAAAAAATGTGTCATCCCCTTTGGGAAAAAACAAGCTCCCATGAACTACCACATCGATGATAGTCCACTGAACACAGAAGGCGTTATAAGAGATCTGGGAACACAGGTTGACAGCAATCTCTCTTTTGACCACCACACTGCCACTGTGGTCAGAAAATCCTTCTTTGTGGCATATCTCATTACTAAGAGATTTGCATCTAGGAGGAAAGAGGTCATGGTCTCCCTCTACTCTTCCCTCATTAGGCCAATCATAGAGTACAATGCCCCATTTGGCATGTACTTCACTACATACCTGCAACAACTGGAGAGGCCGCAAAAGTACCTCACAATGAGGATCCTAGACCTTAAACACTTGTCCTATATGGACAGACTCAAAAAATGAGAAGTTATGTACCTACCATAACGTTCCATGTTAGTTGTCTTCTCTCGCCTTCTTTCTTGCTTGATGGGTTCGGAGCCGATCCTCGGCTCCGACTCAGCACTTTGCTAAGCTCGAGAGTCACTTTTACCAGCTCGAGGCAGCCCCATATCCCATGATGCAAGGCGGTAAGTACCCAGATCTCGTTTGTTGTCTATAGGCAATAACACCTAGCATAAAAAACTTCCCAAAAGGAAGAAAGAAGGCAGAGAAAAAGCCTGAAGGATGGGTTAGGAAGACCAGAACTGTGCGGTCTTAAGAAACATTCTTCCATGTAGGGAGAAAAAGGTCTGTCCATGCCAGGGGGAAGGAGGGAGGGTCGCAAGAAAGAAGGCGAGAGAAGACAACTAACATGGAACGTTATGGTAGGTACATAACTTCTCAATGTTAAGTTGTCAATCTCGCCTTCATTCTTGCTTGATGGGACCGTGTCCCTAGCACCTCTATCCTGGGTGGCTCAACGGAACAGACTCTTGAGAACTGTAGAGCCAAAACTGGCTCTGTCCCTGGAGGCCAAATCCAATTTGTAATGAGAAACAAAGGTATGAGGAGTGGCCCAAGTGGCTGCTGCACAAATAGTGTCTAATGGAAGTCTAGCCTGAAAGGCTGTGGAAGTGGCTAAGCTTCTGGTTGAATGCGCTTTAGGTTTCGAGCACAGCTGTTTTCCCCTGAGCTGATAGATTTCAGAGATGACAGAAGAAAGCCATCTAGATAAGGTCACTTTTGGGACAGGAAGGCCTTTTTTGTTATCAGCATAAGAAATAAAGAGCTGATCGGATTTCCTGAATTGTTTTGTTCTGTCCAAATAATATCTGAGTTGGCGATGAACATCAAGATAATGTAATTTTTGTTCCGATCTGTTTGAGTAATTTGGGAAAAATACAGGAAGGTCAATAGACTGATTCAAAGTACTCTTTGAGGAGACCTTAGGCAAAAAGGTCTGATTAGTTCTCAAGGATACCCTGTTATTGTGGAAGACCAAATAAGGGGGGCGAACAGAGAGAGCATGAAGTTCAGACACTCTCCTAGCCGACGTAATAGCAACCAGGAAGAGAGTTTTCCATGAAAGAAATTTCAGGGAACATGAAACGGCTGGCTCGAAGGGAGGAAGAATCAAGGATGTCAGCACTAAATTTAGGTCCCATTGAGGAGGAGGACTCCTGACTGGAGGTTTCAGGAGAAAAATTCCTTTTAAGAAGGCTCTACAAAGCCTGTGGGACATAATGTTGTGATCTGCGAACCCGACATGAAAGTTCGAGATAGCAGCCAACTGAACTTTGACCGTGGAAGAAGAAGAGCCCGCATGAAAGATTTCCGCTAAGAAATCCAAAACTGCTTGAACTGGAGCAGTAAAGGGATCAATATTTTTAGCTTTTGCCCAACAAGAAAAGCGTTTCCATTTGCTGGTATAAATCCTTCTAGTAGAGGATTTTAGGGAAGCTACTATGATGTCCCTAACAGGATTAGAGATCATAGGAAGCCTGGCTAAGGAAGGAAGTGGAGCAACCATACTGTGAGGTTGAGAGAAGGGATAGACCGGTGCAGCTGACCCAATTGGTGAATCAGAAGGTCTGGTACTGGGTCCAGATGCCACGGCTGCACCAAAAGGTGACGATGGAGGAACGGAAACCAAATTTGTCGAGGCCAATAGGGAGCAATGAGAATCATTTTGGCTCTCAAAACGGTGGCTTTCTGGAGAACTTGTGGAATCAGTGGAAAGGGAGGAAAGGCATAAAGAAGTCCCTGGGGCCAAACCTGGGTTAGAGCGTCTCTGGGGGGATGGCCTGGCAGTGGGAAGAGAGAAAAGAAGTCTGGGCATTTGCTGTTTTGGGGAGTAGCAAAAAGATTGCAACATGGGCGGCCCCATTCTAGAAAAATCTCTTCCACTATAGATTGTTTGAGAGACCACTCGTGAGGCATGAGAATAGCTCTGCTCAATCTGTCCGCTAGAATGTTGGTTTTCCCAGGGATATGCGTTGCTACCAGAAACCGATGAGAGGAGATCGCCCATTGCCAAAGTCTGAGAGCTTCTCGACACAAGGGGTAGGACTTGGTTCCGCCCTGTTTGTTGATATACCATACTACAGACATGTTGTCTGTGTGAACTGCAATTGTTCCCAAGGGAAGAAAGTCATTGAGGGCTTGCAACGTTAAAAGCACTGCTCTCATCTCTAGGACATTTATGTGCAGGTGGTATTCGAACAGTTGCCACGTCCCATGAACCATCCTGCCCTGATAATGACCCCCCCACCCGATCAGGGAGGCGTCCGTAGTGACAGTGGCTACCAGGGCCGGGGATACAAAGGGTCTGCCTTGGTGAATTTGGGGAGAAGTAATCCACCATGAAAGATGATTCTTGCAAATTTGTGTCACCAGGATTTGGTGACGCACTGGAAGTTGTTGGTAAGACCACTGAATGAACAACATCCACTGAAGCAGACGCATGTAGAAGCGGGCCAGTGGAAGAAGGGTAATGGCCGCAGCCATGAGGCCCAACACCTTCAAAACCATTCTGGCTTGTACCTTTTTGCTGGAAAGGATGATCCTCACGTGACTTTGTATATCTGAGATTCTTTGGTCTGTGAGGGTTGCTGACATCCGAACAGTGTTTAAGTTTGCGCCTATGAAAGTAATAGACTGGCAGGGCAATAAGGAGGATTTTTCGTAGTTGATCGAAATTCCCAATTGAGTGCAGAGATTTAGTGTGTAATCCCTGGCTTGAAGAAGTTGATGCCTGGTGGTGGCTGAAAGGAGCCAGTCGTCGAGATACGGAAACACCTGGAATCCTTGATGTCTCAGGTGAGCCGTGACCACTGCCATGCATTTGGTGAACACTCTGGGGGCTGTAGTGAGACCAAAGGGCAGGGCTCTGAATTGAAAATGACTGGACCCCAGCCGAAAGCGGAGAAACCTTCTGGGCGTCTGTGAATTTTATGTGATAGTGCGTCCTGAAGATCTATTGAGCACATCCAGTTGTCCTTCTCTAGGAAGGGCAAAATTGACTGAAGTGTGACCATTCGAAATCTTGTCTTTCTCACAGACTTGCTGAGTCTGCTGAGATCCAATATTGGTCTCCAGTCTCCCGTCTTTTGGGGACCAAAAGAATCTTGAGTAGATTCCGGGCTCTGAATGGTCTGTTGTAACTGGCTGAATGGCTCTTTTTGTAGAAGCTTTAATACTTCTAACTCTGCAACTTCCCTTAGACCGGTGGTACATCTGGAAGGGAATTTGTGTGAGAGAAGGACTTTCCTCGAAAGGAATTTTGTAACCCTCGGATATAATCGACTGTACCCATCTGTCTTGAGTGAGGGAACGCCAGGCTTCTGGGTACAGCGATAGTCTTCCCGACTGCCTCCAAGGATGGACAGTCGGGCAACATCTCAGGGATGCTGGAAGGGCTTGTCAGAGAGGCTCTCTGCTTCTCTGGTTCTGTGGACCCCCTCTGCCTCTAGAGCGCGTCTGTTATTATTACCCCTCTGCCTCTAGGGTTAAACTGACCACGTGTATCCGGCGTGACTCCTTGGGATTTATGGAACCACATCTTTCCACCCTTCTGTCCTTTAGGGTAAGGTCTAGAAGGGTGGAAAACGGACCCACGGCAGAAAGAGTCTTGCCGTCCTGTTCACACCTGGTCAATGTATCCTTCACTTGAGGGCCAAACAAAGCTGACCCATCAAAGGGAGAGTTTGTGAAGGACGCCTTAAAGGGATCTGCAAAATTACAGAGCCGCATCCAGGATTGACGTCTAAGAGCCACCCCTGTACCTGCGGCTCTACTCGCTCCATCTGCTGCATATGATATCAGTCGCATGGAGGAGTTAGCTATAGAATTAAGGATTCCTAGCTGAGAAGCAATTTTCTCTTGAGCCCCTGCAGCCGTAGGATCCTGTACTACTTCACCTAGTTCCTTAAGGATGTCCCTTTGGAGTCTGGTGAAGTGACATAAGTAGTTCAGCGGCGCATAGCAAAGGTCGCTGAAGAGAACATCCGCTTACCATACCTATCCATAGTCCTAGAATCCTTATTAGGAGGATGGACAGGTACGGAAGGATCTGCAAGTTCCTTCTTAGTGGCAGCCGCCACCACCATGGCATCAACAGGGACACCTTTCCTAAGGAATTGCTTTTCCGAAGGAGCAGTAATAAATTTAGACGGCCTCCTAGGAACTGGCTCTACAGAGTCAGGAGCAGCCCAAGCCTTTCGAGCAATAACCTCCATAAGGGGGTCGAAGGCGGAGACACCCAGGAGGTGGAGGGCCGAGATCCAAACGCCTCTAGGTATACCGACTCATCCTCAGAGGGATTTGTGGAGGGCCAGTTTCCCCTCTGTTTTAGGAGTTCTAGGATGTCTGAAAAGGAGACATCCTCAGAGGGGGATCTCGGGGATCCCTCCGACTCATCTAAGTCGGTATCTGAAGTGATAGACTCAGGGGAGTCTAGGTGTTTCCTCTTACAAGTCCTCTTATGCGGAGGATCTCCTGACTGATCAGGAGAATCCTCGGAAGAGGGGGTTATTCCCAGTGGGGAAACCTGAGGCGGAGGATCGCTGGGTCCGGGAGCAAGAGAGATGGCAGAGATATCGACAGGCACTGTAGAGGGAGGAGCTAAGGGAATAGACTGCTGGCTGAGCCCAGTGGCCAGCACACTCTTCATCACCTCGAAGGCCCCCCTCCCAGGGAGGTCCGAGAGAACCCGTTCCGAAGAAACCGGGACTCCAGGGCCCACTGAAAGGGAAGGCTCCGAGGCAGATGTCGGAGCCGAGCTCACCAAGGCCGAGGCTCCAAGGGGAAGAGTGGGGTCGGACAAGGGTCCGATGCCACTCACCCCCTTGGAAGAGACCAGGGAAGCCCGACCACCGAATCCCTCTAAGGAAGGTCTCGAAGAGGAGATAAGAGTAGATGCCGAGGGTGCAGAAGGGGGGGGTATCCGCCCCTCAGCCATAGCAGAAACTATCCCCGAAGACTCCAGCTCCAAACTTTAAGGTAGAGTCGAAGGAGGAACTTCAAGAGGGTGTGGACTAATAGTCGTCTGTTGAGTTGCAGCATCTGGGCCAGTGCCTGTGATTTCAATAATCTACTGACCACCCTCTCTAAATCGTGGTCTGAAAGCCTGGATGACCTAGATGATCGGCTCCGATGGCTCCGTTCCGAGAGGAGAGGTGAGGCCGGAGCCGAGAGTATCGGTTGCAAGGAAGGGAACCTGGACCTCTTCCTCGAAGGAACCATCGGAGCCGAGGACTTTTCGGCTCCGAAAGAAAGTCTCGATGCATCGGCTCCAGCCGGAGCCGATACAGACATAACAGTAACGGTGTCTGAGCCGGTCGGCGCCGACACCGAAGCCTGAGCCACATGGTGGTCGGAGCCAGTCTGAGCAGACACCGATGTGACCGTAACAGTATCGGCACCGATAGCCATCGGTGCTGAAGATTTTTGCAAAACAGGATTGGCTCCAGCCGGAGCCGATCTCAACTCCGAAGGAGTCGGAACCGAGGCCACAGGCTTAGACACAGAAGCCTGGGCCTTGGAAGACTTTGAAGTCTTGCTCGGAGCCGATTTGGCCGGAGAGCCCTCCGGTTTAAGGAGACCCCTTAAAATCAACTTATTTCTCCTCTCCTGCAGGACTCTCTGGCTAAAGGAATGACAAATCGCACAGGAGTCCTGCAGGTGGAGAGGTCCCAGGCAATATAAACAAGAAGTGTGACCGTCTGTCAGAGACATCTTCTGACAGCACGAGTCACACTTCTTAAAGCCTGAGACCCTTTCTTTGGACATAGTTGCACAAACAGAACACCACAACGCAGTCCCAATCAGACAACTAAAGTTATCTAAAAAGTATTGTAACTAACCTCTCACATACACACACCCTAACAGGGGGGGGGGGATGGGAGGGAATGAAGGCCCGACTAAAGAAGGGAAGGAAAAATAATTTTAGTCAGAAAAGGGCTTACAATTAAGTAAAAAGGAAGGTATTTTAAAGAAAGGTGAAAATATTAAATTTTAGGGGCAAAAAGCAGTTAAAAGCTAACACTTACCAGGAGCTGGCAAAAGGAGGACCTTATCAGCGAAGCGGCAGACGAGATCTGGGTACTTACCGCCTTGCATCATGGGATATGGGGCTGCCTCGAGCTGGTAAAAGTGACTCTCGAGCTTAGCAAAGTGCCGAGTCGGAGCCGAGGATCGGCTCCGAACCCATCAAGCAAGAATGAAGGCGAGATTGACAACTTAACATCTACAACTATTCTCTTTCTCATATCACCTACTTAGAAGTGATCTCTGCTTGACTTACAAAGTCAAGTCTGGCTCAGCTCGGTTAGAAATGCTACATCTAAAGAAATCCCAATCCCTCCTCACCACATGCTCCAGAGACCTCAACCTCATTACCACAATCAACGGAACGTGCTGGAGGGACTGGTTCATAATCCAGAGACTGCCCATGCTATGGAATAGACTTCACATACATGTCAAACAGAGCACCTCACTGGCCCTCTTCAAGAGAGATATTGATGAGTGGATGGCAAATAGAAAATTCACCCCAGGCATCACTCCAGTGGCTCTACTCGACAGAGGCAATGGTAACTAAGGTCAGGTGGCACAATGACAGGGTAATCCTATGGGCTAGGCTTGTAAAGGCTCCAGGGCCATTAGCCTAGTACACACCTATGAACTACTGGGTGCTAGTAAAACTATTCAGGCATTGGTGAAGACTGATTGCGGGGTGTTGGATTCTCAAACAAGAGAACTGTTTTGACAATATGGAAAATTAAAGATAACAGTGGCATTTATTTTGCAGATATACAGAAGTAGATCCATTGATCTGATAGGCAAAATTTTAGTTGGGTTTTTAAATGAATTTGCATTCCGAATAATTTCAGTGGTAGTAAGATATGGCTCCATAGTTTAGCTACACTGTTTGAATATAGAGAGTCAACTACAGTACTTGATGATTTGGTAATAGTGATTAGTGATTTTTCACTACAGTGTAAAATTTTAATGGGAAAGTAGTGTTGCGTTACACTGTTCAGTGCTGGGCAATTTTCTGAGAGAAGTATGTGTACAGTAGTTAGCTGAGAAGGAGCTATTCAATGTGACAGTTTTAACCAGTTTAGTTCTCTGAGGTCTAGGCAGTAATGTGTTCTATTTTTATAGTTTACCACAAATTTGGCTATTTTATTACAACATTGCTCAAATTTGGTTAGTCAAGATTGGGGCAGCACAAAAGAGAGAAGTCAGTAAAAAGCAGAGGCTATGTGCCTTCTGGTTATGCCAGTGAGGTATATTTTTACTCTGTATAATGTAGCTAGCTTCTGATGTTTTTTTTTTGTTTTGTTTTTTTTTTTAATTATGCACATGGTTGTATAATTTCAACTGGTCGTCTGTGATGACAGACAGTAATTTTGTGTGGTTTACTTTTATCATTATGATGTTGGCAGAGATGATGGTGAATGGTGGTGTTTTAGTACATGTGTTTTGGGGTAAAGAGCAATAGTTTACTTTTTTAGGGTTTAGCAGTCGCAAATTATTTAGCCACATTTCAATTCACAAGAAAGATTGTTGTGCAAGGTCTTGGGAGTTTAGAGAGAGATTTACCACAGCAGATTAAGGTTGAGTTATCAGTGTACTGAACTAGGGTTCATTTCTGCTGTTACTACAAGAGGTGAAAGCCAACTAGATGTGGCTGTCACCCATGCAGCCTGGAGGCAGTTTGTTTCTCCTTATCTCAGTCTTCCTTCAGCAGACTCACAGGTCACAGTGCTTCTCTTGTTCCATCCTGTCTACCAACAGAGGAGAGGTTCTTGGTCCAGAAATTGTAGTTTATTGACTATTTGGACAATTTGTCCGTCTCTTTCAACTTTCTGGTTTAAAAGACCACATCTGCGCTTGTTTCCCATCTTTCCTGTAACTAACCTACTGGGTAGCACTAGAAAGCCTTAAACTGATACAAGCCTTCTAGCTTAGAAGAGAGATTTTGGAGTGATTAAGTATCAGTTTTCCGTACTTTCTTGCTGTACTTAACTGTTTTTCCGCCTAAACACAGATTTTCCAGCGTTTGTTGTGATTTAAAAGCTTGCTTTTTCACATATTGTACTTATCTGACTGCCTGCACTTTTAAAAAAGTTTTTTTGTTTAAATAATTTGTTTAACTGTTGCAGGCTACACACTTAAGTGCAATAGCCTTTCCTGATCATTTGTAGTCATTTAAAGCTGTTTTAAGCGTATTTTTTACTGTTTTTGCCTTTTCAAAAACACAAAAAAAAAAAAAAAAAAAAAAAATCCCTTGTTTCCCGCCTTTCTAAGCTAGTATAGTCCAGCTTTCAGGCTAGTGCTGAATTCAGGGCTGTGATGCTAGTTTGTGAGTTGCCCATACCTTACTTGGATAGAAGGAAGTTTTTCTGTTCACCTGTGAGAGAGGGGAGCTTTGAGCAACCTATCTGTTCCTGGAGGAGTGGTTCCAGCCCAGAAGTTAGTAGTTTATTGGCCATTTTGGGCTAATTTCTATCTCTTTCATTTCCCTACTATAAAAACCGCGTTTGCACAGTTTTGCGCACTGGGCAGTGCCGATTAGCTACGGTTAAATTATTCCCAGCTCCACTAAGTCTCCTCTTCAGTTTTAGTCTCAAAACTAGTCTAACTCTCAACCTAAGCACTCAAAAAGCATCTTAAAGCCCAGCACTTGCTCAAACCTAATAGCAAGCACTAATATACCCGGACACTGATTGCCCAGCTGGGCAAGGCTCTTTATTCACTCCTCACCAACCAAGCGACTAAGCAGCTCACCCTACTATTCAGGCATGACCAAAGGACAACTTCAGGTGCACTCCCTAGTCCAGCTGGTGAATCTGGGTATCCTGAGGCAATGTTACAACTGCCTCATTGTACACAGACAACCCTCTCCTCCTACCACAAAACACTAACATATGCAAGAGATGCAATTATACTGCCAAACTGGAAGCTAAGCTGTCTCCACCCAAGACTGGAACAGACGGTCAAGAGGAGAAGGTTAACACTTGCACCACAACTCCAGCCGCACACAGACCTACTAAAACAGCACTGGCAAAAAATACACAAATACACAAAATCATACTCAGAGGCTCTAAATAAAAACCTGCAAAAGCATCAGAAACCTCCAAAGCAGACACCCAAACAACCTGCACTTCCAGTCACAAACCAGACAACACAAAGCACAAAATCAGTGTGCCGCACAATCACAGCCCTTAAGGTGAAATAACATACCTAACACACTAGTAATAGGTGACTCTATAGTCAGGCACACTGACGTCCCACTCACTAGGCTGGATAAACAGAAGGTTACGGTTAGCTGCCTGTCGGGAGACAGAATCCGCCACATAACACAAGCACTCAGGTCACTCCAGAGCCAGTACAAATATGACTCTGTCATTGTTCATGTTGGTGTGAATGACCTGAGACGTACCTCCCTGGACTAAATGGAAGAGCTCTCTGATCATGTAGCCCAGGCTGTTATGACCCTGACCCAGAGTAGCATCCTGCCCTCACCAAGAATGATACCTCAGCATAAAGAAAAAAATGATCAATTTCAACAATTGGCTAAGCTTCTGGTGTCATTCACAGGGGATCCAGTGTCTATCAGCCTGGGACGACATGCTTGACAAGCCAAGTTGCTTCGCAAGAGACAGCTTGCACCTGTCACCCCTAGGCTTTCAAATACTGGCAAAGGCTCTTGCTGCCCCCATAGTGCGTTTTTTAGGCATGGCTCAAAAGTCAAACCCACCTCCGTAAACAGCATAATTAACAAAAAACTGAGGGTTATGCTACTCCGTGCCAGGAGTTTAAATCTCAAAATGCACATGCACAAAGCACTCCTCAGTATGGAGAACGTCACCTGTGCAGTAACTGAAATCTGGTTCAAGGCTCCAGAGAGCACCCCAACACTACTGGGCTACAACTCATACTACACGTTTCGGCCACAGAACACGGACCAAAACACAAAAGGAGGGGGTGTATCCATATTCATCAAGGATACCTACACCTCCAGGTTAGTGGCGCAGCATGATACCTCTGAGATCATCCATGTGCAACTAACATCGGGCAAATCTACAATGCAAATTGTGGCCTGCTACAGATCACCCTCCATGACCCAGGATCACCACTCCACCTTTCTGGAGACACTGGAAAACATGAAGGTCCTACCGAGCATCCTGATATTGGGTGATTTCAATTATCCTACCATTAACTGGGAAAACTACTCTAGTACAAATTCCCAGGCTCAGCGCTTCCTGGAATTCATCAACTCAAATGCCCTGGATCAGCTGGTAAACTCCCCTAACCAGAGGTGAAAACATACTGGACCTGGTCATCACCAACATGGGCGACAGGTGTTCCACACCAGAGGTCAACCCGTCACTGGTTAGATCAGACCATAAACTAATCACTCTGGATGTCCACACCCCACCACCACCCCCAACTAAGGAAACCACAGTAAAAACCTTTTCTAAAGCAAACTTCACCTTACTTAAGACAGAGGTGGTAAGTTTCACAGCCCCCACGCTAAAGGATAATGCTGCCCAAGATGCAGAAACCTTTATAAATGCACTCTATGAGCACGTACAAGGATGCATGGATCGTGCCATCCCTAGCAAAACCAAGAGTCATTCCTCTAACAGAAGGAAACCAGTTTGGTGGACCCCTGCAATAAACAGGCTATACAACAGAAGGAGGAAACTAGTTCAGAAAAAAAGCAAATCCCAAGAAGGAAAGACATCCCTGATCAGTATCAGTAAGAAAAAAGAAGTTATGTCCTTACCATAACGTTCCATGTGAGTTATTCATCTCGCCTTTTTGTTCTTACATGTGGGTTTGGAGCCGAGTCGGCCGCTTTTCAAGCTCAGACTCTCAGATAAGCTCGAGACCTAGTGTATATCCCATGATGCTCTACTGTACATCTCCAGATCTAGTATGCTGCAACCAAAGACAGCCTACAGGAAGAAAGAGAACTATAGTGCCTACCTATCTAGGTAGCTATAGGTTTGTAGAAGGAAGAAACAGTCTGTCCAAGAAGACAGGCTGAGAAAACTCTACCAATCCACCAAGGCAACCATCTTTCTCAACAGGAGGGGGAAGGTGGGAGGGAATGTAAGAACAAAAAGGCGAGATGAACAACTCACATGGAACGTTATGGTAAGGACATAACTTCTTTATGTGAAGTTGTTCTATCTCGCTGTTTTGTTCTTACACGGGGTTAGCGTCCAAGCACCCTAATCCTTGGTGGCTCACGGGAGAACATTCCTGAGCACAGTGGAACCAAAGAAAGTCCTGTCCCTGGAGGTCCTGTCCACTTTGTAATGAGTGATAAACATGTGAGGTTTTGACCACGTGGCAGCTGCACAGATGGTATCCAAGGGCAAACGAGCTGCATGAGCTAATGATGTAGAAACAGCCCGGGTAGAATGGGCTTTGACGTTATTTGGTAATGGCTGGTTAGTGGAGGAATAAATGAATTTAATGCAGTCAGAAAGTCACTTGGATAATGTGATTTTTGATACTGCAGAACCTTTCTTATTCTCTGCGTAAGAGATAAAGAGCTGATCCGATTGTCTGAAGTCTTTCATTCTATCCAGGTAGAATCATAATTTTTTTTTATATCAAGCTTGTGCAACATGTATTCCAGTCTGTTGGTATGGTGTCTAAAGAAGGCTGGAAGCTCAATGGACTGATTTAAGTTAGTTTCAGAACACACCTTGGGGAGAAAGGTAGGGTTTGTCCTGAGAGACACCCTATCAGGGTGAAAAATCAAATATTTGGGCTTGGAGGGTAAGGCCTGAAGTTCGGAGACCCTACGTGCAGATGTAATGGCTACCAGAAATATAGTTTTCCAAGACAGAAACTTTAAGTGACAAGATGAGGCGGGTTCGAAGGGGGCGAGCATCAATTGGGATAAAACAAGATTCAAATTCCAGGGAGAGACAGGGTGTCTGATAGGTGGTCTGAGATGGTGGGCCCCTTTCAAAAAGGCCTTACATAGTCTATGGGACATGATGTTAGACCCGTTAAACCCTACATGAAAATTGGAAATAGCAGCCAATTGAACTCTAATGGTGGCCGCAGCTGCGCCATCATGGAACAAGGAAGACAAGAACTCTAAGATGGTATGAATAGGTGCCACATAAGGGTCAATGTCATGATGAGAAGCCCAGTGAACAAATCGTTTCCATTTGCTATTATATAGCTTCCTGGTAGGCAGTTTATGAGAGGAAACTATAATATGTTGGACCGCGGGAGACAAATCTTGAGACCTGGCTAATATGGGAACTGGAGCAGCCAAGCTGTCAGTTTTAGGGAGATGAGGGAGGGATGAGGAACTCCCGATGAGTGACTCAGAAGATCTGGCACTGGGTCCAGGATCCATGGTTCTTCCACTCGATACTTCTGCAGGAAGGGGAACAAAATCTGACGAGGCCAAGACGGGGCTATCAAAATCACAGTCCTTCCCAGACCTTTGGCTTTCTGTATAAATTTGGGAATTGGCGGAAAGGCATATAGGAGGCCCGGGGGCCAATCATGTACGAGCGCGTCCCTCGGGTTGCTCCCCGGTGGGGGATAAAGGGCAAAGTAGCTGCTGCATTTGGCATTCATCGAAGATGCAAATAGATCGCAGCAAGGCTGGCCCCTTCTGTGGAAAATCTTGTCCGCCACCTGTTGTTTGAGGGACCACTCATGAGGCAATAGTATGGCCCTGCTCAGCTTGTCCGCTATCACGTTGGATGACCCTGGGATGTGCGTTGCTATTAGAAAGCGTCCGGTGGATACAGCCCATTGCCAAATTCTTAGGGCCTCTCAGCATAAGGGATATGATCTGGTTCCCCCTTGCTTGTTGATATACCAGACTACTGACATGTTGTCTGTCTGAATAGCAATTGTCCCTGGAGGAAGACGGTCGTGAAAGTGTTGCAATGCCAGGAACACCGCTCTCAGCTCCAGGACATTTATATGCAAATGTGATTCCATGCTTGACCAAGTACCTTGGACAGTCTTTCCCTGAAATAGCCCCCCCCCACCCTATCAGTGAAGCATCCGTGGTCACTGTGGCTGTGGGTTGGGGAAGAACAAAGGGACGTCCGACTACTAATTGGTCGCTGTTCAGCCACCAATTGAGATCCTTCTTGCAAAGATTTGTTAACAATCTCGTGTGACATGGGCAGTCGTTGGTAAGACCATTGTGCGAAG
Source organism: Protopterus annectens (assembly GCF_019279795.1). Lineage (NCBI taxonomy): Eukaryota > Metazoa > Chordata > Ceratodontiformes > Protopteridae > Protopterus > Protopterus annectens. The sequence continues at coordinate 1,245,815,523 of NC_056727.1, read as the reverse complement.
TGTAGCCACTGGAGTATCCTCATGTGCATGCACCCTAACGGGACTGCTATCAGTGTGGCTGCCATTGTGCCTAATAGCTGCAATATCTGGGACTCAGGAGCTTTGTTCTGGTTCAACAGACTGGACAATTGACTTTTTAGAGATACGATTCTTGCTTGAGGCAACCTGATCCTTGAACTGACTGTGTCTAGCTCTGCTCCTATAAAAATAATATGCTGCGAGGGCGATAACGCAGATTTTTCGAAGTTTAAGGTTATGCCCCACTGGGAGCAAAGGTTGATAGTGTAGTCTCTTGCTTGGATTAGTTGATGTCTGGAGGTAGCGGTGAGGAGCCAGTCGTCCAGATATGGAAACACCCGGAATCCTAAACTTCTCAGATGAGCCGTGACCACTGCCATACATTTGTTGAACACTCTGGGGGCTGTGGTGAAACCAAAGGGCAGGGCTCTGAATTGGTAATGACTGGCCCCCAGCCGGAAACGCAGGTGATCTCTGGATGATCTGTCCATTTTGATGTGGTAGTAAGCATCCTTGAGATCTATAGAGCACATCCAATCACCCGTTTCTAAGAACGGAAGAATCGATTGAAGTGTGACCATCCGGAACTTTTCCTTCTTGACGAAGGTGTTGAGTTTGCTGAGGTCTAGTATGGGCCTCCAGTCCCCTGTTTTCTTTTGAACTAAAAAGAGCCTTGAGTAAGTTCCGGATCCTACCTGGTCTGCCGGGACTGGCTGGATGACTCTCTTGTTTAGCAGGTTTTGGATTTCTATGGCTGCTAGCTTTCTCAGACTGGATGGAACGTCTGGAATCCTTGTACACATGGGGGGAAGTTTTGTAAAGGGAATGTAGCAACCTCTGGCAATGATGCTTTTTACCAAAGAATCCGTTGTAATGTTTAGCCAGGCATTTGGGTATAAAGCCAAATGACCCCCGACTGCCTCCAGAGAAGGACAGCCGGGCTTCCTTTCAGGAACGCTGATAGGGCTTACCAGAGAACTGCTCCCTGTCGCCCTGGTTTTGCAGACCACCTCTGCCGTTTGGACGGCGTCTTCCATTTTTACCCCCTCCTCTGCCCCTAGAGGGGGTATCCGTAGGTGTGTTTTGGAAAGCTCCTTGGGGTTTTCGGAACCACATTTTTCCACTTTGTTGCCCTTTGGGGTACGATCTAGTTAGAGTGGGAAAACGGACTCCTACAGCAGACAGAGTCTTTCCTTCTTGTTCACACTTAGTAAGTGTCTCCTTAACTTTAGGCCCAAACAAGGTGGAACCATCGAATGGGGGTATTGACGAAGGAATATTTGAAGGCTTCCGCAAAGGAGCAAAGGCGCATCCAGGACTGTCTCCGAAGAGCTATCGCTGAGCCTGCCCCCCTACTTGATCCATCGGCAGCATAAGAAATAAGTCACATGGATGAGTTTACTATAGAATTGAGGGTGTTGAGTTGTGCAGTCACCTTCTCAGAGACTGCATCAGCTGTGTTACCCTGTAGAGCATCTCCCAGCTCTTTAAGGAGATCTCTTTGAAGGCGGGTAAAATGGGTCAGGTAGTTGAGCGATCTCATGGAAAATGCCGCAGAACTAAATATGTGTTTCCCATACCTGTCCATCGTCCTAGAATCCTTATTAGGAGAATGGACAGAAGAAGAGGTTTCCGACATCTCTTTCTTGGTGGCTGCCGCCACCACTGTGGCATCAACCAGGACTTCCTTGGTAAGAAAGGCCTTGTCAGTAGGGGAAGTAATAAACTTGTTGGGCCTCCGAGGGACCGGTTCCACTGAATCAGGGGACTCCCATGCCCTTCGAGCAACCAGATCCATCAGTTCATCGAAGGGCAGGGTAACCCAGGAGGTGGATGGTTGAAACCCAAAGGCCTTCAGGAGTACCGACTCATCCTCAGTAGGGGCAAGGGACTGCCAACCACCCCTCTGTCTTAAGATCTCCAATATGTCTGCAAATGAGACATCCTCTGAGGGGGATCGTGGGGACCCTTCTGATTCCTCCAAGTCAGTATCCGATGTCAGGGATTCCTGTGGGGAATCCAAGTGCCTCCTCTTGCACAGTCTCTTCCTAGGTACTTCATCGGTGGGAGCGTCCAGTGAAGTCCCTGTAGAGGAGGGGCCACCCAATGGCGATACCTGAGGCCCTGGGTCTCGACGCTTGGTAGGAACCTGTGGGGAAGAGGTAGAACGAGGCCCTTTCGGGGGAGAGGAAGAAAGATCCGAGGAGGTAGTGGTCTTAGCAGACATGACCTTCCTCATGGCATCGAAGGCACCAGAATCCCGGTCCGAGAAGTCTGTCGGCTCCAAAGAGGCTGGCAGCTCTCCCCAAGTCGAGACCCCCCACTCCAATCCAGAGGATGGAGCCGAAGCCACCTGCGGCGAAGCCCCGAGGGGAAGGGTCCGACTCTCCACCCCGTAGCCAGCGAGGGACTGTTGGCCCCGAGACTCCCCGGTCGGAACTGAGGAGATCAAGGTCGATGGAGCCGAGGGAGGTGGATCAAACCTTGGTTCTACCAACATCGGTTCCGTCCGCCCTGGCTCCGAGAGCTCGAATGGCTTCGGAGGAGGAGGGGAAGAAATTATGGCTGGGGTTTCAGGCTTCAAAGCCGAGTGGCTCAAAGCGGACAGCATTTTGGCCAGGGCCGGGTTCTCTAAGAGCCTCTTAACCACTCGATCCAGGTCCACATCAGAAAGCCTCGAAGAATGTGTCGAGGGATGGGTTGAAGGAGCCGAAGATGGTACCGATTGAAGAATTGGAGACTGAGGAGTCTCCAATACTGGATCCACAACTGGGCTCCGAGGTAAAGGATCGATACATGGCTCCAAGGGCTGTGGAGCCGATGCACGAACCACACCAGAGGAACTCTGAGCCGATGACTTGGCCTCCGAGGATCCCTTAGAAGACTTCGACCCCTTCGAAGCCTTGGGAGAGAGGTCGGCCTTGTCTACAGTAGCCTGAAATTCAGGTTTCAGAAGTTCCCTATATACCAGTTTCCTGCACCTTTCCAAGAGAACCCTGGCACTAAAGGAGTGGCAGACAGAGCACACCTCTTGTAGGTGAACAGAAGCCAAACAGTACACGCAGGTGGAGTGGTTGTCTGTAACGGACATTTTTTTACCACACTCGCACCTTTTGAATCCTGACTTTTGTTTTTCTGACATGTTAACAATATAACTTCAGGTCCCTGAATTCTCAATATAATAGCAAAAACACAACAGTTATCTATCTAAATATGAACTACAATACTTATTTAACTAAGAACTAAGCTTTTTACATGATATATGTCAGTATATATATATATATATATATATATATATATATATATATATATATATATATATATGAACACCTAAGACTATATAATGAAGGAAGAAGACAGCACACACACACACACACACACACACACACACACACACACACACACACACACACACACACAAGAGCTGACAGAGCCCTGTCACGCCCAAACAGATAAGAGAGTCCTAAAAAGACCTGAAGAGAAATACTTCAAAAAAATTAACTAGAGCTAAACAAACAGGCTATAGCCTAATACTGTAGAATATCACTTGTATTTTAACAATATAAGATACTATCATTCAGAAAAATCTTCTATAAATATAGAAAAATTAAGTCAATGGCTCGAGCTTCCTCTGACGAGCTGTAGATCCGTTGTAGCGGCAAACTAGATCTGGGGATATACAGTAGAGCATCATGGGATATACACTAGGTCTCGAGCTTCTCTGAGAGTCTGAGCTTGAAAAGCGGCCAACTCGGAGACAAAGGATCGGCTCTGAACCCACGTGTAAGAACAAAACGGCGAGATAGAACAACTTCACATCTAAGGTCCCTCATGAAATCATCCAAGGCTAACTTCGAAAGACAAAATAGCCAAGGATTCAAAAGATAACCACAAAGCCTTCTTTAGCTATGTTAAGAATCTAAGTGGCAACTCGCAGATATGCACTGAACTAGTGCAAAACAGCACAAAATATACTGAACCTACTGATATTGCCAACATCCTGGCAGATAGATTCAGTGCAAACTTCACCCCCGTCTCACCTCCAAAAGGGCCCACAACAATACAGGAAAAGTGTAGTGTCCCAAAAATCACAGACGCACAGGTGAAAACAGCCCTTTCAAAAGCCAAAAACACAGCATCAATGGGACCAGATGGTGTCCCAGGGCTGCGTCTTGCATGAAGTACAGAACAAACTAACCTCCCGCCTAAATATGCTGGTCAACCTCAGCCTACGTGCCCATAGAATGGTGCACAGCAATGATTATTCCTCTCCACAAAGGAGGGGCCACAACTGACCCTGGTAACTATCACCCCACAAGCCTGACTAGCCTGGTCTGCAAGGCTATTGAGCGCATCATCATGGAACTCATTAACAAAGACATTGGGAACCTCCAAACACTTGACCCGACCCAGTTCAGCTTTGTTAAGGGCAGATCATGCCTTCTAAACCTGGTTGACTTCAAGACAGTCACCAAGGCCATAGACGAGGGAAAGGTGGTTCACACAGCCTACCTTGACCTCGCCAAGGCTTTCGACACCATTCCCCACTCGGGTATTACAGAAAAACTCACCAGCCTGAAACATAAACCCTTATATCACGACATGGGTTGGCAACTGGCTTACAGACAGAACTCACACAGTAAGAACAGCAGGCTCCAGGTTCGACTCTAAACCAGTCACATGTGGTGTCCCGCAAGGCTCAGTCCTGGAACCCCTACTGTTCGGCATATACTTCTCAGAAGTACAGGCAAACACAGAATGACTATGGCTAACCAAGTTCACCGATGACTGCAAACTGGGAGCCATAACCGACTCTCCGGCTGACATGGACCTCCTCCAAAAGGGCCTTACTGAGACGGACACCTGGTGTCAAAGTCATGGCCTCAAGTTAAATGCCAAAAAATGCATAGTCATCCCATTTGGAAAAAACAAAACGCCCACAAATTACCACATAGGTGGCAGCTCCCTTAATACAGAAGGGGTAATAAGAGATCCGGGGACCCAGATAGATAGTAATCTCTCCTTTGACAATATTTCCAAAGTAGTTAGGAAATCCTTCTATGTGGCCATCTAATTATTAAAGGGTTCGCATCTAGAAATAGAGAGGTTACAGCGCCCCTCTACTCGTCACTCATTAGACCCATCAGAGTACAATGCCCCATTTGGGATGTACCTCACAAGACACTTTCAACAGCTGGAAAGACCACAAAAGTACCTCACCAAGAGGATTACTGGTCTCAAATATATGTCCTATACAGCCCGACTGAAAAAACTCTGGCTGTACTCAGTGGCATATCGCTTACTCAGAGGTGATCTCGCCTGACTTACAAAGCCATGTCCAACTCAGAATTGATGGACATGCTCCACCTAAAGAATGGATAGATCTAAGATTGGGTGTCAGGTGCCCGCTTTTCTGGGTACTAGGAAAAGTCTGGAATAAAAACCTTGATCTATCTGTTCTGTAGGAACAGGCTGAATTGCCCTTATGGAAAGCAGGGACTGAACTTGGTTTTGTACCTCTGCCCACTGGTTTGGAGGAAGATCTGAGAACCCTTTTGGGGTTGGCAGTGTGTGGAAATAAAAGTTGTACCTCTGGGATATTATGTTGAGGACCCATCGATCATTGGTGATGGAGGCCCAGTTTTTTCCATGGTAGGCAAGTTTTCCTCCTTGGGGTACAAGCAATTGGGCAGAGGTGAGGGGCGGAGTTGAGAAGTCATTGTGAATTCTTTCCATAAGGGGGTGGCTTAGCACTCCCCGTTTTAGAAGTGGAGGTACTCCATTGCTTAGACCTCTGCATACCCTGAGACTGTTATCTGGGGGGGGGTCTGCTTCCCCTAGATCTAGTCTGAGGTGGCCTTGAGGGGGCTGGAAAGAACCAATGTTTTGTGGGGCAATGCCTCCTGAATCTTGGAGGCTGTACTTGCAAAAAATCTTTGACTGTCTACATAGACTTAGCTTTTTCTTCCATCCTTTTTAAAACTTCTTCTGCTTTGGTGCCAAACAGATTGGCTTTGTTCAAAGGTGCGTCCAATAATTTTGATTTGACATGGTCTGGCAAGGTCTGTTCCTTAAGCCAGGCATGCCTTCTAAGTACAGAACCTGTGACTGATGCCCTGCAACATAGTAGTGCAAAGAAATTCCTCAGAAGCCGGTGCCTGTACAGCGGCTCTGGACCCATCCAAGATAGAGACATCTGCAGGTTCCGTAGTCAAAGAAGAGTCTCGCGGCATACAGGACTCCTAACAGGTCTCGGTAGCAGCCTGTGAATCCACAGAAGTGGGCATCAAGAGCTGCAAAAGCGCCTCACTGAGTACTGGCAAACTGGCGACTAGCTTAACTGAAGCATTGTCAGCAGTTTTGGACCTGTGCGGTCTGTCTCTGTCTTTATCCTTATGTTTTTTCACTTACTGAAGCCATTTCGGAATACGGAGATCGAGAGCAAAAGTATTTAGCTACAATAAGGGCCCGACGACGAATAGTTCGGGCGTTGAACAAAGCACAAAACTGGCAGAGGGGGATGTCATGGTCTGGGCCTAAATAGGTGACGCAATAAGAATGGAAATCTCGGTCTGGTATTTGCTTTCCACAGACGAGACGATTGTTAACTTTTGCTGACATCGGTTAGAGCAAGAAAAAAGGATCCCCGACTGGGTACTTAGCTTTAGAAGACTTCAACTTTGGAAACGAAAACGTAGGTAGCGGCCGACCGGCACTCGTGCGAACTGCTTCTGCTTCTGGCTCCTCGGCAAGAAAGACTGATGTAATAGCATTGGCTGCCTGTTTTTATACCACTGACGACCTGACATCACTCCTGAAGAGACAGCAACCGATGCAGAAATACTAAGCCTCTGGTATTCGGGCCGAGTGAGGACCATCCTTGGCAGAATAACCCAAGTGTGATGACTGCAACAGTGAAACACGAAGAACATCTGCTGCACTACATCTGGAATATTGGGGTGTGTATTTTTCAGTTGTTTTAGCATTCAGATTTTGAATCTTAACAAAAAACAGATTCCTTCCCTCCTGTGATTTAGTTTGGAATGTTTCTGTCACCAACACAAATTCTCTCTGAGATGGCACTGTAAGCAAAGTTCTTGCCCATGTGAATTTGCAAATAATTCACTACAATCTTGTGATTCTATAGTCTCTGAACAAAGGAAAGGACAGCCTACTTGTTCTTTATGATTAACTGGGGACATTTGTGGTTGAGAATCATTTTCACTTAGATATACACCTGGTAAATCCACACTCAGAAATTTGCTCAGATCCACTAAGAGTTATTAAATTACAGTCAATGTATCCAATGCCAAAAGAAAAATACTTAATTACACTATCAGACAAATTCCAAACACCCCCTTACCACAGACTCAATCTTTTGACACACAGCAGCACGATATTACTCCAATGGAGAATCTAGTATTTTACTGTTCATTGAGAAGTTTAGTATTCTATTTCTAACAGTTCATTAAGTCACTGAAGCGTCAACAGAAAACTGCTTCCTTCACTGTCTCAACCAAAGCCTCCTGTATGTTTATCACTGACAGCTTTGGTGTGACTCTATACAGTGTACCTATACTAACACCACTTTTTTTCAGCTTCATTTGCTAAAGTTTCTTTAAAGCTGGCACCTGAAGTAAGTCAGCTTTCATCACTCTTCTGGACAGGATTATCAATATTGTGTCCCTCAAGGTTCAGTAAAGTCCACTCCATTTTACAAGTTTTGTAAATGACATGAAATACATTACTGTGACATTATGAGCTACAGATGGCAACAGACAAGCTAGTAAGGTGCTTAAAAAGATAACTCTGCTACAATTAAAAAAAAAATATTATGCATACTCTTACAATCAATATAAAGGATTACAATCGGGTTTCTGTCCATAAACAGCATATTATCTGTTTGAGACATGGATGCCGAAAAATTTGAGCGTGAAAAAAGAGATGAACCTTGGCATGCGTCAAGAACACATAATAAGAAGTTATGTACCTACCATAACGTTCCATGTTAGTTGTCTTCTTCTCGCCTTCTTTCTTGCTGGATGGGTTCGGAGCCAATCCTCGGCTCCGACTCGGCAATCTACTAAAGCTCGAGACCCTCCCTATATCTCACAATGCTAGGCGTCAGATCCCCAGATCTCGTTTGGCAGAGCTAACACCAAGGAAAGATTCAAGGACACCTGTCCAACCACAAGAAAAACTATAGTACAAAGACAGAGGAGGACCCAATGTACATCAGAGTTGTCCAGAGGAAGAAGGCCCCAAAAGGGGACTCTTCTCGGTCTGTCCAGGCTAGGGGGATGGAGGGTGGGATGCAAGAAAGAAGGTGAGAAGAAGACAACTAACATGGAACGTTATGGTAGGTACATAACTTCTTAATGTTAAGTTGTCTATCCCACCTTCATTCTTGCTGGATGGGACAGCGTCCCTAGCACCTTAGTCCTGGGTGGCTCATCGGAACAGACTCTTGAGCACAGTGCAACCAAACTCAGCTTTATTCCTAGAGGCCACATCCAACTTATAATGCAAAATGAATGTATGAAGAGTGGCCCAAGTGGCTGCGGCGCAAATAGATCCCCATTGGTAGCCTTGCTTGAAAGGCTACCGACGTAGCCAATGCTCTGGTGGAATGACCTTTAGGTTTAGCAGGGAGTTGTTTATGTCTGAGTTGATAAATCAAGGTAATAATAGAGGACAACCACCTGGATAAGGTTACTTTGGAAACTGGTCGTCCTTGTTTGCCCTCAGCATAGGATAGGAAAAGTTGGTCTGATTTTCTTATTTGCTTAGTCCTGTCCAAGTAGAAATGTAATTGCCTGTGAACATCCAAGCGGTGCAAATTTTGTTCAGCTTTGTTCGAATAGTTAGGAAAAAATACGGGCAGATAAATAGACTGATTCATATTTGTTTCAGAGGGTATCTTGGGTAAAAACGAAGGATTAGGCCTAAGTGAAACTCTGTCCTTATGAAACTCAAGATAAGGAGGATGAATACAGAGGGCTTGAAGTTCCAAAACTCTCCTAGCTGATGTGATGGCTACCAAAAAGAGAGTCTTCCAGGAGAGCAATTTTAAGGAACAGGAAGCCACTGTTTCAAAGGGGGGGGGGGGATCAAGGAAGCCAATATTAAGTTCAAGTCCCACAGAGGCGGGGGATCTCTGACCGGGGGCCTAAGTAACAGTTCCTTTGAGAAAGGCCTTGCAAAGTTTGTGGGACATGATGCTGGTTTCTGACAGGCTAGCATGGAAATTTGCAATAGCAGCTAATTGGACCCTAATGGTGGCAGAGGAGGAACCAGCTTGAAAGAGCTCTGCTAAAAAATCTAAAACATGATGGACAGGAGCTGTAAAAGGGTCAATATTCCTAGCCTCTGCCCAGAAGGAGAAACGTTTCCACTTACTAGGATAAGTCTTCCTGGTGGCAGATTTGTGCGAAGAAAGGATGATTTCACGCACCGGCTGACAAATTAGCGGAAGCCTGGCTAAAGTTGGAAGTGGAGCAACCAAGCTGTAAGGTTGAGAGACTGAAGGGACTGGTGCAGCCCGCCCGACCGATGGACCAAGAGGTCTGGCACTGGGTCCAGATTCCACAGCTGCTCCAGCAGGTGATGATGCAGGAATGGGAACCAAACTGTCGAGGCCAGTAAGGGGCAATGAGGATCATCCTGGAACCCAAAGCGGTTGCCTTCTGAATTAGCTTGGGAATTAGGGGAAAAGGTGGAAATGCATACAGAAGACCCCGGGGCCAATCGTGAACTAGAGCGTCTCTGGGGGAGTGGCCGGGAAGGGGGAAGAGAGTGAAGAAGTCGTTGCACTTGCTGTTGAGAGGGGCTGCAAAAAGGTCGCAGCAAGGTTGACCCCATCTGCAGAAGATTTTGTCCGCTACTGATTGATTGAGAGACCACTCGTGAGGCATGAGAATAGCTCTGCTTAGCCTGCCCGTTATGATGTTGGACTTCCCGGGGATGTGCGTTGCTATCAGAAACTGTTGAGAGGAGATCGCCCACTGCCAGAGTCTGAGTGCTTCTCGACATAAGGGATAGGACTTGGTTCTGCCCTGCTTGTTGATGTATCACACTACAGACATATTGTCTGTCTGAATTGCAATAGTCCCGGTGGATAGAGAGTCATGAAGAGCTTGCAACGCCAAAAGCACCGCTCTCATCTCCAAAACATTTATGTGCAGATGGTACTCTAGAGGTTGCCAGGTGTCTTGGACAGTCCTGCCCTGAAAATGCCCTCCCACCCGATCAGGGAGGCATCCGTGGTCACTGTGGCAAGAGGAGGAGGAAGAACACACGGTCTGCCCTGGATTATCAGAGGGGAGACCATCCACCAAGCTAGGTGGTCTTTGCATGATTGAGCAATTATTATCTTCTGAGACATTGGAAGCTGTTGAAAGGACTATTGAGTAAAAAGCATCCACTGAAGAAGCCGCATGTGAAAGCGAGCCAGGGGAACTAGTATGATTGCTGCTGCCATGAGGTCCAAGGTCTTTAGTACAACTCTGGCCTGAATCCTGTTGCACTGTAGTAAGACTTGCACATGTCAGCGGATTTCCAAAACTCTGTCGAGAGGAAGCCTTGCAGACAGATCTTTTGAATTTAAGATTGTGCCTATAAAGATAATAGACTGAGAAGGCGACAATGCAGACTTTTCAAAATTTATTTCTATACCTAGCTCAGTGCAAGTTTGGATGGTATAATCCCTGGCTCGCAGTAGTTGATGCCTGGTGGGAGCAGTGAGGAGCCAGTCGTTGAGATATGGAAACACCTGGAATCCTTGCCGTCTCAGGTGAGCCGTAACCACTGCCATGCATTTGGTGAACACCCTGGGGGCTGTGGTGAGACCAAAGGGCAGGGCCCTGAATTGATAGTGACTGGCTCCCAGCCGGAAGCGGAGAAACCTTCTGGAGCGCCTGTTCATTTTGATATGGTAGTACGCATCCTGAAGATCTATGGAACACATCCAATTGTCCTGACCCAAAAAGGGTAGAATGGACTGGAGCGTGACTATCCGGAACTTCATTCTTTGAACAGACTTGTTTAGCCTGCTGACATCCAAAATGGGTCTCCAGTCCCCTGTCTTTTTTGGCACCAAAAAGAACTTGGAGTAGATTCCGGATCCTTGCTGGTCTGCTGGGACTGGCTGGATGGCCCGTTTGTCTAGCAGTTTTGAAATTTCTAGTACTGCCTGTTCCCTTAGACCGGGTGGAACATCTGGAAGGGACTTGGTTGTTTGTACCAGGGTGTGGACAAAGGGAATGTTGTAACCCTCGGATATGATTGACCGTACCCATCTGTCTTGTGTGAGGAGTTGCCAGGCTTCTGGGTACAGTGACAATCTTCCCCCGACTGCCTCTGAAGGCGGACAGTCGGGCAGCCCCTCAGGGGTGCTGAAAGGGTTGGTCAAAGAATGATTCTCTGCTAGCCTGATTCTGCGGGCCCCCTCTGCCCCTCGGGCGGCATCTATTACTGTTCCCTCCCCTGCCCCTGGAGGGAAACTCACCACGTGCATCAGGCACGACTCCCTGGGGTTTCCAAAACCACATTTTTCCACTCTTCTGCCCCTTGGTGTATAGTCTAGAGGGAGTGGAAAAACGGACTCCCATGGCAGAGAGAGTCTTGCCTTCCTGCTCACACCTGGTAAGGGTATCTTTCACCTGTGGTCCAAACAGAGCCGGACCATCAAAGGGGGTATTGGTGAAGGACGCCTTAAAGGGGTCAGCAAATTTGCATAACCGCATCCAGGAATGTCTTCTCAAAGCCACGCCTGTACCTGCGGCCCTACTCGCCCCATCGGCTGCATAAGAAATGAGCCGCATGGAGGAGTTGACGATAGAATTAAGGGTCGCCAGCTGGGAGTTTATCTTGTCTTGAGCCTCCGCAGCTGATGGATCCTGAAGGGCATCACCCAGTTCCTTAAGAAGATCCCTTTGGAGACGGGTGAAATGGCACAGATAATTCATCGACCGCATAGAGAAGGTCGCTGAGGAAAACACCCTCTTCCCGTACCTGTTCTTTGTCCTAGATTCTTTATTAGGTGGATAGACAGGTACCGAAGGGTCAGCCAACTCCTTCTTTGTGGCTGCTGCAACCACCATGGCATCAACAGGGACACCTTTTGTCAAAAATTGCTTGTTGGGTGGGGCTGTAATAAATTTAGTGGGCCTACGGGGAGTTGGTTCCACTGTGTCCGGGGCTGACCACGCCTTTCGAGCCACCACTTCCATTAGTGGGTCGAAAGGTGGAGACACCCAGGAGGTGGAAGGGCGAGAACCAAACGTGTCCAGGTAGACCGACTCGTCCTCCGAAGGGTTAAGGGCAGTCCAGTTCCCCCTCTGCTTAAGGATTTCTAGGATGTCTGAAAAGGAGACATCCTCAGAGGGGGATCTTAGGGACCCTTCCGAATCCTCCAAGTCGATATCAGACGTGACTGACTCGGGGGAGTCAGCATGTTTCCTATAACATTTTCTCTTCCGGGGGGGGCGGGGCTCCTCCAAAGGATCGGAGGAGGCCTCGGAAGAGGAAGATACGCTCAATGGGACGACCTGGAGCGTTTGGCTCTCCATGCTTGGGGTCAGGAGGTTGGACAGAGACCGATGTAGGCACCATGGGGGGAGGAGCCGAAGGGGCTGATCAAGGGGCCGACTCAGGAGTCAGCACACTCCTCATGACCTCGAAGGCGCCCCTGTCAGGCAAAGCAGAAGGTCCCCACTCCGAGGAGACTAGAACCCCTGTCGGCACCGAGAAGGACGGCTCAGAGGCCGATGTCGGGGCCGAGCTCACCTGCACCGATGCTCCGAGAGGGAGAACGGGGTCGGACAAGGGTCCAATGCCACTCACCCCCTCGAAGCCGACGAGGGAGTCTCGGCACCCAGATCCCTCCAAGGACGGAACCAAGGAAGAGATTGGAGCCGACGAAGGAGCCGAAAGGTGTGGTATCGATTCCGACGTTACCAAGATTTGAGCCCCAACCGGCTCCGAACACAAGGAGGGAGTCGGAGGAGGAACTGCTGTAGATACCAGGACAGCCACAGTCTGTTGAGATGGGCTGGTTAAAATTTTGGCCAGGGCCTGGGACTTAAGGAGTCTGCTAACCACCCTCTCTAGGTCATGATCAGATAGCCTGGAAGACAGAGATGAGTGGGACCTATGGCTTTTCTCAGACTGGAGTAATGGTGACCTTGGAGCCGAGCGAACTGATTCTAGGGAAGGGGACCTAGAATGTTTTTGGCTCGAAGACGGTTCCGACAGTAAAGTCGGAGCCGACTGAGGTCTAAAGGTGTCGGCTCCAGCCAGAGCAGACGAGGAAGCAGGTGCTCCACCAGGCGACGGCTCCGAACTGGGAGCCGACGGCTTGGCGGGCTTAGAGGATTTACCCGACAAAGGCTTGGTCGGGGATCCTTCTGGCTTAAGTAAGCCTCTCAAGATGAGCTTGTTCCTATGCTCCTGCAGGACACTCGGGCTGAAGGCATGACAGACTGAGCAGGAGTCCTGCAGGTGTAGGGGGCCCAAGCAATAAATGCAAGAAGTGTGACCGTCTGTCAGAGACATCTTCTGACAGCATGAGTCACACTTCTTAAAACCTGAAACTTTGGTATCATTAGACATGATGGATACCAAAGAAAAAAGTCACTAGTGCTTAAACACATAGAACAACACACACACGCACTAGTTAAGCTACAATATTAAACAATTACACAGTTAACTATATATAAATATATACATACAAGTCTACAACTGTACTAAAGTAAAAGAGCTAACACTACCCTATAACACAAGGAAAGGAGGGGAGATTAGCCACTGAGAAAAAAGGGGGGGGGAAGGGAAGAAACTCTCTAACTAAAACGAGTTTCTAAGAGGGGATATTAGGAAGTAAACAGAGCGTTCACTAACTGGGAAGTTATAAATATAAGAAAAGATTATAAAGAAAAACTAAAGTTAACTTTAAATATATGAAAAAAGATGAATACGACCTGGAGACAAGTAAATCGCAACCTTGTAGCTGAAGCGGCAAACGAGATCTGGGAATCTGATGCCTAGCATTGTGGGATATAGGGAGGGCCTCGAGCCAGTAAATAGCTCTTGAGCTTTAGTAGATTGCCGAGTCAGAGCCGAGGATCGGCTCCAAACCCATCCAGCAAGAATGAAGGCGAGATTGTACAAACGACAATCAACAAAAAACAGCAAACTTTTAAAAGCGAAAAGGAACACAATAAAATCCGGCCAGAAAAAATTAGTGTTATTTATTATAAATCACACTTTCAACCAGGACAGTGCCTAGCCTTCCTCAGACAAACAGCTAGAATGCTGTGAACAGATCCTTTTTATCTAAACAAGTTAATGATCTCATCAATTAGGTAAAATTGTTAGTTGCCTTGACAACATGTTGGCACAGCCTACTATTATAAAATAGATTAAAACAGAATGAAGTAATAATTCAGGAAATAATAAAAATGCAAATACTAAAACTGTCTCAATTTATACTATAACATATAGACGTGGCCACAACCTTAAGACCCTTTTAGAAAGTAATAACAGTAGGACTGTTTCTGGGAGAATTAATGGAATGTCCAAATGTGGTTCATGCCCACAATGTAAACATATTTTGGTCGGTAACCAGGTGGTCATGAACCACAACACATACAAAATAACTGGCAAACACAACTGTGAAACTAAAGGTGTGACATATGCTGCATTATGCAACTCTTGCCATGCGTTTTACATTGGGAAAACAGAGCGACGTTTCAGGCAGCGAATATATGAACACTGTTATGCAATAAATAAAAAAGATCTTAACAATGCTCTAGCTAAACACTGCTCTGAATTTCCTAGCCACACCTTTAAGTTTACAGTTTTACAACAGAGAGTTGAAAACATTCGAGGGGGACCCTGGCAAATTTTTCTTGAAATAGACGAATTGAGGTGGCAAATGAGAACAAGGGCTCACATGCCTCTAGGGATAAACGACAGAGTATCTATCAAAAGTCTGTTGAAGTTCTTAACTTTGGACAGATAACATAACACAACAGAACTGTTTTAAATCTTACAGTATGGCAGTATAATTAGGCTTTTGGGGTAGGACATTTTTAATTTAATGTAGTGTTCGTTTAATTATTGACTTTTTAGTGTACAAAACATTTAATTGAGAACCGATGAATATTACATTTTTAAGATTTAGATTTATGGTTTAAGTAGTATACACACTTTTTTACACTTGTGTTATATAAGTTTTTGTATTTACACATAAAAACTGTTTTTTAGTATAAATTGAGACAGTTTTAGTATTTGCATTTTTATTATTTCCTGAATTATTAGTTCATTCTGTTTTAATCTATTTTATAATAGTAGGCTGTGCCAACATGTTGTCAAGGCAACTAACAATTTTACCTAATTGATGAGATCATTAACTTGTTTAGATAAAAAGGATCTGTTCACAGCATTCTAGCTGTTTGTCTGAGGAAGGCTAGGCACTGTCCTGGTTGAAAGTGTGATTTATAATAAATAGCACTAATTTTTTCTGGCCGGCTTTTATTGCGTTCCTTTTCGCTTTTAACATTAAAAGGTTGTGATTGATGAGACATGATCATAATTCTTTGCAGAGTGTGGATCTTTATCTGTTCTATGCACTACCCGTTTTCTCTCTCTCAGTTCCATTCATGCCATTCAGCACATCAGGCAATGAGCGACCCTCCAGGAACTCATTACTTCTGTAGCAGTTACGGCTTTACAGGGATGGGTTACTAGCCCAATCCTCAGAGTGCGTACCACACACTCGCACAAATACTCACACCTAGGGCCAATTTACAGTGTCCAATTCACCTACTGCATGTCTTTGGAATGCGGGAGGAAACCGGAGCACCCGGAGGAAACCCAAGCAAACACAGGGAGGACATGCAGACTCTGCACAGAAGTCACCCTAGCCAAGAATCGAAGCAGAGAATTTCTTGCTGTAAGGCAACAGCACTAACCGCTGTACCAATGTGCTGCCCATCTGCTACCAGTTACAGAAAAAAAAAGTGTAGGAGATGCAAAGTGTTATACCAATTTTGAAAGCCAGTAAAGCAATTAGCATTGTGAAACAGACAGCGGCATACCACTCAACTTCTTTGCTTAAGAAAAACAAAGGGGGAGCAAAGGAGCAAAATCTGGGAATTTTTTTTACAATACTGCTCTGACTGAAAAATTAACAGAACTACAGATTTTATCATGGATTTTCTGAATAGATTAGTAATATGAAATTTTACTGTCTGGTATTACTGACTGGCTGAATACGCAATGATTTACTAGAAAATCAGAACAAATCCACAGAACAACAACCAGGAATAAAATGAAGAAAACCTCGTAGCTTCACAGTTTTTATTCAAAATCTTGAGTGCTTTCGTCCAGGTATCTCGGACTTCATCAGAATACTAAAACAGTCTCCAAGCATGCTTAAATACTATACAACCTTCAAAGTACAACCCCACAAAGTCAAAGCAACTTATCATAAAATCACATTAATTAAAAGTTCCCCACCAAGGTAGATTTAACTCTTACAATACTGGTCCACAGCCATTTCCTCTTGCATACAAAAAGTTAAAACATATAACAAGTTTAGTTTTAAAAAAACTACTTGGAGAAACATGGTCATTAAGACCCTAATATGTTACAGCATTGCTTCGTAAAATCC
Source organism: Protopterus annectens (assembly GCF_019279795.1). Classification (NCBI taxonomy): domain Eukaryota; kingdom Metazoa; phylum Chordata; order Ceratodontiformes; family Protopteridae; genus Protopterus; species Protopterus annectens. The sequence goes on along the minus strand of NC_056727.1, from coordinate 1,245,798,833 downwards.
ACTGTAATTCAAAATACTCTAAATAATCTGATTCAGGCCCTCCCCTGGGACCTAAAGCACATTGATCAATAATACAAAATTTAAATACATGATCTTTATTCTCAAGAATATGTCTAAATACTGCATTTTTGGTGTCCATTTTTTAATGTCATACAAGTGCTGATAAATTCAATCTTTCAGAGCCCTTACTATTTTCCTTATATAAAAACAATCACGTCTGACATAAAGCAGCATATACCACTCCTTTAGAATAACAACAGAATCTTCCAAGGACATTTACCTCAAGATGTCCCCCAATATCTACTTTTTTTGCACACCAAAATATTAATAAATTGGGCACAAGCCCCACACTTAAACATTTTTCCACCTTTATAGTTTTTCTTTTTCTCTACCCTTTCAAGCAACTGTTTAAAGCTGTTTTCTTTTTTATATACAGTATTTGCTTTTTCTCCAACAACTTTTACATAGTCAGGGTCAACTCTAAAAAAAAAAAACTCCCAGTTTCTCCTTATTATACCATTAATAGAATAAAAGTCTTGATAACATGGTACAATACATGCATGGCCGGCCTTAGGCATAGGCGAACTAGGCGGCCGCCTAGGGCGCCGTACAGGCCGGTCTCATAAAGGGCGCAATTTTAATGTACTCACTTTACTTTCTTTTCCACTTCTCACCGCCTGTACTGTAGGATTTACGCCCTCCCCCCATCTCTGTAGTTCAAAGCATGATTTGCACAGCATATAGCACAGTCGCCTACTGTGTTCTTTCATTCCCTCCCCCATCCCTCCCCCCTGCAGCTATGTGATCAGTCAGTGGCTACTATTACTGATCATTATTGAAAGCATCCAATCAGAGATGCTTTTGTACTACTACTGATGTCCCTGGCTACTGCTCCAATCAACAGTATAAAACTCTGATCACACCCGCCTTTCTTCATTAATGAGACAGAGGCGGGCGGATTTATTGGCTGTCCTTACTTCCTGATTCTCTGGTTGTGTGTTTGAATCGGTGGCCTGGTTTACTTCACCACGCGGGTGGACAAAGCGCCACTTTATTTTGGATGTTTGTTTGTGTGCTTTGCTTGCCTTAAGGTAAGTGAAGTGAGTTGTAAATTTGGACTAGACACACTATTGATTTGTAGTTGAAGGTGCTCTATTGATTTGCAGCCCATGTCAGTTTACAGTTATTTGCGTACATACTATGTTTAAAGGGCTTTATTCGTAGAAGATTAAGCCACTGTCGTATGCTCTTCCCTGTTTTTAGTGCTTACATGGAAGAAGGATGGGGGCAGATAAGACTGCTAACTTTCCCCTTGTCTGAGTAATTCCAGTAGTCAGTCGATTTGTTATTTTTACTAACCTGATGTCAACTGCAGCTCCACGGAATAGGGATAGCAAACCATTTTTTTAAAACATTTTAACTCACTCGGAGCCACTAGCCATGTGGTCTGAGTAAATGCTCCCAAATCTGCAGCAAACCCTCTTCAGGTTAGGTTTCGTTAATGTTGCACATCTTCCTATCTAATCAGTCCCAGTATGTTTCTGCCTTGCTTTGTCTTTTGTTAAATGATTTTTTTTAAGTACAGTATTGCACAAAGTCTTTTTCAGGGACATGTAGTGCCTTCTGTTGATACCCTTCCTTGAATACCAGTTCTCCATAGTATTGTGGTTGTAAATGGAATTCTGTAATTTCATTGGTGGGCTGTCTTCCTCGCTCATCATTATCCACGTATGTGTTGTACGCAGAGTATCACAAGGGCATATAGGCAGGGTTCTTTGCAAGCAAAAGGGGAAATCTTGTGTATGCAGTAGTGAAATGTTTCTTTCAGAATTAAAGCTATGTCTAGAGTAGACACCTGAATGCTTGTGTGAATGTAAATATATAGGTGCTTTAGTAGTGAGATGTGTACTAGTAACAGTGCATGCATTAACAATATTGGAAAACCAGAGTGTGATGGTAAAAAGTTTACCTTAATTGGCTACATAGCTAACAATACAGTAAGCTTGATGTTTTTGTGAAGTGCAGTAATGTGCTGAATAGATCTTGCTGTACACCCAAGACTGCAATTTGGTGTTCTGGGTTTCTGGCTAGTCAGTGGTAATATTTCTTCAGCACTTAGTGTCAGACACTGGAAGTGTGAAAAGTAAGGCCACGGATACGCACAACTTGTATGAAGTATTGCTTCTAGCTACCACAGGCTTTACTATCTTATTGACCAACAAGGATGCTGTACCTGTTAGCAGGCTGCTGCCACCCTTCTGCTATTACAGCATATTTATTGTAATTAGGAGCAGAGAGGTTGCCACTCCATACAGTGGTGCCTTGATTCAGTATCAAGTGAGTAATTTGTAATGGCCGTTGCATATTTGGATGGTATGGTTGTTAATCCTTTGAAGGTTGTTCAGTTATAGAATTAAGTAATCTTTCATTTAGCAAATATTACTCTTTGGTCTATCCTTTTGAATGCATTTACCATTTTGCCTACCAGTCACTTTTTTCCATTTGTACCACTCTGTCTTGTATGCCTCTTTAGATTCCTCCTTGGTAACCAATCTCTCTGTTTTTTGGGGGGCTTTTATAGAGCAAGGGAGTATCTTTTGTAGTAGTGTTACAATCCCCTCATCTCTCCTCCCCACTCTCCCTAGCCTTACTTTCCTATATGAAAACCGTAGGTGTGCTTTGCTTTTTCCTAGTCTTCTGTGCTCTCCCCTTCCCATCTTTGTTTTGCCTGGCTATAGCCATATAGGCAGCCACCTTTTTGCTCCTTCTAGTACATTTTTCTACAGTACAGAGTACTCTTCCTGCTGCTTTCACGTAGTGTACTCAGTCTGTGTTTAAAGTTTCCTAACTTGTCCTTGACTATCCCCATAGTACAATTTGCTCTTCTAAAAATTGTCTTCTGTATTTCTACTTGTTTATCAGGGTAGAGCCCCAATCCATATGGACTGTTTTCAGGCTCAATCTGCAGTTTACAACCAGAAACCAAAGGGAAGAGTAGTATAAAAGCTGAGAAAACTCGAGATTTGGCCAGTCACCAGGCATTTCATTCTTATTTTGGAAGTAAAGCAAATTGTTTACAAAACACAAAATGAAGAATGTCAAAATGTGTAACTGTGTCTGTATGAAGTACATTCTTTCAAATTTAATTAATTCAGAGGAGGGGTATATGTAGTAGCATGAGGTTAAGAACATCACATGAAGAGGTAAGAGAAAAGCTATACAGTGAGGAGAAAACTTAAACCCACAGCTGTGAAAAGGTTAGAGGAGGGCAAGAGGACAGATGGTGCGAGAGGGATGAGAGTGATAGTCATAGAGCTGGTAAATATGTATGAAGGTGAACTGTGAATCTTTGTGAGTAGTTGGCAGTTGTATGTGAGGGCCATGGGTTGAGAGGGACTGAAGGTCCTGTGGCGATAAGAATATGTATGGTAGCTTTTATATTTTTAATAAATAAATATAAAAAAAATAAGAAAAGGGTCCTCTGGAGAATGTCCATCCAGTTAGCTTTCTCTAACGAGATACAATGATCCCTTTATGAGGGGGTTATGAATCTGCATATGTTAAGCACTTTGACATGAGCTAAGATTCTTTGTGAGGTGAATGCGATCGGTGATGGGCTTGCCATATTATAGCTGTAGATCTGCCTACTAGGGATAAAAAGTGGGAGATTTTTTTGTCCTGTATAGTTTGACTTTGGATATGGTGGTGGAAGCTGACTAAAGTGTGGAATCATCATGCTAAATGAATTATCTCTGAAGTAGTGGACCATTATGTCTGCATACAGCTGCAACACCAGATCACAGTGTGTCACTGACTTTGAAGTATGTTGACTTGATGGTTGATCTGTAAAAAGCATGAAGCACACATCAGGGTAAGTAGTAATGTAATGTGTAATATTTTAGGCAGTCATGCATATTGCAGAGTTGATGCTACACCAGAATAAATGACCCAAGTTCTATATGTAAACATTAATGCACCTTGTAAAATGCAATGCTATTACTGTCTGTCATGACTGTAGATAAAATCTTTAAATGAGCAACAGATCAAGCAGCTTTATTAAGGAGAATTCAGCCTTCACTTGCACTTTAACTAGATTATAAGGTATCTTTGTTACAGTGTGACAAGACGTTTACTAATTTTTCATGCGTTTAAAAATTTGAAAGAACTGGAGTGGCTTTTGTGGGAGTGACCTACCTGTGGATGTGGCTCAAATAGGGGTGTTCCCTGAGTGTGGTGTGGTTGGGGCTTAAGGGGCGCCAGAGCACTACTTTGCCTAGGGCACCAATTTCATCTAAGGCCGGCCCTGAATACATGACATATTCTGACCATCATTGGCTTTCTTCTTGGGTATAATGCTTAATTCACTACTGGCCACAAAAGTACCAATAATAGGTTAATAAATACTATAATTTCTTTTTCTTTTTACTTCACAAAAAATCCTGTCAGAAATACATCTGGGTAACCTCTTTTTCCTAACATTCCCTTCAAGATATCACATTTTTCTAGGAATAAGTTATTGTCAGACACCATCCTAGCTAACCGGGCGCATTTGGCCCTTAACTAGAGCCTTCTTTTGCTGTGGAGGGTGGCAACTGCTAAAGTGTAGCAAAATGTTTGAGTATGTTGGTTTCCTTTATAGTGTACACACATTTTTTGTTAGTCCTGTCCTTGTAAGTAGTGACATCAAGATAACTGACTCTCAGAATCCACATTCATAGTAAACTTTAAAAAAATCTGCACAATTACAGACTGTTTTAGTATTCTGATGAAGTCTGAGATACCTGAACGAAAGTGCTCAAGAATTTGAATTAAAAGTATGAAGCTACAAGGTTTTCTTCATTTACTAGAAAATCAAAATTTTTGATGAGGGACACAGCTAGAATATGATGCATAATGAGGAATGTTTTGCAAAATCAGGAACAGTTGAGAGGTATGAATAACAGGAAGAAACATTGTCCCTATGTCAAAAGTATAGTTGTGTAAAATCTTACTTTAACAGTAGATGTCCTTCTCTTCACTGTTGCAGTTTTCTTTACCTAAGGAATCTCCTGACAAGAACAGCTCATCATTCGTCAAGTATACCAAAGCTTTTAGTTCTTATAGGCATTGTATGTCATATGTATGCTTCCCACGCAAGGTGTACAGCATAAAGGTGATGTATGGATGCACAAACACAGAACTGAAAATGCCCTAGGAGGAACATAATGTCCATAGGGACATGGGGAAACGTGCATCCAGAAGGAGAAAAAGGAAGACGATGATGGTAAGCAGGAGGGCATAACAAGGGCAAGACTAGTGCTAGAAAGAGGGGCTAGGAGGGAGGGAGTAAACACTGCAACAGCGAAGAGAACATCTACTGTTAAGGGAAGATTTTACACAACTGTACTGTGTCCTTCCATATCACTGTTGCAGAGTAACAGAACTAAACAGGAAGCCTTGGAGAAGGAAAGCACAGAAAAGCCCTCTACAAACACATGCAGGATAGCCCTAGCAAAGCCTGACCTGGCCCTGGAAATAACATCCAACTTGTAATGTTTAGTGAAAGTATGAACAGAGGAAAAAGTAGCAGCCTCAGCGATGGCATTATTACTAGACCCTTGAAAAAAGCACCAGAGGAGGCAGCTGCACTAGTAGAATGCAGGTTTACCAACAAATAAAGATATTTTTCATGAAAAGAATAAGAAAAATAAATGCCCTTAAAAATCCAGGAGGAGATGATTTGCTTAAAAAACAACCAAACCCAAAGTCCTGGGATTAAAGGAAACAAAAAGCTGCTAAGACTTCCAAATAACTAATTTTATCCAAATAATATCTGAGAAGTCTACGCAAATCCAATGTGTGAAGACCCTTCTCACTAGCAGACTGCAGAGAAGGAAAATAGGAAGATGAACAAACTGATTAAGGGAAAATCATTAACCATTTTGGGCATAAAAGAAAGATTAGTACAAAGAGAAACCCTGTCTGTCTCTGTGAAAAACAGAGAAAGTAGGAATGGCCACGAAAGCATGAATTTCAGACTCTCTCTTGGATGAAGTGAGAACCAAAAGAAGAACAGCTGTCCAAGTACAATATTGAAAGAAGCTGAAGAAGCAGGCTCAAAAGGAACCTGAGTCAAGTTTTCAAGTACAAAATTGAGGTCCCAGGAAGGTAGAATAGGCTTCCTGGGGGGCCTAATATGAAGGATGCTTTTGAGAAATTACTTGACCTCAAATCTAGAGCCCAGAGGAGGAATCAAGGGCAGACCAGCATAAAATGTTTACAGGTGAGCTTTAACTGAAGAATATGCCAACCCCACATGGTGTAGATCACACAAATAAGACAGAACCAGAACCTCCACATATAGGGGATTGTGATGGTGAGAGAGGCACCAGACAGAAAATTGCCTCCACTTGCACATATAGGATTTCCTGGTAGCGAGTTTCCTGGCCTCCTGCAGAGCCCAAAACATGTCCTCAGAAACAAATTGCCTCCTATCATTCACAGCATCAGCTGAAAAGTGGACAAGTGAGGATGGATAAGAGATCCCTTGTCTTGTGTGAGAAGATCCACCCAGTGAGGTATCTTGTGGTGACTGCCTGTGGCCAAGTGAGAAAGAAGGGGGAAAGTACAGTTGTGTACACTTACCATAAATGTAGATGTTCAAGTGTATTCACTGTTGCATTCATCACACCTGTGGGTTATCCCTGCCATGGTAGCCCTCGGTCGGCCCAAATACCAGTCAGTATTTTTTTTTGCGTCGGCTGCCGTTGCCTGTAGTCTGAGAGGTCAGGTCGTTAGTGCTATAAAGCAAGGCAGCCAACATCATTACATCAGTTTTTCTTGCAATAACCCGTCAGAAGCACAAGGGAATAAGGAAACGTGGTCCTGGTGGCTAAAAGCCACCGTGGGAAGCTTATGTCCTCCTAGGGGAGGATGCTAAATGGGGGATGGAGGGAGGGAAATCAGGACTGCAACAGTGAATACACTTCGTGTTTCACTGTTGCAGTCATCACCTGTGGGAGGATTCCCAAAGTTGAGGAGTGGGGTGGAAGGATAGGTCGAGTCTTAGGCATGGGTCAGTAGGCCCTGCAGAACTGCAGAGACAAACCCTGCCCTAGACAAAGAAAAAAGAGGTAGGTGGTAATGCTTTGTAAAGGTATGGACAGAGGTCCATGTGGCCGCTTCCAAGATGTCCCTGATGGGAACTCCTCTGAGGAAGGCTGTGGAAGTGGAGCCTGCCCTAGTGGAATGGGTATGGATAGACTTGGGGGGGGGGGTTCCCATGTAGTCTGTAGCCGAAATGGATGCAGTGTGATATCCATTTGGAAATGGTTTGTTTGGAGATAGGCTTCTCCTCTACCTCAGGGGCAAAGCTTACAAGTAGTTGTTCTGTTTTTCTGAATGGCTTAGTACGGTCCAGATAGTATCCGAGTTGTCTGTGCATGTCTAGCAAGTGTAGAATTCTTTCCCCCTTGTTTTGAGGGTTGGGAAAGAGGGTCGGTAGATGTATGGCCTGGTTAAGGGTCGCATCAGATACCACCTTTGGCATAAAGGAGGGGTTAGTCCTCAGGGAGACCCTGTCTGCATGGAAAATGACGAAGAGCTCAACAGCCATGAGAGCCTGAAGTTCTGATATCCTTCTGGCTGAGATGATAGCTAGTAGGTAGGCAGTCTTCCATGAGAGGTATTTCAAATCTGTAGAAGCAGCAGGTTCTAAAGGAGGTAAGGTTAGTTTTTCTAGCACATAAGTCAAGTCCCAGGGTGGTGTGGGAGGCCTTCTAGGTCGTCTGATATTAGAAGCCTCTCTGAGGAATTGCTTAATCAAATGATGAGAGAAGAGGGGTGAGTCTGAATCATAATGGGCTGAAATGGCAGAGGCATGGATTTTAATAGAGGAGAAAGAGAGGCCACTATTGAGCAACTCTGCTAGGTAATCCAAGATAAGCGGGATGCAAGGATGGGAGGTACTGGCCTCTTTGGACTGTTTCCAGGAGCAGAATGTTTTCCATTTCCCTACGTATGATTTTCTGGTGCTGAGCCTTCTGGCCTCTGTGATGATGTCTAGGACTGGTTTAACAGGGACTCCTCGTTAGCTTTTAAGGTATAAGCCATGCTGAAAGACTGAGAGTCTAAGTCTGGATGCAGTACCTTCTCCCTCTCCTGGGTCAAGAGGTCTGAGATCAGGGGGAAGCTGCTTTGGGGGCTGTAAGGTCAGGCTGCGTAATAAGGGGTACCAATGCTGCCTGGGCCAATCTGGAGCAATGAGGATGGCCTCTGGTCTCTCCTCCCTTATTTTGATAAGAACCTTGGGAATAAGGGGCAGAGGAGGGTAAGCATATACAAAGAGGGATTTCCAGGGAAGGTCAAGGCATCCAACTTCCACGCTAGAAGGTGATACTCCCTGGTACAGAACTTTTGCAGCTGGTGGTTGAGGTGCGAGGCAAGGAGATCCACTTCCTGAGTCCCCCACTCCTGAGTGATTTGCAGTAAGATTTTCCTGTGGAGCTGCCATTCGTGGGAGTCGAGTAAGTTTCTGCTTAGCTGGTCTGCCAGTGTGTTGCTGACCCCTGGTAGGTATTGGGCAATTAGGTGTAGACCCATGGAGGTGGCTGTAAGCCAGAGGCTCATGGCTAACCTGCACAGAGGGTAGGATTGGGTCCCCCTCGTTTGTTGAGATACCACATCACTGTGTTGTCTGTTTTTATAAGGAGAACCCCTGGCCTGAGATGGGATTCGAAGGATGTCAGAGCCTTTTGCACTGCCATAATTTTTTTCTGATTGATGTGCAAGTGAAGTTGCTGGGCATCCCAAAGGCCTTGGGTACACCTGCCTGCTAGGTGAGCACCCCAAGCAATGTCTGAGGCATCGGTGGTGATGGTCTGGCCGGTAGGGTGAAGGATGAAGGGAAGACCCTTGTTCATGGCACAGGCCTCTGCCCATCAGAGAAACTTGGCCCTTATACATGGGATCAGAGGGAGGGTGGTCTCTAGGGATGGAGAGTGCTGACACCAAAGGTTGTTTAAATATCATTGAAGTTTTCTCATGTGAAGCCTGACGAGAGGAATGAGAAAGATGCAAGATGCCATGTATCCCATGGCTTGCAGGAACTTCCTCACAGTGAGGTGACTTCTGGAAGCCAGCTGGGTAAAGTAGAGAGGCAGGAAGCTCTGTTTTTCTGGGGACAGGAAGGCCATTTGGGATGCTGTGTCTAGCAGCTGGCTCTCTGCGGTCTGATACAAGGGGATGGGTAGAAATCACAGCAGGCACTGAAGAGAGAGGAGCTGACAGAGCCGACTGTGGGGTAGACACTGGGTCTAGCACGCCCCGCATGACCTCGAAGGCGCCCCTATCAGGCAAGGCTGGAGGTCCCCGCTCAGAGGAGACAAGGACCCCCCCCCGGCACCGACCGGGACGGCTCCGAGGCTGATGTTGGAGCCGAACTCACCAGCGCCGACACTCCGAGAGGGAGAACGGGGTCGGACAAGGGTCCGATGCCACTCGCCCCCTTGGAGCCGACAAGGGAAGCCCGGTGCCGAGATCCCTCCAATGAGGAAATCGGAGCAGACGATGGAGCCGAAAGGGAAGGTATCGGCTCTGAAGCACCGACAGCCAAGGCTCCGATGAGCCCCGTCTCCGAACTCAAAGGAGTCGGAGGAGGAATAAAATCAGGGATGGAAATAGCCGCTGACTGTTGAGTAGGGCTATGCAGCATTTGGGCCAGTGCCTCAGACTTGAGAAGTCTACTCACCACCCTTTGTAAATCATGGTCGGACAGCCCGGAGGACCAAGAGGAGTGAGATCTATGCCTCCGTTCTGATAGAAGAGGAGATCCCGGCGCCGAATGGATGGAGCCGATGGAAGGGGACCTAGACCTCTTCTTAGCAGGTGGCTCCGATAAGCCTATCGGAGCCGACTGAGTCTTGTCAACCTCGGCTCCAGCCGGAGCCGAGGTGATAGTATGAGATTTGGAAACATCGGCTCCAGCCATTGCCGATGTCGAAGCCGATCTAATGCTTCCAGGGGATGGCTCAGAAACTGGAGCCGACAGTCTGGAAGTCTTAGAAGGCTTCCCCGACATAGACTGAGTCGGGGGGCCTTCAAGCTTTAACAAGCCACGTAAAATCAATTTATTTTTGCGTTCCTGCAGGACTCTAGGGCTGAATGCATGGCATACAGCACGAGTCCTGCAGGTGCAAAGGTCCCAGGCAATATACACAAGAAGTGTGACTGTCTGTCAGAGACATTTTCTGACAGCACGAATCACACTTCTTGAAGCCTGAGACCTTGGAGTCTTTAGACATCCTAACTTAGTGTAAAAACACAAGCACAACACACAAACACACCCTTAAGCAAAAAATAAAAATGCAGTCACACTGAAGGACTATGGGGAAGGAGAGGGAGAGGGCCAAAGGCCTAAAAGTTAAGAAGGGAATAAAAAGGGATTTAGACACTAGAGGGGGACCCGATTTAAACTACTGAAATACTATAAATAAAACTATGGTAAAAGGAAAAAATTAGGGGTTGAAATAGAAGTTTCTAATTAGAAAACTTACTAACCTGCCAGAGCCGGTAGAAGAAGCACCTCGTCAGCTAAGCAGCAAACGAGATCGGAGTAGTTACCGCCTAGCATTGTGGGATATAGGGGAGCCTCGAGCCGCTGGAATTAGTTCTCGAGCTTTAGTATTGGCCGAGTTGGAGCCGAGGTTTGGCTCCGAACCCATCCAGCAAGAATGAAGGCGAGATTGACAACTTAACATCAACTATTAACTTTTTTGGACATCGGTTAGTGCAGGAAAAAAGGTCCCCAACAGGTTACTTAGCTTTAGACGTTTCCAACAGAAATTCAACTTCAAGTAGCGACCAACTGGCACTCGTGCAAACTGCTTCTGCTATGGGCTCCATGGCAAGAAAGACTGATATAATGATGTCGGCTGCCTTGCTTTATAGAACTGATGACCTGACATCAGACTACAGGCGCAAAAAAAAAAAAAAAAAAAAAGACTCTGGTATTCGGGCCAACCGAGGGCTACCACAGCAGGGATAACCCACAGGTGATGACTGCAACAGTGAAACACGAAGAACATCCAATGTTATCTGGGCCAAAAGGGAGTCACTATCAAGAGTTTGGAGAGTCCAGCCTGATCTTGTACAAGACTTGTGATAACAGACAAAGGGGAGGGAAGGTGTATAGAAACATCCCCTTCCAAGGAAAAGACAGGGTGTCCACTTTCCAAGCCAGAGGACTTGGGACTCGGAACAGAATAGAGGAAGTTGTCTGTTCAGAGTGGAGGCAGAGAGATCTACTTGAGGAATATCCCATCAATGGGCAATGTCCAGGAACACATCTCTATGAAGCATCCATTTATGAGCTTGTGTACTGGATCTGCAACTAGATTGTGCTCTGAGTGAATAAGTGCCTCAAGAGTCACTTGACACTGGATAGATCCCGGACCTGAAGAGATGGTCTGAAAAGAAGACAGGACCCTGCAATTCCCCTGCTTGTTGACACACCACATCAGTGTGGTATTGTCTGTGAAAACGTTGAGGGGCTGTGGTTGAAAGAGGGAATGAAAAGTCTTAAGAGTCAGATGCAGAGCCCTCATTTCCTTTATACTTATGAGGTCTGACTTCTTAATGAGGAGGCCAGAGACCCTGAACCTTCCGGAGACCACAGAAGGTGCCTTCACCCCTGTCTAAGGCATCCTCCTGAGTTGGAACTGGACCTTGAAAAGGGGATGAACCCAGCCACTGGGGATGCACAAGCCAGTGCATTTCTTTGTGCCGGTCCCACGCCCGGATAAATGAGGAGGGTTGAGTCAGGAAGGGCATCCGGCATTAGATTTTGCCAAATCATACATGCGGACAACAGTACAAATATACACACCGGATTGGTCGAGGCCCGGGTTAACAACGACCGCCACCAGTACCGCTGGCCAACAGGGTGCTGGCAGAAATTGGGCTACTGTTGGCCAAAGGAGGAGAAGAGGGGGAAGGCATGCCCAAAGGCAGGTAAAGGCTAGGACTGTGGTAGTGAGGGTTGGAACTTTGAATGCTGGCAGTATGACTGGTATAGGGAGAGAGCTAGCTGATATGATGGACAGAAGGAAGGTTGGTACATTGTGTGTGCAAGAGACCAGATGGAAGGGGAGCAAGGCTAGGTGTATCGGAGGCGGGTTCAAATTGTTTTATCATGGTGTGGATGGGAGGAGAAATGGCGTAGGGGTTATCCTGAAGGAACAGTATGCCAAGAGTGTTTTTGAGGTGAAGAGAGTGTCAGATAGAGTGATGTTTTTGAAGCTGGAAATTGATGGTGTAATGATGAATGTTGTTAGTGCATATGCTCCACAAGTTAGGTGTACGATGGGTGAGAAAGAAAAATTTTGGAGCGAGTTGGATGAAGTGGTGATGACTGTACCCAAGGGTGAGAGAGTGGTGATTAGAGCAGATTTCAATGGGCATGTTGGTGAAGGGAAAAGAGGGGATGAGGAAGTGATGGGTAGGTATGGTGGTAAGCAAAGGAATGCAGAAGGTCCGATGGCAGTGGATTTTGCAAAAAGGATGGACATGGCTGTGGTGAATATGTATTTTAACAAGCGGGAGGAGCATATGGTGACATACAAGACTGGAGGAAGATGCACACAGGTGGATTATATCTTATGTAGAAGTGCCAGTCTGAAGGAGTTTGGAGGCTGTAAAGTGGTGGCAGGGGAAAAAAAGAAGTTATGTACTCACCATAACATTCCATCTGAGTAGGTACTTCATTTGTCTGCAACGTGTGGGTATCAGATCTGACCTCTGATCCGAGCCGGCAGCTTTACTAGCTAAAGGATCCGAGCTCCTGGCTCCTCCCCTTTACCCATAATTCCCTGCTACATGCTCCCTTTCCTCAGAGCGAGTTTGCTTAATCTAACAACTAAGACCCTCGACAGAGGACCAAGTAATGCCTAAACACATGAAACAATCTCAATCATGATCAGGAACCACGATAATGGTTAGGGGGCATGGAGGGGGGGGGGGGTCGGTTGCAGATAAATGAAGTACCTACTCAGATGGAACGTTATGGTGAGTACATAACTTCTTTATCTGAAGTAGTTACTTCATTTGCTCTGCAACCTGTGGGACAGAGTCCCCAGCTACCTAAAACCTTGGGAGGCCCTCAAGGAAGGATATTCCGAAGCACCACGGAGCCAAAGGAAGCCCTACTCCTGGATATCATATCCAATTTATAATGAGAAATGAATGTATGGGAAGAGGACCAAGTAGCTGCTGAACATATGTCGTCCAGGGAAACCCTGGACCAGAAGGCTGCTGATGTGGCTATGGATCGGGTTGAGTGGGCATGGACTCCAATAGGAGCAGGTTTACCTGAAGCTACATACGCATGAATGATGCACTGTGAAATCCAATTTGCTAAGGTAACTTTGGTAATACCTCTATCCAGAGCAGATTTGGCAAAGAATACAACCAATTGGATCAGCCTTGCAAGTATCCTTCATCCTGTGCAAGTAAAAACGTAGTTGTCTATGTACATCCAACTTGTGTAATTTGTATTCCCCTCTGTTCTGAAAGTTGGGAAAGAACACTGGTAAATTAATCGACTGATTAATATTTGACTCCGAAACCACCTCTGGTAAGAAGGAAGGGTTAGTCCTGAGAGACACTCTATCCCTATGAAAGATTAGATAGGGGGGTTTCATGCAAAGGGCTTGAAGTTCCGAAAATCTCCTGGCTGAAGTAATAGCAACTAGAAAGGCTGTTTTCCATGATAAGAACTTTAATGGAACTGAGGCGGCAGGCTCAAAAGGTGGGCTTGTCAATGCTTGTAAAACCAAAGTTAGGTCCCATGGTGGGACCGCAGTCTTAACTGGTGGTTTCAATAGAAAAATACCTTTCAAGAAGGTTTTGCACATCTTCGCAGAAGCTAAAGATCCCAGACCATCCCCTACATGAAAATGGGAAATGGCTGCCAATTGTATTTTAACTGCAGATGCACTGGCTCCTTGATGAAAAATGTGTGACAGAAAATCAAGAACCGCCGGGATAGGGACGGTAAAGGGATCTAAGCCCTTGTCCTTAGCCCACACAGAAAAACGCTTCCATTTACTACTGTAAATTTTCCTGGTAGCAGGAACGCTTCCATTTACTACTGTAAATTTTCCTGGTAGCAGGCTTGTGAGCCGCTACCAGAATGAACTTTACTGGTGATGAGATGCTGGGAGTCCTTGCCATCAGTGGAACTGGATCAACCAAGCCACGAGCTTGAGGTTTACCAGGTTCGGGGGTTGCAATCCTGCAGGATGCGAAATCAGATCCGGAATGGGATCCAAGATCCATGGAGGAACTACACTGAGACCGCAGAGAAGGGAATCAGATCTGGCGAGGCCAGAATGGGGCTATGAGGATAATTCTGCTCCCCAACCGACTTGCTTTCTGAATGAACTTAGTCATAAGAGGAAGGGGGGGATAAGCATAGAGGAGACTGGGTGGCCAAGCATGAACCAGAGTGTCTCTGGGGCTCTCCCCTGGTGGGGGAAGTATCACGAAAAACTTGCTGCACTTTGTGTTTGATGGAGAAGCGAAAAGTTCGCAGCAAGGTAGACCCCATTTGGGGAAGATCTGTTTCGCAACTGATGGTTTCAGAGACCACTCGTACGGTGTGAGGATCACGCGACTCAGTTTGTCCACCAGAATGTTGGACCGACCCGGAATGTGCGTTGCTACCAGAAAGCGGTTGGTGGATATCGCCCACTCCCACACTCTCATAGCCTCCTGACAAAGGGGGTAAGATCTGGTCCCTCCCTGTTTGTTTATGTACCAGACTACCGCCATGTTGTCTGTTTGAACCGCAATAGTCCCTAGAGGAAGAAGGTCGTGGAGAGCTTGCAATGCCGGAAGCAACGCCCTCATATCTAGGACACTGATATGCAAAGCGGTCTCTAAGGGGGTCCACGTACCTTGGACGGTTCTGCCCAAAGAATGCCCCCCCCACCCGAGGCGAGAAACATCCGTGGCCAACGTGGCTTGGGGCGGAGACATCACGAAGGGTCTCCCTTCCTGCAGCTCCCATGAGCGAAGCCACCAGAGGAGGGAGTCCCTGCAAGCCCTGCTCAGGGGACTAGGGGTGTTCAACGGATGTAGCAATAGAGACCATTGGACTTGAAGGGTCCACTGCAGAATCCTCATTCATAGACGCGCGTGTAGGCAAAGACTGATTGCCGCCGCCATAGAGCCTAGTGCTCTCAGGACTAACTCTGCCGATGGAGCCGGGTTCTGAAGGAGGGCTATAACCTGACATGACAAACTGTTCACCCTGTCTGAAGTTAGTAGGGCCCGAGAGAGGCGAGTGTCCAATTTGGCCCCTATAAATGCCAGAACCTGCACAGGATGAAAAAAGGACTTTTGAAGGTTTACCGAAATGCCCAAACTCTGGGCAAGAGTTAGAGCATAATCCCTGGCAACACACATTTGATGCCTGTTGGAGGCGGTGAGGAGCCAGTCGTCCAGGTATGGAAAGACCTGAATGCCCTGGAGTCTCAGGTGGGCTGCAACCACTGCCATGACCTTGGTGAACACCCTGGGGGCTGAGGTGAGGCCGAACGGAAGAACCCTGAATTGATAATGACTGGCTCCCAGCCGGAAGTGGAAAAACCTCCTGGATCATCTGTCCATCAAAATGTGGTAGTACGCATCCTTGAGGTCTATGCAGCACATCCAGTCATTCTCCTGAAGGAGGGGGAGAATTGACTGAAGAGTGACCATCCGGAATTTCTCTTTGGGAATGAACAGGTTCAGGGAAGACAGATCTAGAATCGGTCTTAAGTCTCCCGTCTTTGTTGGCCCTAAAAAGAACCTGAAGTAATTGCCCAATCCGAACTGGCCTGGGGGGACGTGCTGGATGGCTCTTTTTTCTAGCAGCTTCGAAACCTCCGAAGCTGCCGCTTCCCTTTGATCGGGTGGGACATCGGGGAGGCACTTTGTAGGAGGGGGAAGACTTAGAAAGGGAATGGTGCAACCTCTGGATATGATTGGAAGCACCCACCAATCCGTCGTAATGGACTCCCAATTTTGGAGGTGCTCCGACAGACGCCCCCCGACTGCCTCCAGAGAGGGACAGCCGGGTAAGCCCTCAGGGCTGTTGCGCGGGCCTGTTCGAGAATGGTTCTCTAGACCCGAAGTTACGCGGCCCCCCTCTGCCTCTGGGCCAGCGTCCACCTTGTCCTCCTCTGCCTCTGAAGGACGAGGGGCCAGAAGCTGGGCGGGACTGCTGAGACTTCCGGAACCACATCTTCTTTTGTCCCCTTTGATTCCCGGTAAAGGATCGCTGGGGATTAGAGAAGCGAACCCCGACGGCACACAGCGTCTTCCCGTCCTTTTCGCTTTGGACCAGCGTCTCGCGGACGGTCTTGCTGAAGAGCGAAGAACCATCAAAGGGCGCGTTCGCAAAGGACGCCTTAAAGGGTTCCGCAAAATCGCAAAGGCGGAGCCAGGCGTGAAGCCGCAAGACGACCCCTGCTCCACTAGCTCTAGCGGCTCCCTCCATAGCATGGGAGAGTAGCCGCATAGACGTGTTAGATATAGACTTTAGAGTGGCCATACGAGTCGAGAAAGTCCTCTTATCCTCGACCGTCATGGACTCCGGTGGAGCTGCAGCGTATTCCTATAATAGGTCTCGTTGGAGTCTGATGATGTGTGCCATGTAGTTCAGCGCCCTTACAGAGAAGGTGGCTGAAGCAAACATCCGCTTCCCAATGCGGTCCAACGTCCGAGATTCCTTATCCGGAGGGTGGACCGAGGAACTCTCCTGCGCGAGTTCCTTCTTCGTGGCAGCCGCCACCAACATGGCATTCACAGGTGAACCCTTAGACCAGGCCTGCCTATCAGAGGGAGGGCTAAGAATATTGTCTGGCCGTCTTGGAATTGGCTCCACGGTGTCGGGCTCCTTCTACGCCCTGGTAGTAATTAAGTCTACCAGGGGGTCAGCCGGGGAGGACACCCAGGAGGTAGACGGGCCTGCCTCAAACGCCTCCAGAAACACGGACTCGTCCGAGGAAGGTTTTTGGGCAGACCACCCCCCTCCAATTCGCAACATTTCCATGACGTCTCCAAAGGAGATATCCTCAGGGGGTGACCTTGGGGAACCTTCCCCTTCATCCAAATCTGTGTCTGTCGTGAGGAACTCAGGGGAGTCCAGGTGCCTCCTTTTACACTTCCGTTTGTGAGGAACCTCCTCGGTGGGATTATCCGAGGAGGGCTCATCTACGGGATCCTGCTCCTCTAAGGGAACTAACTGGAGGGTTTGAGCAGGCTGTCCCAGTGGTCGGATGATAGAGGATAGACCCAAATGCATAGGGAGAACGGAAGGATCTGACGCCCGGACCGAGGATTTGGAAGGCCTCGACAGAACCCTCTCCACTACCTCAAAAGCAGAAGGCGAGCCGCTTTCCCCAGGCTCCGAAAGCAGCCTCCTCGGCTCCGAAGCAGGGATTAGTGTCGGAGCCGAAGTGGTCGGATCCAAGAGGGAAGTGTGCTCCGACCTGAAGGGCATCGAAGACACACCAACCCCTACGGATCTGACGCTCGGCTCTCGGCCCTGAGAGCTAAGATCCGACACGCTCAAGAGTACAGTCAGCGTCGAAGCTACCGGAACTATCGGCGCCGACAAATCCCCGGCTCCGATGACTCCAAAACCCGAAAACAGATTGGAGGAGGAATGATCGGGGCAAAAAGGGGGACTGCACTCCCCCCCAGAGGGGGGGGGGAGGCAGGAGCACCCCCATCTGCATCAGAGTCTGCAGAAATCGACGCATCATCCGATCCATGTCCGTGTCGGTCAGGCTTCTTGTAGACCTAGAAGAGGTCATAGAGGCGGGCCGGGAGGGCCGCCTCGACGACCTCGAGGGAGACCGGTACTCCTCCGGCGAGAAACAAGGTGAACGGAGCCAAGAGGGAGAGGATCCTGAGGCCCTTGTAGAAGGGCTAGTAACTTTAGATGGCGGGGCTGAGGGATGAGTCTCAGCCCGCCTCTTATGACTTTTGTGTTTCTCTCTATCCTTTTCCTTATGCCTCTTCTCTCTCAAAGAGGAAGAAGAGTCCCCTGAACTCTGTGCAGCCGAGGGAGGTTGAGTCCCAGGCAGAGTCGAGGGACCTAAAGGCACGGGGGCTGTAGTAGCAGCTTGTGCCTTAGAGGGAGAGGAAGAAGAAGTGTCCTGCGGTAACAAGCCCGCCAGGATCAACTTGTTCTTCCTATCCCTGATGGCCCGGGGGTTAAACGCTGCACATATCTGGCAGCTAGTGGATAAGTGGGCCACCCCCAGACACAAAATGCACTGAGTGTGGCCATCAGTCGTGGAAAGCTTATGGCCACACTCAGTGCACTTAGAAAAGACGGCTTTGGGCCCCTCAGCCATCACACTAACACACCCACACACTAAAGGGAGGGGACAAAAAAAAGTATATAAGCTAAAATTACCACAAAAAAATAAAACTAAGGCTATCACTCGATGAAAAGGAGCCAAACCACTCACACACTAACCAAATTTAAACTTTTTTCTAACTTTTTGACAAAGATTCACTGAAAAGATCTCACCCATGCCTAAGGAGCTCTTCACTAGAAGCTTCTTTCAGCCGCGGCAAACTCGATCTGAGGAAAGGGAGCATGTGGCAGGGGATTATGGGTAAAGGGGAGGAGCCAGGTGCTTGGCTCTTTTAGCTAGTAAAGCTGCCGGCTCGGATCCGATACTCACAGGTTGCAGAGCAAATGAAGTAACTACTTCAGATCTGTAGTTAGGCAGCATAGGATGGCGGTTTGTAGAATGACACTGATGATCAAGAAGAGGAGGAGGAGTGTGAGGGCAGCACCAAGGATCAAATGGTGGAAATTGAAAAAGGGTAATTGTGAGGTGGAGTTCAGGGAAGAGTTAAGACAGGCACTGTGTGGCAGTGAAGAGTTACCAAATAGCTGGGTAGCTACAGCAGAGCTAGTAAGGGAGATGGCTAGAAAGGTGCTTGGTGTGACATCTGGAAAGAGAAAGGAGGCCAAGGAGACCTGGTGATGGAATGAGGAAGTACAGGAGAGTATACAGAGAAAGAGGTTGGTGAAGAAGAAGTGGGATTGTCAGAGAGCTGAAGAAAGTAGACAGGAGTATAAGAAGATGAGGTGCATGGCAAAGAGAGAGGTGGTGAATGCTAAGGATAAGGCATATGAAGAGTTGTATGAAAGGTTGGACACTAAGCAGGGTGAAAAGGACCTGTACCGATTGGCTAGACAGAGGGACCGAGCTAGTAGAGATGTGCAGCAGGGTAAGGGTGATAAAGGATAATGAGGGAAACGTACTCACAAGCGAGGAGTGTGTGTTGAGCAGATGGAAAGAGTACTTTGAGGGGCTGATGAATGAAGAAAATGACAGGGAGAGAAGGTTGAATGATGTGCAGATAGTGACTCATCAAGTGCAGTGGATTAGCAAGGAGGAAGTAAGGATAGCTATGAAGAGGATGAAGAATGGAAAGGCTGTTGGTCCAGATGACATACCTGTGGAAGCATGGAGATGTTTAGGTGAAATGGCAGTGGAGTTTTTAACTAGATTGTTTAATGAAGTCTTGGAAAGTGAGAGGATGCCTGAGGAATGGAGAAAAGGTGTTTTGGTACTGATTTTTAAGAATAAGGGTGATGTGCAGAAAGTACAGTTTTGTACCTACCATAAATGTAGATGTCCGATAGATATGCAACTGCAGTCCTGACATATGGGTTGTCCTGCCTCAGGCAGCCCTTCAGTCGGCCGGATTCCAAAGTCTGGGTCCGGCGTCGGCTGATGTCGCCTTTTGCCCTACGTCAGTGCGGCCGGGGTATAAAAGCATCAGCAGATGCCATCTTCTTCAGTGTTTCTTGCCCCAGATGCCAGGTGCCCTCCAAGGAAGGCTAAATTTAGAGAATGGATAAAAAATCCAGACATGCACAACAGTAATAAACAGATACACCATAACAGATATCCCCAGCTAAATAGAAAAAGGGGGAGTGGACCCAAAAAAAAGAGAATTACAGAGGGGTAGGAGGGAGGGAAAACCTGACTGCAGTTGCATATCTATCGGACATCTACATTTATGGTAGGTACAAAACTATACTATGTCCTTCAAGAATGCAACTGCAGTCCTGACATATGGGTTGAATACTATAGCCAAGCTGGGGGTGGTAGGATCTAAGGTAAGGATGGTATAGCTAAAATGCCCTGCAGGACTGCAGAAGCAAAGCCTGCTCGGGATCTGGAATATAAAGGCAGGTTGTAATGTTTGGAAAATGTATGCACGGAGCTCCATGTAGCAGCTTCTAGAATGTCCTTTGTAGCCACCCCTCTTAGAAATGCTGTGGAGGTGGCTGTAGCTCTGGTGGAGTGTGGCCTGATATTGGCTGGCACACCTTTTCCATGGAAAGAGTAGCAGAATCTGAAGCAGTTTCCAATCCATTTTGAAACTGTTTGTTTGGAAATTGCCTTTCCTTGTGCTCCAGCAGTGTAAGCCACAAATAGTTGGTCAGACTTTCTGTTGGCCTTTGTTCTGTCCAAGTAGTAGCGCAATTGTCTGTGTATGTCCAAAGTGTGCAGAAGCTGCTCTCCTTTATTTTGAGTATTGGGAAAGAAAGTAGGCAAGTGAATGGATTGATTTAGAGAAACCCTGGATATCACTTTTGGCATGAATGAAGGATTGGTTCTTAAAGAGACTCTGTCCTGATGGAAAATGAGAAATGGAGGTACTGCCATGAGGGCCTGTATCTCAGAGACTCTTCTTGCTGAAGTAATTGCCAACAGGAAAACTGTTTTCCAGGAGAGAAATTGCAATTCTGAAGATGATGCTGGCTCAAAAGGAGGAAGAGTTAATTTTTCCAAGACGAAATTGAGGTCCCATGCAGGCACTGGTGGTTTTCTTGGAGGTTTGATCTTCTTTATCCCTCTTAAAAACCGTCTTAGCAAAGGATGTGAAAAAAACAGGTGGATCACAATTGTATTTTGCTGAAATTGCTGAAGCGTGTATTTTTGTGGAAGAATATGAAAGGCCATTGTGAAGCATTTCTGCCAAGTATTCTAGTATCTGTGGGATGCTCATTACTGATGCATCCTGACCCTTGTTGGCATTCCAGATGTTGAATCTCTTCCATTTGGCTGAGTAAGTTTTTCTGGTGGAAGGTCTGCGTGCTTCCAGTAAGATCTCTTGAACTTTTTTGGAGAGAAAGATATGGGGAGAAGTCATGGAACCCACCAAGCTGTCAGTTGCAATGTTTGCAGGTTGGGATGAACAGTCCTGTAATTGTGCTGAGTTATAAGCAGAGGCCATTGAGGCAGGGGCCACGGCTTGGTGCGAGTTATGCTCCTTAGTAATGGATACCAGTGCTGTCTTGACCAGTCTGGAGCTATCAAAATGCCTTTCGGTTGTTCTGCTTTGATCTTCAGTAACACCTTGGTCATTAATGGTAGAGGTGGGAATGCATAGATTGTTAGAGAATTCATTGTCCTTGCCTGGAACAAACTGGGATTGCAACTGTATGTTCAGTTTCAGGGACTTTTCCCAAAGAGTCATTGTTAGTCTGCAGAGGGGGTAAGAATGGGTGCCTCCCTGTTTGTTTATGTACCACATAACAGTGGTGTTGTCTGTCTTTATTAGCGGATGACCTTGCTGAAGAAATTTTACGAAGGCCTCGATTGCATGAATCACTGCCAACATCTCTTTTTGATCGATGTGCAGATGCAATTCTCTGGGTGTCCATTGACCTTGAATGCATCTGCCCTCCATGTGCGCCCCCCATCCATGATCTGAGGGGTCTGTTGTAATGGTTTGGCTTGTTTGAGGTTTGTTGATAGACATGCCTTTGTTTAGCTGGCTTGCTTGTGCACACCACAAAAATTCCTTTTGTAGACATGGAATGAGTGGAATAATTGCTTCTAAGTTGTGGCTGTGTTGAGACCATAAACTTTTTAGGTACCATTGTAGTTTACTCATGTGTAGTCTTGCCAGTGGGATCAGAAGAATGCAAGATGCCATGAAACCCAGGGCCTGCAGGATTTTCCTTGCAGTCATCTGGGTGTGCTTTGCTAGGCTTTTGAAGTAATCTGGTAATTGCTCTTGTTTTTCTTCTGTGAGGAAAGCCATTTGTGAGTTTGTGTCCAGTTTGGCTCCTAGAAAAATTATTTGTTGGGATGGCACTAGTCTTGATTGCTGAATGTTGACTGTGTATCCCAAAGCCTGTAGTAAGTGAATGACATAGTCCAAGTGTCTTATCAAGGCTTGTTTGCTGTCCGCTTGTATAAGGCAGTCGTCCAGGTAAGGGTATATTTGTATCCCCTAAAGTCTGCAATGTGCAATTACTGATGCCAGGCATTTCGTGAATACTCTGGGCGCAATAGATAAGCCAAAAAGCAATGCTGAGAATTGATAATGCTCTGACCCTGCAAGAAATCTGAGGTATCTTCTGCAGCTGTGTCTGATTGGGACATGCAGGTATGCCTCCTTGAGGTCCAGAGTAACCAGCCAAGACCCCTTGCCCAGCATGGGAAGAAGTTGCTGTAACGTCAGCATTTTGAATTTTGGCACAATGAGAAAAGTGTTTAGAGCGGACAAGTCCAGTATAGGTCTCCATTGCTTATCTTTTCTTGGAACAAGGAACAGTCTTGAGGAGAATCCCTGGCTTTGTTCCTGAGGAGGAACCTTTTCTATTGCTTTGATTTGTAGCAGCTTTGAAACTTGTATGAGTGCCTCTGCCCTTTGATTTTGTGGCAGGTTTGGCATGCCTTGTCTTGTTGGTAAGGTATGAAGTGGAACCTGTAACCTTTGTCTATTATGTCCAAAATCCATTTGTCCTTTGTAAAAACTTGTCAATTTTTTGAAAATAAAGATAATTTTCCGCCTAAAGGTGCTTCTCTTTGAGCCTTGGTCGGCGGTGTCAAAGTCAAGTCATTGTGATTGTCCCTGTGGGGCAGTAGAAGTCCCTGCGCCACTTCTCTGATTAGTATGTTGCCATTGGCGGCCCCTGTAGGAGCCTCGGTATTGCCCTCTACCTCGAGCACGCCTGTTTTTTCCCCTTTGGAACTTGTCAGTGTCTGGAAAGGACCAATTTTTCGAAGGCCAATTCCTGCTGAACCTTGGTGGCTGAACCTGGAGGAAATCTTTGACTGTTTGTACTGATTTAGCCTTTTCCTCAATGGATTTCAACACACCCTGTGCATTATCACCAAATAGCTTGTGTTTTTCCAGAGGTGCATCTAGAAGCTTTACTTTAACATGATCTGGCAAAGGCTGTTCTTTCAACCAAGCATGTCTACATATGACGGCCCCTGTCATAGCTGTCCTACATGAAGCTTCCAATGCATCATAACCACACTGAAGAAAATGAATGCTAACCTGCTGAGTATTATGAACCAAATCCTGCAAGGCCTTTCTATCTAAAGGCTCAGAAGAGGCTAACTTTTTCTGCAAATCATCCATCAAGAAATCCTGATACTGAAACATATGAAAAAGACAGTTAGGTGCCCTCATGGCAAGGGTGGTTGAGGTATAAACTTTTTT
Source organism: Protopterus annectens (assembly GCF_019279795.1). Classification (NCBI taxonomy): domain Eukaryota; kingdom Metazoa; phylum Chordata; order Ceratodontiformes; family Protopteridae; genus Protopterus; species Protopterus annectens. The sequence goes on along the minus strand of NC_056727.1, from coordinate 1,245,775,307 downwards.
ACCCCACCTCTCCAGGGACCTAGATTCCCTGTCTGCGGGCAAAGGATTTTTGGCCGTGGAATTGGCCACTTCTTTGGGCCCCTGAGAAATAGTTTCTAGATCAACAGAGTGGGCCTTAAAGAGATGTTTATGAGTTTCAGGAACCCTGTAATATCTGTCTGGCTTGACAGGAGCAGGAGGGAGAGAATCAGGAGAAGTACTGGAGTCTGAGTACACATCATCCAGTACATCTAACACTGGGGGTATAGCTAAAGGCCTGTGCTGGGGTAACTTAAGGAAAGTCCGAAGCCTTTTCCTGGAGTCGGAGAAATCCTGGCCCTGCCACTGAAAATGCTCTCTCATGGAGTGGAGAATTTCCCTGAACGAAATATCCTCAGGAGGAGAGGCAGAGGGAATGGATTCATCAGCATCAGAATCCTCGTAGGCCGGGAAGGTTTCTTCCTGGGAATCTGAAAGGCCTGACTCATCAGAAGCTTCATCTGACGAAAGGGTATTTGCCTGGTCAACCCTAGGCCTTTTGTCTGAAGGCGGCTGAGAACCTCTGTCTGGATGAGTCTGAGAGCCCCTGATTAAAGAAATTAGATCTGCAGCTAAAGTCATGATCTGTTTATCCGAAGTGGGACCCTGTGAAAAAGATTTAGGAGGGTGAGACTTAGCCAGGCTAGCAGCCTTAGCACGTGTGTAGGCCTTGATGGACAAAGGCACAGGAGGCCTAGCTGCCCCACGTGCTGGAGTAACTTTGTCCACCGGTATGGTGTCAGGCAAATCTAGGGCTTCGGTTTCAGGAGGAAAATCAACAACCGGCACCGGGGAAGCATCCGGGACCGAAGTGTGCGGTAAAGTGGTGTCGTCAGCCTGGAGCAGTTGAATTACCGCCTCCGAAGAGACCGATGCACTCGCGGTAGGCTTTAGCGTGGTGTCAGTGGAAGTCGCGGGCCGCGAATGTCGGTCCCGGTCCTTCCGTTTTTTGGAAATATGTGCCGGTAGTTCCGACGGCATGATATAGGAGTAATTTTCCCCAAAAAAGTCTACAGCAAATTCTGCCCGGCGCCTAAGTGTGCGCTTATTGAAGCAAGCACAGGCCGAGACGTCATGGTCTGGGCCGAGGCAGGGAAGGCAATAAGAATGGAAGTCCTTATGAGGTATTTGTTTACCACAAGACAAGCAATTATTAACCTTTGCAGTTTTATCTGACATCGGCTGAGGCAAGAAAAGGTTCCCCAACGGGGTACTTAGCTTTTTGATGACTTCGGTATCTGAAAACCCAGGAGCTGGCCGACCGGCACTTGCGAACTGCTTCTGCTTTGGGCACCGTGCGGCAAGAAAGACTGGAGAAGATGGCGTCTGCTGATGCTTTTATACCCCGGACGCTCTGACGTAGGGGAAAAGGCGACATCAGCCGACGCCGGACCCAGACTTTGGAATCCGGCCGACCAAAGGGCTGCCTGAGGCAGGACAACCCATATGTCAGGACTGCAGTTGCATTCTTGAAGGACATCTGTAGTAACTACAGAGGGATTAAATTGATCAGTCACAGCATGAGGTTATGGGAAAGAGTAGTGGAAGATAGGTTAAGAAGGGAAGTGATAATTAGTGATCAGCAGTATGGTTTCATGCCAGAAAAGAGCACTACAAATGCGATGTTTGCTATGAGACTGTTGATGGAGAAGTACAGAGAAGGTCAGAAGGAGTTGCATTGTGTCTTTGTGGACTTGGAGAAAGCATATGACAGGGTGCCTAGAGAGGAGTTGTGGTATTGTATGAGGAAGTCGGGAGTGTCAGAGAAGTATGTACAAGTGGTACAGGATATGTATGAGGGTAGTGTGACAGCTGTGAGGCCTGTGATGGGAGTGACGGATGCGTTTAAGGTGGAGGTGGGATTACATCAAGGATCTGAGCCCTTTCTTATTTGCAATGGTGATGGACAGGTTGACAGATGAGATCAGACAGGAGTCCCCGTGGACTATGATGTTTGCAGATGACATTGTGATCTGTAGTGAGAGTAGGGAACAGGTGGAGGAGACCCTGGAGAGGTGGAGATAGGCTCTAGAGAGAAGAGGAATGAAGGTCAGCAGGACTAAGACAGAATATATGTGTATGAATGAGAGACAGGATAGAGGAATGGTGTGGATGCAGGGAGTAGAGGTGGCGAAGGTGGATGAGTTTAAATACTTGGGATCAACAGTTCAGAGTAATGGTGAGTGTGGAAGAGAGGTGAAGAAGAGAGTACAGGCAAAATGGAGTGGGTGGAGAAGAGTGTCAGGAGTGATTTGTGACAGACGAGTACCAGTAAGAGTGAAAGGGAAGGTCTACAAGAGGGTAGTGAGACCAGCTATGTTATATGGGTTGGAGACAGTGGCATTACCAAAAAGGCAGAAGTCAGAGCTGGACGTGGCAGAGTTAAAGATGTTAAGATTTGCACTGGGTGTGATGAGGGTGGACAGGATTAGGAATAAGTATATTAGAGGGTCAGCCCAGGTTGGAAGGTTTGGAGACAAAGCCAGAGAGGCAAGATTACATTGGTTTGGACATGTGCTGAGGAGGGATGCAGAGTATATTGGGAAAAAGATGCTAAGGATGAAGCTGCCAGGTAACCAGAAAAGAGGAAGGCCTAAGATAAGATTTATGGATGTGGTGAGAAAGGACATGCAGGTGGTTGGTGTGACAGAGCAGGATACAGAAGACAGGAAGAAATGGAAATAGAGGATCCGCTGTGGCGACCCCTAATGGGAGCAGCTGAAAGAAGAAGAAGGGTTGAGCAAAAGTTGACACATCCACCACTGAAGCTCAAACTTGAGACAGGGAAGGAAAGGTACTGGGAAGTTCAGGGGGTGGCAATGTTGAAGCCATACTGACAAGAGGTATCACTGAATCTTTCTCATATGAATCCTGGAGACAGGGAACATGGGAATAGTGGAAGCCATAAACCCAGGAACCATGAGAAAATCTCTGGCCATGACAAAAGCCAGAGGAACAAAGAAATGGAAAAAGGAAATTAAGAACACAGCCTTGGAAGCAGGCAGAGATGACAACATGGGAACTGTCTGAGGTCTGCAGCCAAGGAAGATATGACCCCAAGGAATGAATCAGAATGGATTTCTGAAAGTTTATGGTGAAACCCAGACTCTAACAGGAAAGTAGTAAACTTGAGATCCTGACGCAGAGTGTTGCGGAAGGCACTTGAATAAACAGACTAGATAGGGGCATATCTGAATTCCACACATCCTGTAAAAAGCAATGACAGGAGTGAGGCATTTGGTGAATACCCTTGGGGCAGTAGAGAGGCCAAATGACAAAGCAGAGAACTGAAAATGCAAGGAAGATGCAGAAATTTAAACATTTCCTGAACAAAGGATGGATGGACATTAATGGTATGCATCCTTGAGATCCAGAAATACTAGAAAAGTCTGGGGTAAGAGAGGAAACAATGTCTGCAGATATAACATTTGAAAGGAAGGAATTTTGAAAAAGGTGTTTAGCCTGGAAAGATCCAGAATTATCTTCCAAGTGCCCTCTTACCATGGGACCAGAAACATTCTAGAGTAAAATCTGTTCCCTACCTGGGCAGGGACATGGCTTAAATGGAGCCTTGAGCAGAAACAGAATGAAGAACCTCTGGGAAATGAGACAGCTTTCCTTAAGGAGGTTGAGGACTGCCTGAAAATGGGGCAAGGGACTTTCAAATCATGAAATATCCCTGACGAACAATGGACAGAACCCAAGAATCTGGAGTGATTGATATCCAATTTGGAAGAGACAGGAACAGACAGAGGGACAAGGGAACCTGGCCAAGGAGAGGAGGAAGCAAGCTTTCAAACAGAACCTGGCTTGTCTTGGAAAGCGGGTTTCTGGAAGGCAGGAGTCTGAGTAGACTTAGCAAAAGGCACACACCTAGAACTCTTTTTGCCCTAAGGAGGGCGAGATTGTCTACAGACAAAAGCATATTTACAGGGATAATTCCTCTGAAATGTAGAAATGGGAGAAACAAAAATATATTTCAGCTTCTGCAAGGCTTCACTCTTGTCCCGGAGAGACTCAAAGTTTAGCTGCAGCAGATCCAAAAAAGATTATTACTATCCAAAGAAGATTCTAAAAGTGTGGTTTTAATGTCATCAAGCAAAGCTTAAAGACAAAGACAAGAACAATGCCTCATAAGAGAACCAGAAGGCATCAGCTCTGGAAAAGGCATCAGCTGCATCATAGCTGCATTTGATGGAGTGGTGGGCAACTTGATAAGTACAGCCCAACAGGGAAAAGGCCGAAGCCTTCTCCTCACAGTGAGGAAGGTCAGAAACTACCTTAGAAACCTGTGCAAGGAAGACCAAAACATACCTGGTCATACGAGCCTGCTAGATGATGGCCCAAAAAGATAAAGTGGCAGCACTGTGAAGATCCAGAATTGACCTTTCCATAGCCTTACTATCCTTATTAGAAGGCAACAGCTTGGTACAGGGTAAAAGTTTGGAAGGCTTGTCAGAGGAGACTGACACTATAGAAGAGTCCGCTGAAGGGCTTTTATAAAGAAATTTACACACCCCAGGCACTTTACAGGATCTATCTGGCTTCTTAGGTGCAAGGAACTGAGAGTCAGGGGCTACAGACACTGATGAAAAAGTATCCAGAAAGGCAGCCAGAACAGAAGGAACTGCAGATGACATAGGAGACCCCATCTGTAGGAGCTCATGTCTATTTATCATTTTATAATCTCAGAGACTTAAAAATCCCACTTAAATTCCATCATATGGGCAATAGTATCTCCAAAGGAAAGCTCCTCGGGGGGGGGGGGGTGTCTGGACTTACAGAGTCCTACTCCTCTGAACCCCAGTCCAAGGGGGAAGGGATTTGGGTACAGTAAGCCAAAGATTCTTCCCCCAAGTCCAGGTCCTAATATGACGAATCCAATTTCCAAGGGCTTTTGAGTGGCGTGGAAGACCAGGGAGGAACAGGCACAGATACCCCATGAAGAGGCTTCAAGGCCACCAAAGCATTAAAAAAAAGAGTAGGAAACCCTGCCGTTTGTGTTGGGGATCCTTAGCAGGAAATATACTTTGTTATTTGTTACTTTTTCTGTGGGACGTCTGCATCTTAGAAGGTCAGACCCCCGGAGAGACTCAATAATGGTTGTAGGAATATCCTCCCTAACCAAGATCTGAGGAATCCTTCAGCTGAGGTTCCCACTCAACATCAGGAACATACTCTTCAAAAGCTTCCAAGGATGTGTGAGAAATCAGATCCATACTGGCCTCCAAAAGGGTCGGGGCACAGGAATCAGAAACAACCACCTGACAGTCGTCCAGGCTTTCACCAGCCCCAAGTGATGCAGCAGGGGGAGGCTGGCCAGCAGCCAGATCAGACCTAACTTTTTTGGCCTTTTTCTTGGCAAATGGCTGGCCCTTGAGAAAGGAGGATTCTGCCATAGCACTCTGCACCAACAACTTCAGACGTAGGTTCTCCAGGCATATGGACAAGGAGGAAAGAGGACTATGCAGGGTCTTTGGCACAAACGCCTGGCAGATGCTGCACTGGGTATGATCGTGGGAAGCGCCCAAACAGAAGATACACTAGTTGTGATGGTCTTTATGGGAAATCTGCCTCCCATACTGCCATTTTCCATTTTTGGATGACATGAACACAAATCACAAAAATTAGAAGAAAGAGCAGAAATCACAACAGGGCACTTATCTGAAACATGGCTTGGTAACCAGCACCTTCAGACCGACGTTCGACAACGGCAGTTACATTGGTGGCAAAGAAGTCCTCAGTGTGTTCGTCCGTACATCACCTTTATGCCCCATGCCTTGTGTGGGGAGCATACGTGTGATGTACGACACCTATAAAAGCTAAAGGCTTTGGTATACTGGCCGTATGATAGGCTATCCTTGACAGGTGATCCCTTAGATGAACAATACTGCAACAGTGATGTGGAAGGACATCTAATAGCTTTTAAAGCGGTTAGACAATTTATTCTGCCACATGGTTTGTTTGTTTATAACTGTGGCAGAATAAAGCATCTAACAGCTTTTAAAAGCTGTTTTACCTTCTGTTGCTCTTCTTTGCTGATTGGCACCGATTGTTGGTAGTCCCTCATGTGAGACCTGTTCTTAACAGTGATTTGATGCCATTAACAAGTACTTGTTAAGCAACCCTAAACGCTATTAAGATATAGTCTCGTCCTATGGAAGTACTTAACAAGTTTATCTTTCTCCCAGGTTCGAAGTACAGTCTTGGCACTCTGTGCTCTACATTAAACTGCAGTCCAAGTTTCTTTCACTACAGCTAAACTGCAAATTTACAGCACTACATCTTAATTCAAAAGCTGAATTAATACTTCTCTCAAGCAAAAAAGAAAAATAGTAGTAAAGATTAGTCTGAAATTCTCTGTCTCATCAAGTAGGTCCTTAAGATTTGAAAGCATAATCAGCAATGTAATGGTAAAAATCAGGAATCCCCTGCAGAGGTAACATGTTCTTTTCATATATTGCTACACCATCTACTTCAAACATGCACTCATTTCTCCCTCTCCTGTACTCTTTGCATTTGTTTATTAACTTGCACTGTCCACTAATGCACAGGTTACAGCAGGCTATCAACAGGACAACAGGATTTGCTGCAAGACTGCACAGCAGGCCGCATCACTTTTGTTACTCTTCTCAACCTTAAATGGCTTAAGTTCAACCAGTATTTTAGTTGGGTAAAAGTTTAACACAAATTTCTGCATTTACCCAGCTGTCCTACGCTATTTGAAATACGTGTGTATCATAATGCTCAACAAGAGAACTTTGGCCTTCTTATGTGAAGGCTAGGTTACATACATAAAATGAAAAACAGAAACGGGGATGCAAGACATCCTATATTCCATGGTAAACTTTGAAATAAGTTTCTCTATCCTTTCGTTACATCTATTAAAAACAGACTTAAGATTTCACTGAAAATAAAATTATTTACAGACATCATGGAACTACCCTGTGTGATGTATCAAACAGTTAAACCACAAGAACAGAAATGTCCTTGCTTAACTCATATAAATTTGGATTACCATCTCTGAGCAGTCCCAACAGTATTTTTACTATGTCCCATTCATTTCTAAAATCCTAAAGAATGTATACATTCTGTCATATTTTTGAAGTTACTTTACATTCATTAATCATCTGTTATGCTTTGACTTACTCTCCATACATTTAGTAATACTTACTTGCAAACTGAGTGCCTTGAATGTGGATTTTTACTAAACTTAAGTAACATGCCTGAGAGTTCCCTTTGTAACACTGTCCTTATGCTCATTCCCTTGCCATTATATCTGTACCTGAAATTGTATCTTTCATTCTTTTTGTCTGTATTGTATTTTGGAACTTTTCTCTCAGAGGATCCACTGAAAAAGGGAAAAACCAGGGATACTTTACAGAGGCAACAATTTTCTCACCAAAGCAACTAAAGATACACATGCCACTACTTATCTCCTCCCCACATTTATTTACGGTGCTCCCATCCTTACTAAACTTCAGGAATCACAAAAATCAAAACTTGAACATTGCTATAACAAAGTTGCTAAATTTGCAGCAAATACCCCTTTCAGAACCCACCACTGTATAGCATTAAAGCCTAAACTGGTTAGAACTACCCCATCAATTAACATATACACAGCTTCTTATCACCTATACAATTATCTATAATCCATCTCTGTCTAGCACTAAATAACTTTCTAAACAACTATGTTCTAGTCGGTGATTAAAATCCAATGAACAAAAACTTCTGTATGTCCATAAACCTATTAAATCTGCTGGGTATTGTCTGTCCTTGTACCATGTTGTTAAGGCCAGAACTCCTTCTCTCTATCCATCAGATCAATACCTTCCCATCCTTCAAAACCATTATGAAAGAATTCCTAGCCAAAAGCTGACTCTGTTCTTGCTCAATACTAGGATAAACTATATCCCTAAATGTGAACAAATACCTATTTATACCTTACATCTCATTACTCTCCCCCCTTCTTCACTCACTTCCTTACTTCTATCACTGTCTCTCCCCTGGCTTTCTCTCCAGTTATACCATAAGCCTGATTTTATCTCACTTCATATAGCAATTCCTGTTTGTATTACACTAACTTACCTTTAATTTCTCTATAAATCAACTAAAATTTCTCTAACTATTAAATCATTGTCATAGAACTTGTATCTATTTTTAACCAATGTTTCCATATTATGTTTAATTTGGTATAATTTTTTTAAATTATAGTTGCTTTTTTGCATTATTTTTAAAGACTGCAAAATTATTGTTCTTAAAGTGTTTTGTAAAACTTTGGAACTTTTCTCCCCAGGCCTCCACTGAAAATGTGCTCCTACCCAGTCGGACATTGCTGGTAATCAAATGTCAATAAATAACTAAAAAAGAGAGACTTTGCAGCTGGACACTAGATAACAGATAAATGCATCTCTAATACTCGGTGCTAATGACATTTGTAAAAACGTGTTGTTTCCTTTTTCTTTAATATATCAATTTATCTTTTTTCTGTAGAGTAACACATACATGGACCCTCTTCTATGATATCATATTTTGCTGCCAGTGGAATAATTAGAAGTTATGTACTCACCATAACGTTCCATCTGAGTAGGTGTATTCATTTGTCTGCAACCTGTGGGTTATGGATCCGATATCGGATCCATAGTCTTCCAGCTATGGATCCAAGCTCTCAGCTCCTCCCCTCACCCATAATGCCCTGCTCTACCCTCATGACCTCAGATCGAGTTTGCCAAAGCAACAATACCCTCAAAAGGGTAACAAGTAATATGCAGGAAACTGAAAGGCCAGGGGATAGGAGTTGCAGACAATGAATACACCTACTCAGATGGAACGTTATGGTGAGTACATAACTTCTAAATCTGAAGTAGGATATTCATTTGTCTGCAACCTGTGGGACAGAGTCCCCAGCTACCTGAATCTCCATCATGGAAGGATATTCGAGCACCATGGAGCCAAAGGATGCTCTACCCTAGATGCAAGATCCAACTTATAGTGAGAAATAAATGTATGAGATGAAGCCCACGTGGCTGCTGCACAAATATCATCTAGAGGAATCCTAGCCTTGAAGGCTGCCGAGGTAGATACTGACCGGTTGAATGGGCATGAACACCGGCCTTCCTGACGCTTGATAAGCCAATAAAATGCACTGTGAAATCCAGCGGGACAGAGAAACTTTAGAAATTGGCTTGCCCAAATTGAATTTTGCAAAGGAAATAAACAGCTGGTCGGATTGCCTATGACCAGCTGTCCTGTTGAGATAAAATCTTAGTTGCCTGTGAACATCTAGTGAGTGTAGCCTATATTCACCTTTGTTTTCATACTTAGGGAAGAAAACAGGGAGGTTAATGGATTGATTGATGTTTGCTTCAGAAGCGATTTTAGGAAGGAAGGACGGGTTGGTCCTGAGGGAGACACGGTCCGGATAAAAAACAAGTAAGGAGGTTTAGCTGATAAAGCTTGAAGTTCAGAAACTCTCTTGGCTGATGTAATGGCTACCAAAAGGCTGTCTTGTAAGACAAGAATTTGAGATCCACTGTAGCTGGCTCGAAGGGGAGCGGTCAAGGCCTGTAGGACCAAAGAAAGGTCCCAAGGAGGAACTGCTTGCTTTATAGGGGCCTGAGAAGGAAAGTACCCTTAAGAAAAGTTTTGCACAATTTGGCTGACATAAGAGGATTAGACTCTTGACCAATGTGATAGTGAGAAATTGCCGCCAGTTGAACTTTGACTGTGGAACTGCTGGCACCATCATTAAAGAGAGAGGTTAGAAAATCAAGCACTACAGGGAGAGGAACCGTGAAGGATCTAGGCCTTGCTCCGCCCACACAGAGAACGTTTCCATTTGCTTCGTAAACCTTTCTAGTGGATGGTTTATGAGCCGCCACCAAAATAGCCTTTACCGGAGAAGAAATACCGAGTCCTTATCAAGAGTGGAACTGGAGCAGCCGTCAGCTTCAGGTTGTCCAGGTTCGGAGGAGGAATGCAGGATGGATGGGATATCAGATCCGAATGGGATCTAGAATCCAAGGAGGATTCACCGAGTGAGACCTTAGGAAGGGGAACCAGATCTGTCGAGGCCAGAATGGAGCAATGAGAATCATTCTGCAACCCACCCGAGAGGCTTTCTGAAGAACTTGCAGCATCAGAGGCAAGGGTGGATAGGCATACAGAAGACCGGGTGGCCAAGCATGCACCAGGCGTCTCTTGGGGTACCTCCGGAGGAGGTATTAGAGCGAAAAACTGTCGACTTGGTGTTTGAGGGAGAAGCAAAAGATCGCATGAAGGGTTCCCCACCGTGCGAATATGCCCGCTACTTGACAATTGAGAGACCACCGGGGTCAGAATGGTGCGACTGAGCTTGTCCGCTAGGATGTTGGACCGACCGGAATGTGCGTTGCTATGAGAAAGCGATTGGTGGAGGTTGCCCATTCCCAAACTCTCATGGCCTCTCGACAAAGAGGGTAAGACCTTGTTCCCCTTGCTTGTTGATGTACCAGACAACGGACATATTGTCCGATTGAATCGCAATTGTTCCCAAGGGAAGAAAGTCCTGAAGTGCTAGCAACGCCAAGAGCACTGCTCTCATCTCTAGAACATTGATATGCAGTAAGGTCTCTGAATCGCTCCACGTGCCTTGGACTGTCCGCTCAAAAAGTGCCCCCACCAGGCGTCGAGGCGTGGTCACCGTGGCGAGAGGGAGAAGCACAAAGTGGAGATCCGGGAGTGGAGCCACCACAAGAGGGACCGCTTGCAAGCCTTGCTGATCGCTATGGGATGATGCATGGGGAGAGCAAGGTATGACCACTGTACTAGGCGCCCACTGTAGAATGCGCATATTGAGCCTGGCAAGAGGAAGAAGTGCTATCGTCGAAGCCATGGACCCTAGAGCCCTCAGGACCAACTCCGCTGGAACAGAACATGAATGGAGAATGGCCCGCACCTGGAGCTGCAGATTTAGAACTCTGTCCGCAGTGAGGAAGGCTCGTAAACTCCTTGTGTCTAGTCTGGCCCCTATGAAATCTAAGAGCTGAGTGGGTGCCAGGTTGGACTTGTTTGTATTTATTGTGATGCCCAGAAATGGAGCAAGATGGAGAAAGGAGTCTGAGAAGTAGATGCCTTGTTGGGGTAAGGAGCCAGTCGTCCAGGTAGGGAAAGACCTGCACCCCTGAAGCCTCAGGTGGGCCGCTACCACTGCTAGTACTTTGGTAAACACCCTGGGGGCTGTGGTGAGACCAAAGGGAAGGACCCGGAACTGGTAGTGACTGGCTCCCAGCCGAGCGGAGAAACCTCCTGGAGCGCCTGTCCATTAGGATGTGGTAGCACGCGTCCTTGAGATCTATCGAGCACATCCAGTGGCCTTCTCCCAGAAGGGAAGAATAGATTGTAGAGTGACCATTGAATTTTTCTTTGGGGACTGCCAGGTTCAAGAGAGAGAGGTCTAGGATTGGTCTTAGTTCCCCGTCTTTTGGCACTAAAAGAACCTGGAGTAGAACCCTGATCCGATCTGGTCTGGGGGAACGGGCTGGATGGCTCTTTTCTCTAGCAGATGTCCAATTTCTGCCAAAGCGGCCTCCCTTTGACCGGGTGGTACGTCTGGGAGGGACTTCAACTTTGGAAGGTGAAGGAAAGGAATGCGATATCCCTGGATATGATTTGGAGAACCCAGCGGTCCGATGTTATGGACTCCCATGCCGCTAGGTGCCCGGAACGTCCCCGACTGCCTCCAGAGTAGAGCAGTCGGGCAACGGCCGTTCAGAGAAAGGTTCCCTGGACCCGAAGTTTCTGGGAGCCCTCTGCCTCTAGGGCGGCGTCCTCCCTGTCCTCCTCTGCCACGGAAGGACTGGTTGTCCGGAGCAGGCTGGGACTGCTGCGACTTCGGAACCACATCTTCTTCTGACCCTTTTGGTTCCTAGAATAGGGCCTCTGGGGTGCAGAGAAGCGGCAGACAGCGTCTTCCGTCCTTCTCGCTCTGGGTCAGCGTCTCAACGGTCTTGCCAAACAGAGCAGAACCATCAAACGCCTTGAAGGGCTCAGAATGGCGGAGCCAGGCCTGACGTCTAGTGACCAGTCCTGTCCCGCAGCTCTAGCGGCCCTCCGTAGCATGGGAGAGTAGCCGCATAGAGTATTTGTGACTGACCTAGGTGGCCATTTTGGTGGAGTGCAGAGCTCTGTCCTCCTCGAAATGGACTCAGGGGATGCAGCATAGTCCTTAATAAGGTCTCGCTGCATCCGAATAACATGTGCCAAATAGTTCAGCGCCCTTACCGAGAAGGTCGCCGAACTGAACATCCGCTTCCCCAAGCGGTCCATCATCGAGACTCCTTGCTCGGTGGGTGGACTGAGGGACTCTCCTGAGCCAGTTCCCTCTTTGTGGCCGCCACCAACATGGCATCTACAGGAGGCCCCTTACTCCAATGGGTCCTGTCAGAAGGCGGGCTAAGGATTCTATCAGGTCTTTTGGGAATTGGCTCCACGGTGTCCGGTTCCTTCCACGCCCTGGTGGTAATAAGGTCCACCAGGGGTCGGCAGGGGACACCCAAGAGGTAGACGGGCCCGCTTGAATGCCTCCAAGAACACGGACTCGTCCGAGGAAGACTTGGGGCAGACCACCCCTAATACGGAGCATTTCCATGATGTCTCCAAGGAGACATCCTCGGGGTGACCGTGGGAGCCTTCCCCTTCCTCCAAGTCCGTGTCTTCAGTGAGAGACTCAGGGAGTCAATGTGCCTCCTTTTACGTATGCTTGAGGAGCCTCCTCTGGGGGCTGTCAGAGGAGTCCTCGAAGCAGCAATTTGCTCCATAGGAGCAACTTGGGGCACAGAAACGGGCTGTCCCAGGGGCCGGATGGTGGAAGCCTGGCCCAGTGCAGAGGGCAAGTGCCGGGGTCCGGAGACCCTCAACAGAGCCCTCTCCACTACATCAAAAAGGGGCCGACCACCAAAGGATCCGACAATCGGCTCCCTCGGATCCGAAGAGTGGATCGGAGCCGGCGCGGCACTCGGATCCGAAGGGACAGTGCGCTCCGACACAGACGGCGCCGAAGGAGCACTGATCCCCGGATCCGGCTCGGATCCAGGCTCCGAGATCGGATCCGAGGGCATGGTCGGATCCAGTACCAAGTACTATCGGCTCCGACCTCCCCGGCTCAAGCTGCTCGGCTCCAGTTGCTCAACCCGGAAGCGGGTCGGAGAAGGAGCAATAGGCTTAAAAGGGTGTTGAGCTCCAGGCCGGGAGAGGCAAACACTCCCATCTGCATCTGGGCCTGGATGAACCTTCTCATCATCCGGTCCAGATCAGCATCCGAGCTATGGGTAGATCTCGGCAGGCTACCGAGGTAGGCCTGGAATGCCTCCTCGATAGCCTCGACGGAGATCGGGTCTCCTCCTCCTCAGGACCCGGTGAGAAGCACACAGGTGACCGGAGCCGAGAAGGAGACCGCACCAACAAGGAAGCCGGGAGAAGCCGCTTGGCTGGCGGGGCGAAACAGAGGTCTCGGCCCGCCAGGTGCTTCTCCTCCGGTCCTTTTAGATGCATCCCTCTCCTGTCCTGAAGCGGGAGTTTGAGTCCCAGGAGCAGGAGGGGGTGCCACAGGGGGAACAACTGCAGCCGCAGGAGTCCCCGGAGGTCGGAGCCGAGTCCGGCGGTAAAGACCTGCCAAGACCAGCTTGGACCTCCGCTCCTCAGTGCCCTGGGGTTGAACCCTGCACAAATGGAACAACCAGATGTGAGGTGTTCAACCCCAAGACACTAACACAGTGTGGCCATCAGCTGGTGAGAGCTTATGGCCACACCGAGCATTTAGAAAATATGGACTTAGGCTGTTCAGCCATAGTCTCTAAATTTAACCTAAAGTTACAGAAAGTAACTTAAACAATAAAGAAGCACACAGGCCTCACACACACACTCTACCAGCGAGGAGGGAATAAAAATTACTACTGAAAAATAAATTAAACTAAAAACAGTCAATAATAATAGGAAACCTACAACTTTCACACAAAAATTGTTAAAGAAGGAAAAAATTCTCTATTTTTTAACAAGAAAAATCCACTTAGCTGAGAGCTATGAAATCCACATCTAGTTACCAGCGCGGCAAACAAGATCTGGGGTCATGAGGGTAGAGCAGGGCATTATGGGTGAGGGGAGGAGCTGAGAGCTTGGATCCATAGCTGGAAGACTATGCCGGTTCGGATCCGATATCGGATCCATAACCCACAGGTTGCAGACAAATGAATATCCTACTTCAGATCTGATGTTCCATAAGTGCTCTGTGATTGCAAGAAGCTAATAGTACCAGGAAGATACAACTGTTTAAAAATGTCAATACTGCAAATATTTTGCATGAAAGTAAGAAAAAGAACAAATATTACACTGATTGGGAAAAAAAGCTTAATTGGAAATACATATTAAACAGCAAACGTTATGAACATGGACCTAGCTCAATGAGCTCTAAGTTGAAATCATACACCATATAATATTCAAGAGGCAAACCCTGACAGAGTATTAACTGTATTCACCAAGCCAGTTACTGGAGGTAGCAGTGGTTGGAATCCATTTCTGTCCTATCATCAACACAGTTTCTAAATAAAGGCACAGATGATACAAAAACAAGCAAAGTTGCTATCAAGCATCATTAATAACCATGACTATGAAGCTAAGACTCAAAACTTTCTGGTTATGCCTCAAAGACCCCCAAATGATAACAGTTAAACTCTAAGAACAGTAAACAACAGCCAACTAAGTGAATGGGACAGTTCGTAGACAGATTGCTCCTCCCAGCTCACACGAACAAACTCTTGTATGTCCAGTGTGGTGCTACATTCTCACAGCATCTAAATCCAAAACATCTTAACATTCTGAAGAGAAATGAGTATTTTCTGATGTTGCTACTTCAACTTCTGGCAAGTTGTCTTGAACATGAGATTTTCATGCATACTCTGTCATGATCCCTGGGTAAGACAAATTAAATGTTGACTATTGTTATCTACCCTTGGGTATCCATTAACGTGTTACCTGAATGGAATTTGCTTAACAAGTTAACATCAAAGTATACCCAACTTAGAAACACCTTGCCATGCATCTGGAAAGACAGCTATACAAATAAGATATTAAAAGAAAAGAAAAACGTGTGGGATCCAAGATAAAGCAATAGAAAAGGAAGTGGAGAGGAACAGCATACAGTGTGTGTGTGTGTGTGTGTGTGTGTGTGTGTGGGGGGGGGGGGGCAATGTGTTTAGTAAGTGGGATAATGTGTCAAAAAAGAGCTTTGGGGCAGTAGATGATGACACGTTTGCACAAAAACGTGGGAGTTTCAAGTGAGAAAAAAGGAGCTATGGGTGCCAGTGGACTAGTGTTCTAAGGGGGAAAAAGTATAGAGTGGGAAAGGACAAAATACACGAAAAGACCTGTAGTCAGACACAGGGTAGGGAGAGAAAGACAGAGGACATGGGCAGAGGTAATTAGGGGAGCACAAGCAAGTATAAGGAGAAAGAATTTAAGATACAAGGAATAGTGCAGAGAGCAGTGACTAATAATGAAGGGAAGAAAAGCTAGAGGAGGCAACATAAAAAACAACACCCCAAGCAGAACATGAGAAAAGTGGACATGTAGGGGCATTCAGCCAGACAGGAATGACAGATGCTAAAGAGACAGAAGAGTGCAAAAGACTTCCAAGACAAGTGGAAAAGAGATGAGGAAGTGATTAGATTTATAACAAAGGGAGTAAGGCAATAATCACAGCTAGTGAGCAGGGTTGGGGGGCACTGAAAAGTACAGCTGTGTACCTACCACAAATGTAGATGTTCGAGTGTATTCACTGTTGCAGTCATTACTCTTGAGTTATCCTGCTGGCAGGCTACCCGCAGTCGGACAGAATTCCAAAGTCCATGTCCGGTGTCGGTTGCTGTCGCCTCTTCCTTGATGTCAGTGCGCCAGGGGTATATAAAAGATGCAGCCAATGCCATTTTCTTCAGTTTTTCTTGCCCCAGATGTCAGGTGCCCCCAAAATGGTAGGCTAAAAATATTATGCCAATAATTATGCATGCAGTAAAATAAACATTTCCTTCATCTACAAGCAAATACACCACATAGGTTGTATACGATAGAGAAGTATAGATAAGTCCCAGCAAAGAAAAGGGGGATGGAGGGCGGGCACCTGGACTGCAACAGTGAACACACTCGAACATCTACATTTATGGTAGGTACACAACTGTACTATGTTCATCGTGTTTCACTGTTGCAGTCATTACTCTTGGGTTGAATCCCAAAGCTAAGGCTGGGTGGCTGGGCCTAAATAGGATTAGGAGAGGCTATAAGGCCTTGCAGAACTGCAGTGGTGAAGCCTGCTCTGGATTTAGAGTAGAGAGGTAAATGGTAGTGCTTTGCAAAGGTGTGCACTGAACTCCAAATTGCAGCCTCTAAAATGTCTTTGGTTGGTACTCCTTTGAGAAAGGCTGCTGAAGTGGCTGCTGCCCTGGTAGAATGAGGCTTAATGCTCTTGGGCACTGATTTGCCATGTTGTGAGTAGCAGAAATGAATGCAGTGGCCTATCCATTTTTGAAATAGTCTGTTTGGAGATGGGCTTTCCTTGAGATCCTGCAGCATATGCCACTAAAAGTTGCTCAGTTTTTCTGAAAGCTTTAGTTCTGTCCAAGTAGAAGCGTAGTTGTCTGTGTATGTCCAAGGAATGCAGAAGTCTCTCACCCTTACTCTGTGGGTTTGGATAAAAGGTAGGCAAATGAATGGTTTGGTTAAGGGCCACACTGGGCACTACCTTAGGCATAAATGTTGGGTTCGTCCTTAGAGAAACCCTGTCTGGATGCAAAATGATGAAAGGTTCCACAGCCATCAGTGCCTGTAACTCTGAAACTCGTCTTGCAGAGGTTATTGCTAGGAGCAAAGCTGTTCTTCAAGATAAAAACTTTATATCAGCTGTATTGGCTGGCTCAAAAGGCGGCAGTGTGAGTTTTTCCAAGACATAATTGAGGTCCCATGCAGGTATTGGGGCTCTCCTTGGAGGTCTTATGTTTTTGGCCCCTCTGAGGTACTGCCTTAGCAATGGATGGGAAAAAAATAAGAGGTTCAGTATTGTAATGAGATGAAATGGCAGAGGCATGAATTTTAATTGATGAAAAGTATAGGCCTTTGTCCAGCATCTCAGTTAGGTATTGTAAAATCTGAGGAATATTTGGTACAGATGTGTCAATTCCTTGTGCCTGGTTCCAAGCACAGAATCTTTTCCATTTTTCTGCATATGATTTTCTGGTACTGGGCTTCCTGGCCTCCAAAATAACATCCATCACTGCTTTAGAGAGAGGTGTGCTTTGAATGGTTACATTATCCGCCATGCTGCCAGATTTAGGGTCCTGAGTTGGCTGTGCAGAATCTGATTGTTTCGCTGGGTCAGTAAGTGAGGAATTAGAGGCAATGTCCAGGCTGGGCCTTGAGACAAACTTTTTAGGATTGGGTACCAGAGCTGGCGTGGCCAGTCTGGGGCAATCAGAATCATTCTTGGCTTCTCTTGTATGACCTTTAGGAGTACCTTGGGGAGGAGAGGCAGAGGAGGAAAGGCATATACTGTTAGACTTTTCCAGCTGAATGACAGAACATCCACTTTCCATGCTTGCTTGTGATAAGTCCTTGTGCAAAATTTCTGTAGTTGGTAGTTGTGAGGGGAGGCAAATAGATCTATGTCTGGGCATCCCCATTCCTTTGTTATCATGCTAAAGACTTGTGGATCCAGTTTCCACTCGTGGGGATCCGTAAGGTTTCTGCTTAGTTCGTCTGCCAGAGTATTGTTCTTTCCTGGCACGAATTGTGCTTGCAGGTGTACTTGATAAGTCAATGCTGTGTTCCACAAAGTCATGGCTTGTCTGCAGAGGGGGTAGGAATGTGTGCCTCCCTGCTTATGTACCACATGACTGTAGTATTGTCCGTCCTTATCAGTAGCTGGATGAAGTAGATCCTTGAAAGCTGTCAGGGCATTCTGAACAGCTAGCATCTCTTTTTGATTGATATGTAGATGCATTTGGCTTGGGGACCATGTGCCCTGAATACATTTTCCTGCCATGTCTGCTCCCCAGGCATAATCTGATGCATCTATTGTTATAGACTGCCTGGCTGTGGGTAGAGTGAATGGCTGTCCCTTGTTGAGGTGACAGGCATGAGCCCACCATCGAAACTCCTGTTGCAGGCAAGGAATGAGGGTAATTAATGCTTGCAGGCTTTGACAATGTGGAGTCCAGACAATTTTTAGGTACCATTGAAGTTTCCTCATATGCAGTCTGGCATATGGAATTAGCAGAATGCAGGATGCCATGAAGCCCAAAGCCTGCAGAATTTTTCTTGCAGATAACTGGGTCTTTGTTGCCAAAATTTTGAAGTAAGAAGTTAGTTGCCTTTGTTTGTCTGGCGTGAGATAAGCCATCTGGGCAGTTGTATTTAAGCTTGCACCCAGGAATATTATGTCTTGAGAGGGTGCTAGTTTTGATTTATTTTTGTTTACTGTGTACCCTAGGCAAATTAATAATCTTTTTATGAATGCCAGATGCTTTAGTAGTGTCCTTGTTCTCTGCTTGTATAAGGCAGTCGTCCAAGTAAGGATAAATTTGAATTCCTCTGTCTGCAAAATGCAATTACAGGTGCCAGGCATTTTGTGAAGACCCTGGGTGCAGTAGATTAGCCAAAGGGCAGTGCAGAGAATTGGTAGTGCATTGAGCCAGCTATGAATCTGAGGTATCTTCTGCAAGATTGTCTGATTGGTATATGCAGGTATGCCTCTTTTAGGTCCAAAGTTGCAAGCCAAGCCTTCTTGCTGAGCATGGGCAGAAGCTGCTGCAGAGTTAACATTTTGAATTTTGGAACGTCCAGAAATGTGTTTAGAAAAGACAGGTCCAGTATTGGTCTCCAGGTTTTGTCCTTTCTGGGGACCAAGAAAAGTCTTGAGTAAAATCCTTGTCCCTGCTCTTGCTGTGGTACTTGCTAAATGGCCCTCATTTGCATAAGGGATGAAACTTGTTTTTGTGCCTCTGCCCATTGATTGTGTGGCAGGTTTGGCATACCTTTTGCCTTTGGCAGGGTGTGAAAGCGAAACCTGTAGCCCTGGGACACTATATTCAATACCCATTTGTCCTGGGTGATCATGTGCCAATTTTGAGAGAAAAGTGCTAGTTTTCCCCCTAAGGGGGCTGCAAAAAGATAAGTGCTTGGTGCTGGCAGAAGCAAGCCATTGGGACTGTTTCCTGTATGGCTGTGCTTTGCCTTCTCCACTTTTAGAGGTAGAAGCGCCCCACTGTTTAGGTCTGTATGAGCCCTGGGGTTGGGATCTGCCTCTGGGACATCTGTATCTGCCTCTTTGTGGCCTGTCCAACACTGGAAAGGACCAATTCTTTGTAGGCCAGTTCCTGCTAAATTTTGGTGGCTGAACCTGTAAGAAATCCTTTACTGTTTGCATAGATTTCGCTTTGTCCTCCATTTTCTTCAAAACCTCCTCTGCTTTAACACCAAATAAAGTATCATGCTGTAATGGAGCATCTAATAATTTTGCTTTAACATGATCAGGCAGATTTTGTTCCTTTAACCAAGCATGCCTCCTAATGACAGAACCCGTAACTGCGGCCCTGCAGGAGGCCTTCAGAGAATCAAAACCACATTGCAATGTATGCTTTCCCACTTGTTCAGTTGCATGCAATAAATCCTGTATTTCCTTATTTTCTGTACAATCAGAATTAGTCAACATTTTCTGTTTTAACAGTGACATTAAGTATTGCTGATATTTAATCATATGAAATTGACAATTTAAAGCCCTCACAGCCAAAGTAGCAGAAGTGTAAACCTTTTTCCCTCATCTGTCTAGTGCCCTTGAATCCCTGTCAGAAGGGACAGGATTTTTTGCAGTAGCGGCCTTAACCCCCTTGGGACCCTGAGAAATAGTTTCTGGGTCAGCAGCAGGGTTTTTATAAAGAAATTTATGTGAATCAGGAACCCTGTAGTATCTGTCTGGTTTAACAGGAGCTGGAGGTAAGGAGTCTGGAGAAAGGCTGGACTCTGAAAATACATCATCTACAATGTCTAGCACAGGTGGAATAGCAAGAGGCCTGTGCTGAGGAAGTAAAAGGAAATCTCTAAGCCTTTTCTTTGATTCTGAGTAATCTTGGCTCTCCCAGTGGAAGTGCTCCCTCATGGTATGCAGGGTTTCCCCAAAAAAATAATCCTCAGGAGGAGAGGCTGAAGGAATGGATTCTTCAGCATCAGAACCCTCATAGGGAGGAAGAGAGTATTCCTGTACAGAAGGAGTCAAAGGAAATGGAAACCTGATCTGAAGAGTCAGAGTCTGTCTCTTGCTTAGGCCTCTTGTCTGGAGGGGGATGAGAACCCCTGATCAAGGTAATAAGGTCTTCGGCCATTTTGAGCATCTGTTTCTTAGGCATGGAAGTCTGTCCTGGAGAATGCTGTACTTGTTTCTTTGTCTTTAAAGCTGCTGTAGTCTTTGCTTCTGAAGCTGAAGTAGGCTTTACATACAGCTGTGTAGGTCTGAAAACACCCTCAAAAGCCGATGCCTGCTCAGCGGCTCCGGACCCATCTGAGGGAATGATTTCAGAGTGTCCAATACCTTGAGTATCCAGAGGCCTAGCTTGTTCCACGTGGGAGTCATCAGCGGCCTGTGGCTCTGAGGTAGCGGGTGTCAGGGGCTGCGAATGCATCTCACTGAGAACCGGCGACTGGCTTAGCGGAAACCTCGTCGTTGGTTTTGGATCTCGGATGCCTGTCTTTCTCTTTTTCCTTGTGATTTTTAGAAACTCTGGTCATTGGCTGTTCCGACGGCATTATGTAATTGAATTTTCGGCCAAAGTACTGATAAGCAAAATCAATCTGACGCTTAATAGTGCGTTTGTTGAATCTAGCACAAAACCGACAGCTAGCAATGTTATGATCAGGGCCTAGGCAAGGAATACAGTAACAATGATAATCCTTATGAGGTATTTGCTTCCCACAAGAAATACAATTGTTAACTTTTTCTGACATCGGTCTGGAGCAAGAAAAAGTTTCCCCAACGGGGTACTTAGCTTTAATGAAGACTTCAGATCTGAAATTAATCTGTGAAAAAGTCGGCCGACCGGCACTTGCGAACTGCTTTTGCTTCGGGCACCGCGCGGCAAGAAAGACTGAAGAAAATGGTGTTGGCTACATCTTTTATACCCCTGGTGCACTGATGTCAGGGAAGAGGCGACAGCAACCGACGCCAGACCTAGACTTTGGAATTCTGGCCGACTGCGGGTAGCCTGCCAGCAGGATAACCTAAGAGTAATGACTGCAACAGTGAAACACGATGAACATCAGTAGGGGAGAAACATTTCAGACAGAAGAGGCAAGGCCATGGGGCAGCAATTGCAAGATACAAGAGTCAGTGTAGATGTTTCAATGACTGCATATTCAGTTAGGAAGATTAATAGTCTTGCTAAGTGTGACATCTCTCCTCTGGGTCAGTAATCAAGGAGCCTGAATCCTCATCGCTGATGCCAGTGAGGGACGTTCACTTATAACAAAAATAGAATCTCTCTCTTCTAGGCCCCCAGTAAGAATCCCCACTGGCACAGCAGAGTCCTTAGACGAGTGTCCAAGCCAAGTCCTCCACCACCCTCTTTGTGAAATCAGGGCTCTGTGTCCCTGCTCCAAGCAGGTGACACACTCTGAGATTTGATTTCTCACACACACACACACCTATCTGGGAAAGACTGGCATAGATTTACTCGCACTGCTACCCTTTGTCCAGACTATAAGATAGATACTGCCACCAGACACTCCAAAGCCAGTTACTTCAAGGCTCTAATAAATAAGGGTACCCAATTATGAGTAAAATTAATACCAATACAAATGGTAGTGTTTGACCAATGCAGTAAGGCTTTTAGTAGCATCAACAGTGTCATCAAATAAATACAAGTACTCTCAAAGATTAAAATATTCTCTAAAAAACAGCCGCAATGAAAAGTTTAAACGCATTTAATAAATAATAAAATAACACAAAATACTAAATCTCTATTTACAATAAACACCAGAGTTTGAATCACATGAAATGTTAAAATAACACAGATGAACAGATTTACACAGATACAGAAAAACCGTACTTAACTAATCTCACTATATTTTCCTGACTTATCTAAAGAATTACTAATCTCTAGTTACTTACTAAAGCAAGGCAAGATGATTTAAGTGAGGGGGTCCTTCTTGTCACATTTCAAAAACAGACTGCTTTGAGACCTCTGTCTCATCTAGTATTAAAACATAATTTCAGTCTGGATTATAGAATGACATCACATACATCCGGTCATCTGACTTCTGGTTTCTATACTAACCCCTTTACTAGAAAATAAACTGGAATCTCACACATATGTGTTACCATGCACACAGACAGAGCTTTGCTAAGATGTGTTAGACCATCTGAAAGCCATAAAACCATTTCAACACTTCCACCCTTCCAGGGTAGCAATTAGTTTACTGCCAAGGACAATACAGAAGGCTTCCCAGTACAGACTTTTTCCTCTCTGGCTGCAATGAGACTGGAGAGATACAATCTTTATGGCCTAAATTAAGTAATTTCATTTCAGGATATTTTTCCTAAAAGTTAGCTGGGGCTGAGCTTAACCTCTCTCTTCCAGTATCCTCTGTTACAATATATACATTTAATCAGTTACAATAGTACAGTCTGGCATACATGTAGATTTCTTTTCTGTCCAGTAGGACAAACTGTTGGTACATTTGTAACACAAGCAGCTTTACAAATACATTTCTCAACACAAGCATCTGTACAAATCAGTTTGATATACAAATGACATAAGATTCTTTACAGAACTCCAGCTAGTTTTTGACCTCTGGAATTATCAAAAATAATTGCTCAACAGTAACCTTTCAAAACACATGCATATTTATCTGAATGCTGCTTTATTTTACCATTAGTACTCCACAGTTGCTCCTCTTCTTTTTCTGTGACACCCCCTTTATTCTGCAATACTTGTAACCTTTGTCAAACTCTCTAAATAATGCTCTTTCCCTTGTATCTTTCTCTTTTATTTATAACCTATTTTATGCCATTCACTAGCTATCCATTCTGAATAAATTTCTATTTCCCCAAGTTTCCACTACTCATTCCTTACAATACTCTAACAGGTAAGTAGAAAAGCACTATTGTCTAATTTTTACTTCATTATCATGGATCTTTGGTTCAGGTTTTATTGGTGTGTGATCTAAAATGAGGAAATTCTTATTTTAGTTTTACATACAACATGATCAATACACCTTTACACCCCACTGCTTCCTAGCAGCCCACAATCACAACATTAGATTAACTTTAACTTGGTTCTGTCCTACCTTTATAGTGCTATGGTGTAAAGCCTGTACATATTACAACTATGAATAAACACAAGCTTGCTTTAATCTCTTTTAAAATATGCAACAGTCACTATTATGAATCTCCCCACCTCACATTTAAAATACCCTGACTACACAATATACAAAACTGCCTTACAATAAAATGTGCAATTTAAATCATGGAATATTAACAAAAAGTGTTTAACTTAAAATTACTTCTTTGGTCCAACAGGGTGCTTTATAAACATTAATGACAAGAAACCTACAAGTCTAACAAAGTGACCAAAATTCCAGTCTTTCTCAAGATGTTCTTACAAAGCCATACTTCATATATCAATTCCTGTATCAAGTGGGATCAAAGCTTTACAAGCATCCCATTTATCTATTTCAGTGTTGGTGGTCTTTTCCCCAATCATCTCTATCTCACAACACCTGTCTCTCATTCAAGTCCAAGATATTCCTTATTCTTCCCAACTACTGTGCTTTTTAATGTCTGTCAAATATTTTCCTTTGGAATAATGGAAATTGTTTCACTGGTTAAGTCTCTCTATGAACTTCAAAAACGATAAAATCACCAGATTCACGTTCTCTATGAACTTCGTTTACTGAAAAAAAAAAAAAAAAAGAGTTCTCTTCTACTTGGCTTGCTCAATCTGTCAGACTTGCCTCTCGACATTTCCTGACTTGGGATAAATTTGCTTCACTTCTGCCTGGAGTACAGTGAATAATCGTTTTCCACAAACACTGATGTCTTCAAATTCAATGCTTTTCCTTTCTGTCACAATTTTGTCAGGAGAAATTCTTTATGCTGGTACGGTTGCATCTTTACTGACATAGATCCTGATTGCTTTATCATGGCCAGGTTTGGGAGCATACGCATGATGTGCCCTCTCAGTTTACAAAACCTACTGTGGAACAAAAGTCCAGTTGCTTATTTGTGCTTTCATAAAATAGTCTGTTCCTGTCAGTCTCTTGGACAGCAGAAAATCTCAGATTTTTTCTCCATTCTCTGGCTTCAAATTCTTTTTTTTGGCACCATTCTTCTTGAGAAGCCTTGTGCTGTGCCAGCCTTTTCTTCACTTCAATATCTGATTGCTGCAGTTTTATCACATTATCTCAATACCTAGTTAAAGCCTCTTCTATTTCTCCAGTCTTTTGTTATTTGAGTTGATAAATTCCTTCAGCGTTTCAGTTATTTTAAATACTGCTGAGTGCACTGAATTTACTTTTACCTCAAATTTCTGGAAGCCATATCCTGTATTAAAGTTGAAACTTTTAACTGTTCTTTGCTCGCCAGCTGCAGAAGTCTTCACAGTCAGAGTTTTCTCCTCTCTTTTTCTGTTTGATTTTCTCTCAGGTTCTCCTAATTTCTTCTTTGCAGACATTAAGGCAGTGTAATTACTAATCAGTGGCCACATTTTATTCCAATTGACACAGTTTCATTTGTTTTTTTTCTGTTTTTACACACAGAGATCAAATCAACCTCTTAATCAGTGTTGGAGGTCACATATAATAAAACATTATTGCATTACAGGCCTCTATGCAGTTAGCCAAAAAATGCTTTACTAAACTGTAGAAACTCAGCTCCTCCATATCGAAGAGCTTCCGCTGTGTGTGTACCATCTTTCCTTGTTTCACTCTAAACTTGTATCCCAAAAACAAAAAAGGACACAGCTCGAGTCTTACTCATCTATCATTGACCCATGTAAACAAAAAAGAAATTGGATCTTACTACAACATTGCATCTGTATTGTCGATCTTCACTTATCCTTGACTGTGGCTTCAATTCTGTATCTCAGAAGCAACTCAGCAGTTATTCCTGCTCATGCCTTCCAAAACCTCTCAAGCTTAGCTCTATCCAGAATGCTCCTCTGAAGATTACCTCCGATCAAGTATGCATAAGATAGTGACAGACATGAAATAACATATCAGAGACCATATCTGTTATTCATAAAGGAATAATCCAGTCTGTTGGGATAGATCCGTTCCACCAAGAAGCCTGAAAGGCAGGTGGAAGGAGGGTAGGGATCTCAAGGATAAGTGAAGACCGACAACACAGATGGAATGTTATGGTAAGACATAACTTCTTTATCTGATGTCAATCTTCACTGAATACTTGACTGTGGGACAGAGTTCCCAGCTACCAAAATCTTGGGAGGTCTCTCAGAAGAATACTCCTGAGCACCATCGAACCAAAAGATGCTTGTTCCCTAGAGACCAGATACAGCTTATATTGAGTAATAAACGTATGCAGGTATGCCCAAGTAGCCACTGCCCATGCATCATCTATAGAAGCTGTAGTATGGGAGACTGCGGAAGTGGCTATTGCCCTTGTTGCAATTAGAAAGTGGTAGGGTGAAATTGCCCATTGCCATACCCTGAGTGCTTCTCAATGAAGACGGTAAGATCCGGTTTCCCCTTGTTTGTTGATGTACCAAACCACTGACATGTCTGTTTGGATTACAACTGTTCCTGAGGGGAGGGTTTCTTGAAATGCTTGCAACGGCAGGAGCACTGCCCTCATCTCTAGAACACTGACATGCAAACTAGCCTCTAAATGGGACCAAATGCCTTGGGAGTGTCTTTCCCAGATAATGTCCCCCACCCTATCTGGGATGCATCCATGGTCGCTATGGCTTGGGATTGAGGAGGGACAAATGGACGGCCGATAGAATCTCGGAATGAAGCCACTGACTCAGGTCCTTTATGCATAAACTGGTTGTCGGTATTTGATGGGACCACTGGTTGATTCAGTAATGACCACTGTGATGCCAACAGCCATTGTAGAATTTGCATGTGAAACCTCTCAAGGACAACTAAAGTGATGGTGGCCGCTACAGACCCTAGAGTCTGTAACAGTCTTGCGATCACTGTCCTGTTGTGAATAATCTGTTTGACTTGTGATTTTATTCTTTGAAGTCTGTCTTGGGGTAGAGAAGTGATACAGGTGCTTGTGTCTGACACTGGTCCTATGAAATCTAAATGCTGTGTTGGCTCTAGATGGGATTTTTCATATTTTACATTGATCCCCCAGCATGGAGCAAGTTTGAAGAACATAGTTCCTTGCTCACTGCAGTAGATGGTTGGTGGTTGCGGTAATGAGCCAGTCATCTAGGTATGGAAACACACGGAATCCTTGCAGTCTGAAGTGGGCTGCTATCACTACCATGCATTTGGTGAACACCCTGGGGGCCGTGGTGACACCAAAGGGCAGGGTCTGAACTGAGAATGACTGGCTCACAGCCGGAAGCACAAAAATCTTCTGGAGTGTTTGACTATTTTTATGTGATAATATGCATGCTGAAGACCTATTTAGCACATCCAACTGTCTTTCACTAACAGAAGTATAGACTGAACCATGACCATCCAGAATTTGGTTTGTTGAATGGACTTGTTCAAGACACTGAGATCCAAAAATCGGTCTCCAGTCCCCTGTTTTTGTGGCACTAAAATGAATCTTGAGTAAACTCCGGATCCTATCTGGTTTGGTGGGACTGCTTGAATGAATTTTGTCCACTAATTTTTGAATTTCTAAAACTGCTGCATCTCTGTGACTAGGTGGAATGCCTGGAATTCTCTTTGGCTGTTTGGGTTGTTTTGAAAAGGGAACATTGTAACCTCTGGTTATAATCCTTTGCATCCAATTGTCCTTTGTTATATTTAGCCAGGGAGGTAGGAGCAGGGAACGTCATTCCCCGACTGCCTCCAGAGGATGACAATTGGGCCTCCATTCAGGAGCACTGATAGGAGTTACCAGGGAACAAATCCCTGGAACCCTGATTTTGCGGGCCACCTCTGCCTGTAGCATGGCATCTCCCATTGTAGCTCCCCCCTCTGCCCCAGGGAGAGTAGTTATCACATGAGTCCTGGAAAGGCCCTTGTGATTTTTTTGACCCATAGCTTTCCACTCCTTTGGTTCCTGGAATAGGGCTGTTGAGAAGTGGAAAAGCATACTCCTACAGCAGAAAGGGTCTTTCCATCCTTCTCACATCTGGCAAGGGTCTCTAACTTTGGGCCCAAAAAGGGATGTTCAGTCAAAGGTAGCATTGACGAAAGAAGACTTTAATGGCTTTGCAAACTCACATAAGCGCATCCAGGCATGTCTACTCATGGCTACACCAGAACTCACTGCCCTAGTCATCCCTTTATCTGAGTGTGCAATGAGCCTCATGCATGAGTTACATATTGAATCAAGGGCTGCCAGCTGGGAAGCTATTTTACCCTGAAACCCCTTCAGCTACGGTTCCTGTTAAGTCTGTCTGATAGCTCCTTTATTAGATCTCATTGAAGCCTGGTGAAATGTGCCATGCAGTTCAAGGACCTAAGTGCGAAGGTCAATGAAGCGTATACATGCTTCCCAAATCTAGCCATAGTCCTAGACTCTTTATTAGGAGGATGGATAGTAGGACTTTCATTAGCAAATTCTTTTAGTGGCTGCAGCAATCACCATGGCATCTACTGGTACCCCTTTAGCCCAATGTTACTGATCTGCA
Source organism: Protopterus annectens (assembly GCF_019279795.1). NCBI lineage: Eukaryota > Metazoa > Chordata > Ceratodontiformes > Protopteridae > Protopterus > Protopterus annectens. The sequence goes on along the minus strand of NC_056727.1, from coordinate 1,245,747,441 downwards.
GGAGCTGACAAAATACAGTCTGGTCTTTTGGGGACTGGTTTGATGGAATCAGGAATCTTCCAAGCCCACTGCGCAATCAACTTAATTAGATCATCAGCGGGCAGAGAGATCCAAGAAGTAGATGGTCAGGCACAGAAAGCCTCCAGGTATATGGACTTCTCCGAGGAGGGCTGTTGGGAAGTCCAGCCACCCCCCTCTGCTTCAGGATCTCTAGAATGTCTCCGAACTACACATCTTTCGGGGGTGACTTTGGGGAACCTATCCATTCATCAATTCAGTATCTTCTGTGCAAGACTCTTCAGGGGATTCCAAGTGCTTCCTCCTGCACTTTCTCTTCAGGGGTATCTCCTTGGTGGGATGGGCTGGGGAGGTGTCTGAAGAGGACATGACCACCGTGACTAAATGCTGAGGTTTCCGTGTCTGCTATCCTGAGGTGGAGGCAGCTCTGAGTGAGGTGAAGGGAGCAGTATCGATTGTGAGCCTGCAGTGGACAAGGCCCTCTCCATGATGCGGAATGCATGCCCCCCGTAGTGGAATGGCAGCCCAAAATCGAAATGGACTCCTTCTAAACCATGCTCCCATCCCATACTGATTTAGCCGAGCCCGAAGCCAGAGTCGAACTTATGTGTGCTGAAGCCCTAAGAAGTATGGACAGCTCAGACAACAGTCCTGATCCATGCTCCCCAGAACAGACAATGAAGGTCTAACCCAGAGAGGTCTCCAGTTTCGACAGAACTGAAGAGCTCAGGGTAATCATCAGCACTTGAGAAAAAGATCTCACCAGCACTGATACAGTCAACACCAGGACTGTTGGAACCAGAAGCCAGAGGAGGAATGAGAAACAGTTTAGAGGAATGTAAAGTCCCAGAGCCAGAAGTGCTAGGAACCAAAAAAGTGGCTAATCCCCTCACTGCCAGGAGCTGGTTCACCAGCCTCAGAACATCTGACTCTGTAATGCTCTTGGTGGAATGTACTGAAGAGACTGACTGGGACCAGGGGTTTGTCCAAGAATGGGCTTGGAGGTGGGTCTACAAAGGGATTATTGGAGAATATCCTGTGCAAGGCAAATCTTTAAATGAAAACTCCTTTGGTTCCGGGACCTGTGGAACAGAGGAGGGGGGAGATGTCTGATCTGTAATAGTAGTGGGTGCTGGAATTGTCAGTGCAGAGTTCTGCATGGATGGCACTGATGATGGTAGCTGTATTCCATTCGGTTCTGCTGAAACTGTGGGAACTGGGGAAGTCTTAGTCTTTTTTTACAGGCGGTTCCGACGAGACTGTTGGAACAGAGTGGCTCCTCTTCTTACATCCTTCATGTCTGGATGAAGAGTAAGAAAAGGAACCAACATCAGTTTTGTAAGCTACAGACATTGCCTCATCAAAGCTAGATTTTATAAGGCCTTTCAAGATGAGCTTTTTTCCTCTCTCTGAGGGCCTGGTGACTAAAGCCATGACAGATGACAATCTTCTTGAAGGTTCACGAGACCCAAGCAGTAGACACGCAAGGAGTGTTCGTCTGAGTTCGGCAATTTATGGTCACACTCCTGGCATCTCTTGAAGCCAGAAGTACCTTTAGTCTTCTCAGCCATTTCAAAAAGGCACTCTCACTCAAGTACATAGACAGAGAGGGGAAAAGGAAAGTTGAAGGTTTTTTTTTTTTTTTTTTTTAAATAACCAGAGAAAGAAAACATACCAAAAATGGTACGAAAGATTTATCACAGTGGTAATTAGAGGGAAAGGGGGTACCAACAATGGTATGGAAGATTACTATAAAGGTAAGCAAGAAGGAGGGAGAGCTACCAGCGATGTAATTCAGGAGAAAAACGCTACTCGTGTTAAGGAAAAAGGAGCTGGGTAAGTGAATAAAGATTTAGGGAAGCAACTACTCACTAAAGATTTCAGAAAAAAAGGTAAATAACATTTACAGTTATAAGAAAAGGCTGGCTCGAGAGCTGACAGGAAAGGAATACATCTGGCACTTAAAGCAGCAAATGTGATCTGAGGTAATCTTGAGAGGAGCATTATGGGTAGAGCTAAGCTCAATAGTTTTTGGAAGGGATGAGCTGGAATAACAGCAGAGTTGGTTCAGAGATACGGAACCAAACCCACAGTCAAGAATTAAGTGAAGATTGACATCAGATCTCTTATTTTCTTATTAGCTTGACAACCCTTGGGATATCAGAGAGTGTTGATAGAGAAGTACAGAGAAGGTCAGGAGTTGCATTGTGTTTTTGTAGACTTAGAGAAAGCATATGACAGGGTGCCTAGAGAGGAGTTGTGGTATTGTATGAGGAAGTCGGGAGTGTCAGAGAAGTATGTAAGAGTGGTACAGGATATGTACGAGGGTAGTGTGACAGCAGAGAGATCTACGGTGGGAGTGACGGATGCGTTTAAGGTGGAGGTGGGATTACATCAAGGATCAGCTCTGAGCCCTTTCTTATTTGCAATGGTGATGGACAGGTTGACAGACTAGATCAGACAGGAGTCCCTGTGGACTATGATGTTTGCAGATGACATTGTGATCTGTAGTGAGAGTAGGGCACAGGTGTAGGAGACCCTGGAGAGATGGAGATATGCTCTATAGAGAAGAGGAATGAAGGTCAGCAGGACTAAGACAGAATATATGTGTGTGAATGAGAGGGAGGATAGAGGAATGGTGAGGATGCAAGGAGTAGAGGTGGCGAAGGTGGATGAGTTTAAATACTTGGGATCAATAGTTCAGAGTGTGGAAGAAGAGAGTACAGGCAGGATGGAGTGGGTAGAGAAGAGTGTCAGGAGTGATTTGTGACAGACGAGTACCAGCAAGAGTGAAAGGGAAGGTCTACAAGAGGGTAATGAGTCCAGCTATGTTATATGGGTTGGAGACAGCGGCATTGACAAAAAGGCAGGAGTTAGAGCTGGATGTGGCAGAGTAAAAGATGTTAAGATTTGCGCTGGGTGTGAAGAGGGTGTACAGGATTAGGAATAAGTATATTAGTGGGTCAGCCCGGTTGGAAGGTTTGGAGACAAAGCCAGAGAGGCAAGATTACGTTGGTTTGGACATGTGCTGAGGAGGGATGCTGAGTATATTGGGAAAAAGATGCTAAGGATGAAGCTACCAGGTAACAGGAAAAGAGGAAGGCCTATATATATATATACATACATTTCTTCCTTAAATGTTGTGTCGTCACTTATGAGCCGGGAAAACCTCACCATCTGTCCCTTTATTATACTTTGCCTTTGATGTTGGGGATGACAACTATTGAAGTGAAGTAAGGTATTTGAAAAGGCTTCTTTCCTAAAGATAGTACTATGTAATTTGTCATCTTCGTTGACCCAGAGATGTATATCCAAAAAATCAATTTCTTTAGATTTCCATCTACTGGTAAACCTCAAAAATGAGGTTGTGTTCAAGTATTCTACAAAATTAAGGGCCTGTTATAGGTTCATAGGTAGGTACTAGGCTATTAGCCCTAGGGCCTATATAAGCCTAGCCAAAAAGGTAACCTGGCTTTCGCTACCCAAGAAAATTATTTTCCTGTGCCTCTGTCGAGCAGAGCCACAGAAGTGATCCCTGGGGTGAATTTCCTATTTCCCATCCAATCATCAAAATTTTTCTTCAAGAGTGCTAATGAGGAGCTCTGTTTGACATAGATAGGTAGTCTGTTCCAGAGTATGGGAAGTCTCTGGGACAGGAATCTATCCCTCCAGCATGTTCTGTTTATTGTGGTGACAAGGTTTAGGTCCTTAGAGGGTGTAGCTCAGAGGGATTGGGATTTCTTTAAGTGGAGCATGTCCAACAGCCCTGGGTTTGACATAGCTTTGTATGTTCTGTTTCTGTTTGAGGCCAGTAATCCTCTTTGTGAGGTATTTCTGTGGCCTTTCCAGTTGTTGTAGATGTCTTGTAAGCTACATACCAAAAGGGATGTTGTACTCTATAATGGGTCTAATGAGTGATGAGTAGAGGGGAACAATGACCTCTTTTTTTCTAGATGAAAAACCTTTTGTGATGAGGTGAGCCACATAGGATTTCCTGACCACTGTGGCAATGTGATTATCAAAGGACAGACTACTGTCCACCTGTGTCCCAAGGTTCATCACATTTTCAGCGTTAAGCAGACTGCCAGCTATGTGGCAGTTCATGGGTACAGAGTTTTTACCAAAGGGGATGACAATACACTTTTTGTCATTGAGCTTCAGGCCATGGCTTTGACACCAGGCATCTGTCTCAGTGAGGCCCTTTTGTAGTATGTCCACATCGTTAGGAGTTTCAATTATGGCTCCTAGTTTGCAGTCATCTGCAAACTTTGTTAGCCAAAGACCTTCTGTGTTAGCCTGTACTTCAGAGAAGTAGATACCAAACAGGAGAGGACCCAGGACTGAACCCTGTGGTACTCCAATTGTCACTGGTCTGAAGTCGGATTTGTAGTCTGCTACTTTCACAGTGTGGGTTATGTCCATGAGCCAGTTGGCAACCCATCTTGTGACATAGGGATTTATACCTAGTTTAGTAGGCTTATCTATAATTCCAGAGTGGGGGATGGTGTCGAAAGCCTTGGCGAGATCTAGATAAGCTGTGTGAACCACCTTACCCTCATCTATGGCTTTGGTGACTGCTTCAAAGACGTCAATCAGGTTTAGGAGACATGATCTGCCTTTTACAAACCCGAACTGGGTAGGGTCCAGAGTCTGGAGATTACCAATGTCTTTGTTTATGAGTTCCATGATGATACATTCCATGGCCTTGTATACCAGGCTCGTCAGGCTAATGGGGCGGTATTTCCCCGCCATAAAATCAGGATATCATCTAAAAATCGATTATAAGATTTTATTTTCTCCATAAAGGGGGTATCAAAAATACATTTTCTTTCCCATTCCCGAAGTATCAGGTTTGCAAATATGGGGGTGCACTTCTCCCCCATTGCCACCCCTGATGTCTGATGGAATAGCTCCCCCTCAAATGTGGGGAAATTATTTCTCAATACAATTTCCATGGCTTCAACTAGAATCAACTTTTGCCCTATTTTTTCATTTTTCAACACTCTCCTGAAACAGTTCCAATCCAACCATGTGTGGAATAACAGAGAATAGATTAATAACATCTATTGTTAGAAAAAAATAACCTCCATCCCTGTTTAATCCTAGTCTTTCCAGATAATGCCAAGAATCCCTGACAATACATTTGGCATCCCTTACCACTGGTCCTGCTGACTTATCCACCCATGCTGCTAATGGTTCCATTTTGACCCCATAGCTGCTATTATAGGTCTAAAGGGTGTGTTCTGTGGAGTCTTGTGGATCTTAGGGATGCTGAAGATATTTGGTATTAATGGATTTTCAACTGTTAGAAATCTTAAATCATTTTGGTCAATCACTTCTTGGAAAAATGCATCAGATAGAAAGAAATTGATTCTCATGTAGGTTCTATTAACCTCATTTTTAGAAACCCTACTGTAGGTGGAAGGGTCATTAAGAATGTCAAACATTTTTGAAACAATCTATCTGAGGCATAATGACCAATCCTTCACCTCTGTCGGGTTTCATGATTTGAATGTTTTTGTCTCTGGTCAAATCAGTAAGAATTTCACTTTCTTCTGGTGTTAAATTCCCTTGACAATATTTCCTCCCTGTTGTCACTTTCCTGATATCTATTTTGCACCTTTTTTCAAACAGCGCGGTTTCAAAATTATTAGGGGGAATAAACACACTTTTCCATCTCAAATTGTTAAATCTCCACTTCAAGTTTGAAGTGGACTGCCCTTGAAAAAATAACCTCAAGTTCAGCTGTCTTACATACAGTTCCAAGCTTATTAAGATATCAGCTAGATCTGTGTCAAAATCCGGAACAAAGGAAAGTCCCTTTCTCAATAGGTCAAAATGTTTTTCACCAATGTTTATCTCACTAAAGTTATAAATTGTAAACCCTTGTTTTTTGATAATGTCACATTCAAAGAGAGTGTCTAAATTTGTTTCCACATTCATGACAAAGTCATCATAAAAATTTATCTCATTCATTTCAAATTTACATCCGTCAGCAATAAATTGCTTAGCTACAGCATCTACTAATTCCGGTCTTTGATACTGATACTTTGATATGTTAGTTAATGTATTTTAAATTGAAGTTAGCTTTTTTATTTTAAATTGCTAAGAGGTATGTGATTGGTTACTTTATGACAGGCAATTATGTTATTTAAGGGGGCGTTGTACTAATGGCAAATTACTCTGAGGAAGCCTTTGAATGTTTTCAGGCGAAAGCACTTCGTCGTTTACATTTTAATAAACAGTTTCTCATTTATTCCTTGTGGTTCGGGATTTTTATTTTGTTTTTTCATTGAATGTGCCTGTTGGCATGAGTGGTGTGTTTTTGTTAACTCCATAAGGGTCTCCATCTCCACCAAGCGAAGGCCAACTGACATTTCACTATCATCCACTTCCTGAAAAGGTTCTGATTGCAGAGTCAGCGTCTCCTCAACATCTGAAATTCTCCTATCAACCTCGTTCATAAAGGAAGAGAGATATGGATCTAGTTTGTTGGTGCTCTACCATTATTCAACCCAGCAAGGTAGCATCTTAGGGCCTATTTTCCATAGTATACGTAATTTTCAATAGGGAAAAACCATCACACAGAATATGGGTGTGGTGCCCAAACAATGTAGTGGATCAGAGAAGGCATTACCTTGAGATTTAAGAGGTTTAATAGGTTTTCCTGGCATAAGATTACTAATTACACCAAAACTAAACTCAAACAAGTTATCCAAAAGGGCAAGAAGAAACAAACTAATGCCCAAGCATTACAGTAACCTTGTACAAAGTCAGGGAGGCTAGGAGAATGTAAAACAGCAAATTACACAGTGGCCATCTTAAACTGTCAAACGTCTTACTTCTTTGAATCTAGGCTTGAACTAATCAGGGGAACTCTTCAAAGTACTCTTACAGGGCATTGTTTAGTTTCTTCTTGTTTACTTCTGGACTTTCACAGGTCTAAATTCACTTGCACACACTATTCTGATGTTATGAGGCTGAGCAAGCATGTGCTCTTTGACTTATGGCTGGATCTGGTTCACCCAGGTTGGTTATATCTTGCCTGGATGTCTTGGGTCCAGTTATTCTCAAATTTATTATTTCCACACCAAGACATGGCAACTTTCCATAAAGCTTATGAGAAAACTTAAATTACTCTAGTGCTACTACTTTATTTCGATGTTTCCCTGTACTGGAAAATATGAAGGGACAGTGGTCAAAGTCATCTTGAACGTTCATTTCACTTATTCTCTAATAATCTGTTTACTTTATTACATGGCCTGCTTTCTTGACAAGGGCCAAGTCATATCAGTCTAAGCTCCTCCATCCAAGTGCTACCGCCTAGATATTTTCTGATTGTTGTCAGGTTATGAACAATCTGTTATTAACTTTTCTTTCATCATGTACAGCATTTCTTATATTGTACTGTTTGTATTTAATGCCATCATGAAGTGTGTCTGACATTTCCTTTATGTACTCCATGTCTCTGTGTAAATATCTTCTTACCATATGGCATATGTCATTGATGAAAGGCTCTGATAACCAGACAACTTACCAGATTATCCAAGTGCAATAAGTAAATAAATAAATAAATAAGGAAAAAAGGCTTTAATAGCAGAAGCTGCCACTGTAGAGTGCTCTCTAATTTGGTCTTATAACAATTGTCCGTGCAGGCCATAACAAAGGACAATGCAACTCATCATTCATTTGAACAAAGTTTGCTCAGAAGCAGGTCTTCCTTAGCTTTCAGTTTTGGAGAATGCAATGTTTACATTTTTTTTCTTTTCAGTCTAGCTAAAATCTCTAAGCTGCCTATGCAGATCCAAAAGTGAAATACAACTTCTGCTTTGTTTTGCAGGTTTGAAAATGATGCTGGAAGCTGAAAAGGCTTCATTAAGTGCCACTTCCAAGACAACTTCAACTATAAATGAGACACTACCCCCTAAGGGGCATCCTGTCTTCGTGGAAGACCACATAAGGCACTGCGCACATAAAGGCCACAAGTCTAAAAATTTTCAAGCTTGGGTGATGGCTATGAGAACAACATTTTCTAAGAAATGAGCTTTAAAGCTGCTGAGGTTATAGGTTCTAAAGGGGTAATAGTTTTTCCGAACCAAAATTCAAGTTTCTCAGAGACGATACAGGAGTCCTTGGTAGCCTCAAGTGTAAGTACATTACAAAATAAGGTACAACAGCTAAAATGCAGCTCTAATGTCAAGGAAGCTGAAATTTCAAAATAAACTTACTTTTAGAAATAAGAAAGCCCTTTCTCAATTCATGTGGAAAGGTATTGAAGATTTACACTTAGGCTGAAAAATTGATCCATTAAGATAAATATTTCTTAGCAGTAGGACTCTTGAAAGAAAACATTTCCACTATACAGGTTGTAAGACACAAGTGTTTTAGCTTCCTTTTGTACTAAAGTCTTTTGTTGCCATGACAGAAGGCTGCATGATACAAGAGATCGAAGATCAACTTGGCTTTATTCTCTACAGCTTTCCTAAGCGCTCTAGTTACTAAGAGTATGTACAGGAAGGCATACAGGACACATACAACAGAAAAAAAAAATGACACCACTGCTAGTTTGGTTTCTCATGGGTACCTTGAGCAAAACTATGGAATTTGATATCTCAACAGTGAAGCAAAGAGGTCTACCTCTGAAGTACACCCAACCAGAGTAAGATTCTGAAAGACCTTTGGGTTCAGCCAACCACAAACATGAGCACCGAAAGCAGACTTGCTGTGGTAATTTGCCATAACATTATGTACTGATGGAATGTAGTGTGCCATAGAGCAGGATGCTCTGCCTTGAGGCTTTATCCCATGCCAACACTGCCAGCTTGAACAGTGGGTCCCCCCCCTTGCTTGCTGATATACCACACCACCATGGCATTGTCCATGACTTTTCTAACAGCACCAGTCATAAGACTGGCTTGAAGGGGTCTATATTAGAACATCGAAGTTTCAAAACTTCGAATGTTCTAATACTGAACCCTATTCAGCAAAAGCTGAAATTATCGAAGCAACAGAAAACCCAAATTTTTTCCTAGGGAAAGAATTTGGTTGTCCATTTCTGTTGCTTCGGTATTTTCAGCGTTGTGCTGGAAAGTTATGGATCGGGTTCAGGTAAGTGTGTGATTGAGTGTGGGTTAGGGTAGTTAGAGTATGTGTGCGATTGTGTGGACATGAGGGTTAGGTGAGTTATGGTTAGGGCGCAGGTCAGGTAAGTGTGTGATTGTGTGGACGTGAGGGTTAGGGCGGGGTAGGTGAATTAGGGTGAGGGCGCGGGTGGAGGTGAGTGTGCGATAGTTGCGGACCTTAGGGTTAGGATTTGGGTTAAGGTAAGTGGATAGTTAGTGGTGTGTGTATAGTTTAGTGCAGGGTTAGGTGTAAGATTTTAGGTGTATGTGTGTGGATTGCTGTTTGTTTGATGTGCTTGTGTTGTGTGCATGTGTTTTGGAACAGCAAATTTTTTCCCTAGGAAAAAATTTGCTGTTCAGTATGTTTGATGTTTTCAGTTTTCGCTGAATAGGGTTCAATATTAGAACATTTGAAGTTTTCAAACTTCAATATTTTAATACAGACCTGGCTTGAAGTACGTACACGATGGCTAATCTCCTTAAATGTTGATGTGTGTGCCTTTGTCCTTGTTATTGCAAGATCCATGAACCTCTTGGGGACCCATATGCACTTATTAGCCTGGTCAATGGTATCCACGATTAAGGACTGGCCATATTCTGGCTTGAAAAAAAGCATGTTTAGACCGTCCTTTACCTGCACCATCCACTATTGTAAACCTCTGTGAACTGAGGAGGTAGGGAGGATACTATACAGATAGACTGTTAGCAGAAGATATAGACGAACAGATGAATTTTCAACATACATCATTCAGATGAGATGTTAAACCATGTGTCCAAGTGGGTGGTAGCTCAGGTGGATGTAAAAGATCCCCCAGTGCACTTATCAAAAAGATGCATTTACACACATTATTTTACATTGACATTTTTGCAACCCCATATCCACCCCTTTTACATCAAGTTTTGCAATTTCTTCATTAATAATACAATACAAATTTAGTAAATGCTTCTTTCATTCCAGTTTTCTTCCTTTTCATCTGTCCTCCCCAATGTTTTTTCCACAATCATTTTCTCATTTCTTCTAATACATCTTTGTCCCTTATTTTTGTTATAGAACAGTCATTCACACTTTTCCACAAAATGGAGAATGTAATAATAACATTTTATCACATTTATAAATTTCCCTTTTCCTTCCTTTTTCATATTTACCATACAATATAATTTCCATATTCATTTACTTAAAACCTTCCAAACTATATACATGTATAATACTTTTCATTAAAAAAATGTTTTGCAGTTTCCCATATCAGATAGCTTGTTCAAGAGTATAAGAATGTGTTTTAATGACAGAAAATAGAACAAAAAAAGAATATAAAGAAATAATGGAAGAGCTTCAAGTAGAAACTGAGAAAAAATTAAACCAAACAAAACAGGTCAGAAGAAAATTGTACAACATAAACAAAGAGAAAGTTAAAACTCTGGGCGTTTTTTTTTCTTAAAAAGGTAAGAAAGAGGAGACCTTATCTAGGAAATTAAAGGAGAAAAAGACGCGGCATCTGACAGAGGGTGGTGTGAGACAAACAAAAAATGTAAGAAATAGAAAGATTTGTAGTTAAAATGTATGAAAACAAATGTTGAGGAACAGGAATGGTCTGTTAAAGATATCTGAAGGTACTAAGGCAGAACTAGAAAAGGAGATTAATTACTTCCTGCAGTTCCTTTATAAGTAAAGAAGGGAAAAAAAATAAAGAGTGTGAGCACCAGAATTAGAAAAAAAAAAGATGCAAGGAAATACATAAGAATCTGGAGACTTATAACTTTGGGGGATACTCATTATACAATATTTATTAGAGTAATAGCAAAAAGGATAAACTGTTGAATGATGTAATAGGAAATTGTGTGTTTGGTGTAAAAGGCAGCGAAGTAAAGGAAATGTTAGAAACAGTAAAGAAAATAAGTATGACTTTGTTGAATTTGACAAGATTAGTCAACAGACAATTTGGGAAACTATGGAACCATATGGAATAAGTAAAAAATGAAAATTCATGTGTGAAAATAATGGTAAATGGATGGATAGGAAAAGATCCAGGTAAAAAGGTGAGGTAAGCATGGGGGTCCCTTAAGTATGTCTATTTTTTTCTAGTACAGTAGGCAGCTATTCACACTTTTATGTTAGGAATGCATTAAGTGTGTTGATTTTCCCATCTTTCAACAAAGTGTAAATAAATAAAAATAAAAAAAAAATTAAATAAACCAATCTTGCTGATATGGACCACAAGTGATCAGCTGGAGATTTAAACCTACCACATATAATTTGGGTAAAAACAGCCTCTCAAATCAGAGAAACATTTCAACAGGCTGCATGCAAATTCAGAATTAGTTTAAGTAAACAAACTAGCAATGGGAAAACAGAATGAAAGTTATCTGTATGGGATTATATGGAGGCAGAGTCAAATTTTCAACACTCCATAGCAATGATAGTGTCATTATTACATCTATTATTACAAAAGAAAACAGCTCCAAACACCAAAATTTCATTTTAGGAGCATGACTCTCCACTAAAAGGCATGGGTGGCCACGGTGGTGCAGCGGTTAGCGTTGCCACTTCACAGCAAGAGGTTCTCCGGTTTGATTCTCGGCTGGGGTGCCTTCTGTGTGGAGTCTGCATGTCTTCCCTGTGGTTGTGTGGGTTTCCTCCGGGTGCTCCGGTTTCCTCCCACATCCCAAAGACATGCAGTAGGCGGATTGGACACTCTAAATTGGCCCTAGGTGTGAGTGTGTGCATGTGTGTGCCTTCTGTGGAAGGTTGGGCGCCGGGCTGGCAACTCGATACCATAAAACTCCACTGCCAATCATGAGTGGACAGATGATCCGCTGTAGTGACCCCTAACCGGAAAAAGCCAAAAGAAGAATAACAACTCTCCACTAAAAGGCATACAGATCATAAAATGAAGAGAAACTCAAAAAGATATAAGCAAGCAGGAGTGGGATTCTTCATTCACAGCTAAATATTCCCATAAAATGGCGTCACAAATAGACCAAAATCTTTAAGCGAAAACTCACCAGTATATACTGTTAAAAGCAAAAAATATTATACACACGTAATTCAACACACCAAGATATAAATGTAAAAAAAAAAAGAATGAATTAAATCTGTCCAAGAATGTTAATGATAAGAGGTTAAGGCACCCAGGCAGAATCAAGATGGTTCCAATATGCTGAAGGAGATGGGCAGGATGTTTATGAAAATCTAAATCCATACAAGAAACATTTCCAAAACATCTTTCCTCCCCAAACTCAGGAAAGTGTATCTCAAAATATAAACAGTATAGCCATCATGGCACAATTTGATATCAGAAGATTATCAACCAACAGTAACAACTTAAATGTTAAGACCTTTGGAAAGAAATCACAACTTAGGACCTCCGAGTGTTGAGTGAAGTATTAATGGGAGCACTAGCAAAAGTAATTAAAGATACAGCAACTGAGCTAGCCCACCAGAAGAGATTTGATTTTTGAGAGCTTGAGAAGTAATCCTTTTTTATCTGTTTTATTCTTGTATATTACTTTATTTCTGAGCTGCCTATAGTATTGCAGGTTAGCCAAAGTTTTTATCCTGTATCCATTTGTTCCAGGCTTTGTTTCTCTGGCTCATGACACCACTGTCCATATTTTTCACCTTGTAGAATTTGTACCCCTACACAACCTTACTAATACCCATGTCTCCTCCTCCTCTCTTAGAACCTAATTTTCCTCCATTCTACCCTATAAAGATTTCATATCAAGAAACAATCTAAATCTGTTCTCAACTATGGTTCAAATTATGCTGAATGTATCAATAGTTTTATCAAGCTATTTACTGATTATTTTTTTCATTCTGCAAACTTTTTGCCACTGTGCCTGCCAATCAAGTCTCCCCAGTCAGCAAGACCACTTTGTTCCCATCCTAGGAATTTCCCACTGACTGTTGACCTGGGGAGGTTCTCATAATATGCAGCCTCACCAGCTGGTTGCACTCTTCCCATAATTCTGACAATGTCTGCATATTTAGTATGACCATAAACTCTCCCTTGGGCAAGGGACAAGTAACCTGAATCACGGTGGAAGCCACTAGGCCCTCTCCACTCAAGTACATGCTCCTGTGGACCCAGTGATGTGATCTTCAGCTTTCAAGCCTTAAAGTCAAAACACCCTCACCACTGGGCCATCCTCTGTGTTGTTGCCCCTTGTCAGAAGGATTGTGGTACTGGACAGTTCCAATCTACTACTCCCAAGGATAGGTACACCCATTCTCCCCAAGTCATCTCCAGCAGACACCTGAGCTGCTAATCAAACCTGGGTTACCTGGATCTTAGTAGGGCTTTATCCCTTTATACTAAAGAAGCTAGCATATGATGATAAAACTACCCCCCACACATACATCTTTTAAATCTCTCCCTCACACATCACTTGTTTCCCAAACAGCAGAATGAGGCAAAAGTTATGCTTATGCCCAAATGATAAACTTGCTCAGCTGATAAACTAATGACACTGACCCAAAAATCCAAGAACTTTGCAGGTGATGCTATACCTGCCAACTCAACCGGTAAAATCTGGAATATACTCCCTACTACCGTTACCAAAGAAACCTCACTACCCCTATTTAAGAGATCTCAAAAAATACCTCACATCTCATTGGCTGTACTCTTGTTCTAAACCTAACAACTTCACTAATACATGTCTTGCTACCCAACTTGCTGTTTAGTCAAGTATCTATGCCTCATAGCATTTGAAAGTCTAAGCATTGTGAATACGAGATCTGATTGAATTCTATGTTCACATTTTCTGATATGTCTTTGTCAATCAGATGGAAGTCTGCACATTGATATCTGCCTGTATTGTTTGTCTATATTTTTCAAAACAAGTCTGCCCGAGTTTATCACTCAGTGATGTATGTACTGTCTCTTATTTGGTATGTGGAGCTTTTCTCCCCGGGCCTCCGCTGAAAATGGACATATATCTAGTCGGACTATCCCAGTCAACAAATGTAAAATAAAATAAAATAAAAATAAATGCTGCAAACCAATAAACACTCCTGAAGACAGATTAATTTCCTTTATATCATGCTTATATAAACCGTTTACAAAAGCAGTATTTTCTGACGTCACAGCCTACATTTACCAATACAAAACTCTACCTAAAGGTAAAAGTACCCTAACTGATCTCTTCACATTTACTGACACTATACTAACACTAATAAAGGTATCTTAATAGGACCAGTAATGAATTACGTCACTGAAGCATTTGTGTGTGTTATACACAGTCTGCTGCTGAGCTCTCTTACTGCCTCCAGCTTTTTTTCCCTGGTTCTCAAGCTACCTTTCCAATAGAATCTTTACCATTAGATATAACACCACTTCATCCCCTCAAAATATTCTCTGCAGGTGTCCCAAAAGGTTTAGTTTTAAGCCCCATATGTTTTAGTCTTTTCATTAATCATCTTCCACTTGATCTCAGACTACCCAAAGTATCCTGCTTTATTATTTATGTGACATTTTGTCGTGCCCTGGACAATAGTTTTGAACAACCTTCAAATAAATTTGGATAAAACTTTTATTTGGCTGCATAATATGTAACTTACACTGTATACCAAGACACCTAAAGTGATGTTCTTTAGCATGCAACCAACAATTAAAACTTATTAAATCTTGCTGTATACTTTATTTACAGGCAAATAAATCACTGAAACTGTATCGTCTTTCACACAGCTAAGTTTAACTCATGATTCCACATTAACTATGTTAGTTTACATCAAGAACAGAAAAATACCTCCAAGATGGCTGCACATTGAGTAACAGCTTAATTTCAACTCTCCCAGTGTGAAAACAGAAACAGTAAACTCGTACTTTGGGGTAAATTTCAGTAAATGGTCAGTAAGTGCATTGCCTGGATGCCAGCAAAAAAAGAAATTCAGAGAACCTCAAAGAAAATCAATCACAAAAGGTGAGGAGAAAACACTGACTGAGAAGAATTCTGCAGCTGTTCAGCAAAAAGCAGTGTACTGTCCAGCCTCAGTGCAAGACATGACTTCCAGGAACTTAGAAGAAAAAAGTCAAATGTACTCAGAGTTGATTAAAAATAAATTAAATACTGATGGAGTATATCAAAAGGCTGGAAAAAATGGAAGAAGCTTTAAACATATAATCAGACACTGTGATAATACTGGGAGAGAATTAACTATAAGTAAAACAATTTTGTTCTCACAGTAGTATTTTTATAATGCATGATTAAATCTATATGCTATAAAGTAAAAGTTTTCTCTATTTTCAAGTGTAATGAGGATGCTAAAGTAAACAAATCAGCCTGTTTTTTTTCCTTTTCTCTTTCCCCTTGTTCAGTTTTAAGAAATGTAGGCACTGCAATGTAAAAAAGAATAAAATTCTGGTCAAAAGGGCATGATACAAGAAACAAATGATGTGTTCTTGGATAGGGAAATGACTAGATTAATTCTATTGGCTTGTTCTAGTAACAAGTTTAAGAGAAAACAAATAAAAGAACAATGAATATAATAAAACTTTTCTCTAGCAAATAAATAAGTGCTTGCAGAAGCAACTCTGTGTCTCCATGGAGACATGAGAACCAGCTAATCTGATAAAGAGCAATAAAACAGAATAGTCTTTCTTTCAATTGCTAAGAGATGACATTTTCTGTTTTCTGATAATGTTTTCTGAAAGCATTCAAGTTTTTTTCCCAATCTGGGACAGCAATAAAGATGAGACAAAACCAGACAGCACTTAGTAGAAACACAGGATGTACCATTCATCTTAGCAAGGATAACCTTCCTTTTAGGTTAACCCAAGTCTGAGTGTGGCTGTCAGTCTGGAATAATTATTCCTATTAGGAGGGTAAAACTTCAGTATTTTAAGATGTACATACTTTTGTGTGTTAGCATTAAGTTAATAGATTTTAGGGGTGTATTTGTTTTTTGTTTGAGGGCTTTCAAGAAAACAAAAAGAATTGTAAGATGTGACAAAGGGTATAAAGGATATGACACGAAGCCACTGTATAAAACATTAACCTGATAAACATTAGTGTATGCATGTAACACAAAAGCTGGAACTAGATACTAAACAAAAAAGCTGTTTTACACATAAAAAGTAGGAATAACAACCTTTAACATAATGATGCTTTCTATATTTTCGTTACATGTTAATGGTCTCACAGATGTATGCAAAAAAGAATGAGTAATGGACTACATTAAAATGTAAAGTGCAAATAACTAAGCTACAGGAGATACACTTGGAAAAAAATGAACATGGGAATTTGGTAAAGAACGGTTTTCAGGATGGTTATTCAGCCGAATACCTGGGACAAAGGAAAAGAGTACTTATTAATTGCAAGAGGAGTTCCAATGGTGACAGAGGAGGATAAAAAATAATAATGGTAGATTTGTAGTACTAAATGGCTACTTGCAAGGAAGGAGGGAGGATTACACTGGCATGTATTTAGATTCCAGCTAAAGCTTCTGCAATGGAGCTTAAGAAAATTCTGGAAGAAATAATCAGCTTTCAGCAGGGAATATTATTTATAGGTGGGGAATGGAATTTGATTTGAATCAGCAAAGATGTGTCTGGGGGGTCCAGAAGGGAAAATATATCAAAAGAGGGCACATTTTTGGGAAAAAAAATGAAAATATTTGGCATTGAAGATGTGAATTCAGTAGTAGGAATTTGGAGTAAATTTACATATTATTCCACAAGATATAAAAACTGGGCTAGGCTAGACAGAACTTACATTTTAGATGAACATGTGCATTTAATTGAAAGTTTTGAAAATAACTAAAATAAAAATGCAGGGTACTGAAATAAAAATTAGAAACTGGCGCTCTCTTACCTATCTGTTGAAAAGACAGGCAGTCACCATACTACCAGTCACCTGTTACATTCAAACAAAAATTATCCCTAAAATAGGACAGGTTAATTAGCAGATTTATAAAACTTATGTTTACTGCCCTATCTAAATTAGCCCTCAGTGATGATGTCCACCCTAACACTGATCCTACCATTACAAACTCCTCACCTAAAAATGTGCCTAATAGCTGCTCCTTCGTTTAACTAACATCCAACAGAAAGCCCTCTGACCACCTGCTCATGTGTCTAAATATCAGAAGCATAACTAATAAAACCCATGACCTAAACGCCAGCATAGCTTTATACTCTCCTGATATTTTCATCCCGACTGAAATCTGGCTCAAACCTCACATCAAAAGTGAGGAAATACTCCCAACAGGTTATAACATTCTTTGAGTAGATAGACTATCTAACAAAGGGGGTGTGGTGTGGCTCTAATGTTTAAACACCACATCAACATTCAGATCCTAAACAAATCTGCCCCCCGTGCTGGAAATGAAGAAATCCTATACGCCAACCTCAAACTAAACCCAAATAAAACAAATCAACATCATAGGATGCTACTTCCCACCTGGCCAAAACATCTCACCCCCTGGAAAACCTTCTGATCTGGGCTAACCATTCCCTACCCCAGGAAACCATAATCCTAGGTGATTTTAATATCAACTGGCTTATCTTGTAGTAACAATCACCCAGGCCACCACCTAAGCCTTCATGGTTTCTCCCAACTAATACAGTCACCAACCCGGATAAATAAACAAACACACTACACTCGACTGGATATTAATCAATAAAGACCCTCACTCAAACTTAGCTGGCTGTCTACCAGACAGTCTCAGTGACCACACTCCAACATTCCTTCTGAGACACCACGTAAATCGTGCTAAACCCATCATCTATAGGCAAATCCGAAATAGGGTAAACTTTAACCCTCTCTCCTTTATCCCATCCCTTCAAAAGTGTGATTGGACACCAATGAAGTACCTCAATCTGGATGAAGCCGTCCACTTCTTCAATAGCACCTTTCTAAACATCCTACACACATTCCCCCATAAGAAATGCCAGAGTCAAAACACAGTACTCCCCTTGGCTACAAAAAAGCACCAGGACACTAATGAAAAACAGAGATAAGGCCTGGGAGCACTGGCGCTTAACAAAACCCCCCTCCTCTAGACAGTCATTCATAGAGTTGCACAACAAGGTCAAAAAGTAAATAAAAGAAGATAAAACCCAATATTATCAGTCTGCCCTAAACTCCTCCCATCACAACCCTACGCAGTTCTGGTCCACAATTAAACTCCATTCTCCACCTAGGTAAAGTAGGCACCCCCCCACCTAACACTCCCCCTTCCTCCAGCAGTATTGCTGACTTATTCAATAAACACTTTACTGAAACCATTCTGTCTTTGACTAAGCAACACAACCCTCTACCCACCCTCCCTACATCAAAACCAAATACTCTGCCCGCAGTCTTTTCTTTTTCATCAGTACCTACCTCCTACATAAAAAAACTTCTATTGAAACTTAAGCCTACAAAACTTGCAGCTGACAATCTCCCCTCTGAATACCTAAAAACAGCAGCAGAAGCCCTAACTTATCCAGTCTCTACCTTAATTAAGCAGTCCATATCAGAAAGCTATGTCCCTACACTGTCGAAAATATCTCACATCATTCCCCTCCATAAAGTTGGCTCCTCCACTAAACTTTCAATTAGCGCACCATAGCCATCCTTTCTCCACTTTCCAAGATACTTGAGAAATGCATCAATTCTGAAGTCTTAGACTACCTCTTAGCTAATAACCTCCTCTACAGCACCCAGCATGGCATCAGGCTATACCACAGCACTACTACTGCCTTGCTCTCTTTCACTAACACTAACCTTCATCATAAAAATAATGGCCTGTTCTCCTCTGCTATATTTTTGGATCTATCCAAGGCTTTTGACATGGTCTCACACAAACTACTAATCTCTGTTCTCACTAAACTATCCTTTTCCCAATCAGCTACTAATTGGTTTCACAGCTATCTAACTGGCCACCAACAATCAGTTGTCTGGCATAATGATCTATCTCCTCGACTTCCTGTAACACTCTGTGATCCCCAAGGCTCCATCCTTAGTCCCCTACTACTCTCACTCTTCACCAATGATCTATTCACAGCCACCAAGCATGCTTCTCTTATACAGTATGCAGATGACTCCATCCTCATCTGCTCAGCCCCAGCCCCCAACTATACCTGAACTTCACAAGATCACACAGGAAGCCTTTTCATCTTAGAAAGCTGGCTATCTAATGTCCAGTTATTACTCAACCCGAGCAAGACTAAACTCCTCATCTTCCAGCCCACTAAATCTAACCCAATTACCCCCCCCACTTTAATATTCTAGCCAAAGACAATACCGTCATCTCTCCAACAGAATACACCAAACTACTTGCGTTGAGATTGATAATGTCAGATTTGACACTCACATTTCTCATAACATAAAAAAGGTTCACAAAAAACTAGGTGCATTGCACAGAAACAAAATTCGTCACCAAGACCGACAGAATTTCTGCTGCCAATTCCCACCTAATCTCCAGTTTATGCTACGCCTCTCCTATAGTTACCTACCTTACACAAACCGATCTAAACAAACTCGAGGCTTGCTACAATAAAACTCCTAAGTTTGCCACTACTGCATCTTATCGCAGCCACCACTGTTATCTCACCTAGAGAACTTGACTGCCTTGAACTCCCTCAATGTCTTAACCTGAATCAACACTCTCTTGCCCACAAGTTAGTAAACCATCCTCTTAGAGTCCCATCCCTTCAAAACCTTCTCCAGCCCTACTGCTCCACTAGACCACTACGCTCCAGCAGCAAAAATCTACTTCTAGTGACCAAACCCAAGAACTCAGCAGGAGAGGCACTATTCTTCTGAGTCATACCCAGATTATGGAACAATCGCCCTTCCCCATAACCACACTACCTTCTTGCAATCACTTCAAGAATGCACTAAAAACTCACTTAAAAAGTCTCTGGCTATGCCCATGCACCAACCCTGACTAGCAACCCTCCTTTTTACCTCCTCCTTCCTCTCCCCTCTCCTAGCCACCCTGCCTCACACCATCTGACCATTGCATTCCTTCTTCTGCAAACTCTAGCTCACCCTTTATCCTCCCCTTCCCTCCTCACTCAATCTCTCAGACCTGTTATAACATGCTTAACTACCTCACTTCATCTCAACTCCAAATACATATCCAACTGACTTACACTTCGCTTCCTCTCACTACCACGTATACTACTCACTCAGTCTCCTCTCTTACTCCTCTATCTTCCCCTTCCATCCCATTAGCCCTTCTAGCTTGTTCCACCTTCTTGTGCTTTATATCTGAGTTTAGTGCAATATTTGTATACAAGATTTAGGTATATGAGTTTAGTACAGTATCCGTTTGAGCTTAGTTCTATATGTATATGCATCCTACCTTTATTCCTAGCCTCTAGCTAGATATTGGCATATCTATTTATTACTATGTTTCCTATTGTATTTATAGCTGTTTGCTGCAGTATGTATTACTTGCTATTGTATGTATATTCAATTGTTCTTCATGTACTCTGCTGCTCATTTATTGTTCTGTGGAGCTTTTCTCCCCAGGTCTCTGCTGAAAAAGGACCCGTGTCCAGTTGGAATTTCCCGGTAAACAAATGTAAATAAAAATAAATAAATTTAAGGAATGGGTAGTGGAAATTATTCTGGAGTTATTAGACCGGAAATAACTTTCTTCTGAAAATACAGCTAGGAAGTGGGATAAAATCAAAGTGAAGTTTAAAAATATGGTTGAAATAAAAGAGAGAGAGATGTGGTCAAGAAGTATCGAGAATTACATAGAGGGACTGACATGATAAAATATTGCAGAATAGGGGGAATTTCACACAGAGTCTGCATCTCCTCCCTGTGGTCGTGTGGGTTTCCTCCGGGTGCTCCGGTTTCCTCCCACATGCCAAAGGCATGCTGTAGGTGGATTAGACACTCTAAATTGGCCCTAGGCATAAGTGCATGCATGTGTGTGCCTTCTGTGGAAGGTTGGGTGCCGGGCTGGCAACTCGACACCATAAAACTCCACTGCCAATCATTAGCAAACAGGTGATCCACTGTGGTGACCCTTAACCGGGAAAAGCCGAAAGAAGAAGGGGAAATTTCACAGAACAAAAAAAAAAAAAAAGGAAAGGAGGAGCGATTGCAGAATGCTAAACAGAAAATAGGAGATTACCTCGATAATATGCACGAGTTTGACTGCTGTTAAGCAACTGTTTTTGATAACTCCACAGCACAAAAACTTTTAGCACAACAACTCTAGCAACAGAAAGTAGAAAGGGGTGTCGCCAAGCTTAGGTAGCCTATAACAAGGAAGATAACAAGAGATCCTGTAGAAGTACTAGAAATATTTCAGAAATTTTATGAAAGTCTGTATAAACCTGAGAAATACGAAAATCAAGAAAAGGTATAAATGTACATGTTTAAGGAAGAATTAAATATGCCAAGGTTAGAGGTAGATGATGCTCAATTACTAACACTTAGGATAGGAGCAGATGAGATAAAAATTCTGATGTATAAGCGATCCACAGGAAAGTCCCCAAAAATAGAGGGTACTTTTGTGGTAGTTTGGTAGCTAGGACGGAAAAAAACTGATAAAATACTGTTAAACAAAACATTCCAGATCTTTAAGAGAAGGAGAAGCACCCAACATCCTGGAAGAAACCTGTGGTGGCTGTAATATCTAAAGAGTAAAGACGCATCAGATCCAGCTTAATAGAGGCCCATTGCAATCCTAAACCATGATTATGAAGTGTTTATGTACATAATGGCTAAAAGAATGCAAAGGTGATACCAAAATGATAGCTATGGATCAATGTGGCTTTGTGGAGGGGAGGCAAACATTTGATAACATTAACAGAACACTGATGATCCAGAAGGAAGCAGAATGTAAGAAAATATCACTGTTGTTGGTGGGTATTGACACAGAGAAAGCATTTGACAGAGTAAGCTTGGAGTTTATCAACATGGCAATGGAAGCATTTGCATTCCCCAATAATTTCTGTTTGACCAGAGGAACCAGGCAGGGGTGTCCTCTTTCCCCTTTGTTATTTGCATTATAGTTTGAGCCATTGGCAAAGAAAATAAGGGACTCAGAAATTCAAGGATATAACTGATACGGTAGTCAGGAAAAGCTGGCAACATTTGCAGATGATATTATTTTATACCTAATAAATCCAGAAAAGGACATGCCAGTGTTGTGGAACATTTTGCGGCAGTTTCTGTATACAAAATGAATGAAGCTAAAAACAAAGGCAAGAGCAATAAATTACGTATCCACTCACAAATTGGTTCAGCAATATCCATAGTTATGGAGACATGATAAAATTAAGTACTTAGGAGTATGAACTAAAAAGGATTCTAGTGTTCCAGCTAAAGATATGTGGGAAGAGACTAAACAAAAGATGATATAAAAACTGAGAAATTGGAAGCTTATGTTATACGGACATGGATAGCAAGATACAAGCAGTTAAAATGTTTTTAGTCCCTTTAATTTTATACACAGGTCAGGTATATTTTTATCAACCAAATAAGAAGTTGTGGATAGCAATTAATAAAGAGCGGAAAGATTTTATATGGGAGGTGAAGTTGGCAAGAGTCAACTGGGATAAGCAGATTCTTCCAATGGAACAAAACGGTTTTGGATTTCCCAATTTGAAGGGGTATTTCAGAGCTGCACAGTTAATACTCCTACACAGAGCACAAGCTAAAACCTATAATTCAAGGTGGAAATGGATGACGATGAAACAGGGGGAAACTTAAGAAACAAGGGCAGACTGGGATTTTGGATGCAGATCCTTAAGGAGAATAACAACCATACAGAACATTATATTCATAAATTATCAAAAAGTATTCCAAGAACTAAGCCAACACGGGAATGGAGAAAGGAAATTCTGCCGATAGAGATGACTGCAATTATGAATACTGAAAATAGGCAAGAGGAGATTGGACTTTATCGGAGAAAACTGGCAAAAGAACCCAGGTATTGGGAGCAAACAATTAGAGAGGGAAAGCTAACAGAATGGAAGAAGCAAAGAATTTATTTTGACGGCAGGATAGACTGCCTTCCTTATCAAGGATTGATAGAGTATAGGTAAATAGAAAGAAATAGGGGGATCCTAAGTGAAAGACCTCCACTGGTAGAGTTTGTAGTAGAATCTAGAACAGAAGCTGCTGTTAAAAAAAGGAATAATTAGTACAGCATACAAAACGCAGAATCAATCAGAGGAGTTTAGAAAGGATTGGGAAGAGAGACTGGATAAGCGATTCACAAAGAAACAATGGTGGTACATATGTATGTCTTCCAAATATACAACAAAGTCTAGAAGATTTAGGGTCTTTGCTTGAAGTGTTTATATGGGTATTTTTATACCCCAAGTAGACTCCAAGGACTTTTTATTCAGGTAGTTAGCAAATATTGAAGATGTAATGGGGAACATATTTTGTGGGAGTGTAATAAGTTGGCAGACTTTAAAGATTGCCTGCAGACTACTCATCAGAAATACTGGGTGAGCAAATTGATACAACTAAGGAAATTATTTTTTGAGCTATGATACAGAACCAGAACTGCCCAGACATAGTAGGCCTTGCTGAGTCTAATTTTGGTGGCTGCCAAAAAAGCAATTACTAGAAAATGGAAACCAATGCCTAATCCAAGTGTACTAGAAGCAGTGAATATAGTAACAGAGACAAAACAACTAGAAAAGGGTAGGGGCAAATTGTGGGACCAGTACATGCAGAGGAGGAAATAGGTTTAGAAGGCGGCAGGATTTGAATGAACTATGTAATGTTTGATGGACAATGGTTGGATAGATTATAAGTGATGTATGTTTGCAACTAAAATCATGTCACTATGGTTTGTAATATATTATGTTTGCAACTAAAATTATGTCAATATGGTTTGTTTTCAATCAAGTGGGATAAGCCAGTAGAACAGGGCAGATTGGGATTACAGAATTTGAGGGGGTATTTCAGAGGTACACAGTTAAGGCTCCTATACATAGCACAAGCAGAAAACTATAACTCAAAGTGGGAAGGGATTATGTTGAAACAGGGGGAAAGTTCAAGAAACAAGGAAAGACTGGGATTTTAGGTGCAGGTCTTTAAGGAGAATAACAATAACTATACAGATTATATCCATAAAGTAGCAAAGTATTCTAAGAACTAAGCCATCAAGGGAATGGAGAAAGGACATTATCTCTAACTGCAGTCATCCCTATTGGCAGATGGACAATAGGCAAGAGGGGGCTGGAATTTATTGGATAAAACTGACAAAGAAAAAGTACAGTTTTGTACCTACCATAAATGTAGATGTCCGATAGATATGCAACTGCAGTCCTTACATATGGGTTGCCCTGCCTCAGGCAGCCCTCGGTCGGCCGGATTCCAAAGTCTGGGTCTGGCGTCGGCTGATGTCGCCTCCTCCCCGACGTCAGAGCGGCTGGGGTATAAAAGCATCAGCTGACACCATCTTCCTCAGTGTTTCTTGCCCCAGATGCCAGGCGCCCTCCAAGGAAGACTAAATTTAGAACTGGATAAAATTTCCAGACATACACAATAGTAATAAACAGATACACCATAAAAGATATCCCCAGCTAAGTATAAAAAGGAGGGAAGTGGACGCAATACACAGAGGGGTAGGAGGGAGGGAAAACCTGACTGCAGTTGCATATCTATCGGACATCTACATTTACGGTAGGTACAAAACTGTACTATGTCCTTCAAGAATGCAACTGCAGTCCTTACATATGGGTTGAATACCATAGCCAAGCTGGGGGTGGTAGGTTCTAAGATAAGGATGGTGTAGCTAAAATGCCCTGCAGGACTGCCGAAGCAAAGCCTGCTCGGGATCTGGAATATAAAGGCAGGTTGTAGTGCTTGGAAAATGTATGCACGGAGCTCCATGTAGCAGCTTCTAGAATGTCCTTTGTAGCCACCCCTCTTAGGAAGGCTGTGGAGGTGGCTGTAGCTCTGGTGGAGTGTGGCCTGATATTGGCTGGCACACCCTTTCCATGGAAAGAATAACAGAATCTGATGCAATGTCCAATCCATTTTGAAATTGTTTGTTTGGAAATTGCCTTTCCTTGCACTCCAGGAGCGTATGCTACAAATAGTTGGTCGGACTTTCTGTTGGCCTTTGTTCTGTCCAAGTAGTAGCGTAGTTGTCTGTGAATGTCCAAAGTGTGCAGCAGCTTTTCCCCTTTATTTTGAGGATTGGGGAAGAAAGTAGGCAGGTGAATTGCTTGATTTGGAAACACCCTGGATATCACTTTTGGCATAAAAGAAGGACTGGTTCTTAAAGAAACTCTGTCCTGATGAAAAATGAGGAATGGAGGTACTGCCATGAGGGCCTGTATCTCTGAAACTCTTCTTGCTGAGGTAATTGCCAACAGGAAAACTGTTTTCCACGAAAGAAATTGCAACTCTGAAGATGCTGCTGGTTCAAAAGGAGGGAGAGTTAATTTTTCCAACACGAAATTGAGGTCCCATGCAGGCACTGGTGGTTTTCTGGGAGGCTTGATGTTCTTTATCCCTCTTAGAAATTGTCTTAGCAAAGGACGTGAAAACACAGGTGGATCAGTGTTGTATTTTGCTGAAATTGCTGAAGCGTGTATTTTTATGGAAGAATAGGAAAGTCCATTATGCAGCATGTCTGCCAAGTATTCCAATATCTGTGGGATGCTCATTACTGATGCACATCCTGTCCCTTGTTGGTATTCCAGATGATGAATCTCTTCCATTTTGCTGAATAAGCCTTTCTGGTGGAAGGTCTGCGTGCTTCCAATAATATCTGTTGAACTTCCTTGGAGAGAGAGAAATGGGTAGAAATCATGGGACCCTCCAAGCTGTCAGCTGCAGAGTTTGCAGATTGGGATGAACCGTCCTGTAATTGTGCTGAGTCAGGAGTGGAGGCCATTGAGGCAGAGGCCACGGCTTGGTGCAAGTTATGCTCCTTAGTAATGGATACCAGTGCTGTCTTGGCCAATCTGGAGCTATTAGGATGCCTTTCGGTTGCTCTGCTTTGATCTTCAGTAACACCTTGGTCATTAATGGTATAGATGGGAATGCATAGATTGTTAGAGAGTTCCAGCTGAATGAGAGAGCATCTATTCTCCAGGCTTGTGGATGGTGTGTCCTCAAGCAGAACTTTTTCAGATGATGACTGAGATGGGAGGCAAAGAGATCTATGTCCGGCCTCCCCCATGCCTGGGTTATTTGTGCAAAAATGTCTGGATGCAACATCCATTCATGCGGATCCAGGATGTTTCTGCTTAGACTGTACGCCAGAACATTGTCCCTGCCCGGAACAAACTGGGATTGCAGCTGTATGTTCAGTTTCAGGGACTTTTCCCAAAGAGTCATTGTTAGTCTGCAAAGGGGGTAAGAATGAGTACCTCCCTGCTTGTTTATGTACCACATAACAGTGGTGTTGTCTGTCTTTATTAGTAGATGGTCTTGTTGAAGATATTTTCCGAAGGCCTCGATTGCATGCATTACTGCTAACATCTCTTTTTGATTGATGTGTAGATGTACTTCCTGGGGAGTCCATTGCCCTTGAATACATCTGCCCTCCATGTGCGCCCCCCATCCATGGTCTGAGGCGTCTGTTGTAATGGTTTGGCTTGTTGAAAGGCATACCTTTGTTTAACTGGCTTGCTTGGGCCCACCACAAAAATTCCCTTTGTAGACATGGGATGAGTGGGATAATTGCTTCTAAGTTGTGGCTGTGCTGAGACCATAAACCTTTTAGGTACCATTGTAATTTTCTCATGTGTAGTCTTGCCAGTGGAATCAGTAGAATGCAAGATGCCATGAAACCCAGGGCCTGCAGGATTTTCCTTGCAGTCATCTGGGTGAGCTTTGCTAGGCTTTTGAAGTAATGTGGTAATTGTTCTTGCTTCTCTTCTGTGAGGTAAGCCATTTGTGATTCTGTGTCTAGTTTGGCTCCTAGAAAAATTATTTGTTGGGATGGCAGTAGTCTTGATTTTTGTAAGTTGACTGTGCATCCCAAAGCCTGTAGTAAGTGAATGACAGAATTCAAGTTTCCTGTCAAGGCTTGCTTGCTGTCCGTTTGTATAAGGCAGTCGTCCAGGTAAGGGTATATTTGTATCCCCTGGAGTCTGCAGTGTGCAATTACTGATGCCAGGCATTTCGTGAATACTCTGGGAGCAGTAGATAAGCCAAAAGGCAATGCTGAGAATTGATAATGCTCTGACCCTGCAAGAAATCTGAGGTATCTTCTGCAACTGTGTCTGATTGGGACATGCAGGTATGCCTCCTTGAGGTCCAGAGTAACCAGCCAAGACCCCTTGCCCAGCATGGGAAGGAGTTGCTGTAGCGTCAGCATTTTGAATTTTGGTACAATGAGAAAACTGTTTAGAGCGGACAAGTCCAGTATAGGTCTCCATTGCTTTTCTTTTCTTGGAACAAGGAACAGTCTTGAGTAAAATCCCTGGCCTTGTTCCTGAGGAGGAACCTTTTCTATTGCTTTGATTTGTCTCAGCTTTGAAACTTGTTCGAATGCCTCTGCCCTTTGATTTTGTGGCAGGTTTGGCATGCCTTGTCTTGTTGGTAAAGTATGGAAGTGGAACCTGTAGCCTTGGTCTATTATGTCCAGAATCCATTTGTCCTTTGTTAAAATGTCCCAATTTTTTGAAAATAAGGATAATTTTCCACCTAAAGGTGCTTCTCTTTGAGCCTTGGTCGGCGGTGTCAAAGTCAAGTCATTGTGATTGCCCTTGTGGAGCAGGGGAAGTTCCTGCGCCACCTCTCTGATTTGTCGGTTGCCATTGGAGTCCCCTGTAGGAGCCTCTGTATTGCCCTCTTCCTCGGGCACGTCTGTTTTTTCCCCTTTGAAACTTTTCAGTGTCTGGAAAGGACCAGTTCTTAGAAGGCCAATTCCTGCTGAACCTAGGTGGCTGATCCTGGAAGAAATCCTTGACTGTTTGCACTGATTTAACCTTTCCCTCAATTGATTTCAACACATCCTGAGCATTAGCACCAAATAACTTGTGTTTTTCCAGAGGTGCATCTAGAAGTTTTGCTTTAACATGATCTGGTAATGCCTGTTCTTTCAACCATGCATGTCTACGTATGACGGCCCCTGTCATAGCTGCCCTACATGAAGCTTCCAATGCATCATAACCACACTGAAGAAAATGATTGCTAACCTGCTGTGTGTTATGGACCAAATCCTGCAAGGCCTTTCTATCTAAAGGCTCAGGAGAGGCTAACTTTTTCTGCAAATCATCCATCAAGAAATCCTGATACTGAAACATATGAAAAAGGCAATTGAGAGCCCTCATGGCAAGTGTGGTTGAGGTATAAACTTTTTTACCCCACCTCTCCAGGGACCTAGCTTCCCTGTCTGAGGGCAAAGGATTTTTGGCCGTGGATGTGGCCACCCCTTTGGGCCCCTGGGAAATTGTTTCTAGGTCAACAGCATGGGCCTTAAAGAAATGTTTGTGAGTTTCAGGAACCCTGTAGTATCTGTCCGGCTTGACAGGAGTAGGGGGAGAGAATCAGGAGAAGCACTCGAATCTGAGTACACATCATCCAGTACATCTAACACTAGAGGGATAGCTAAAGGCCTGTGTTGGGGAAGCTTAAGGAAGGTACAAAGCCGTTTCCTGGAGTCGGAGAATTCCTGGCCTTGCCACTGAAAGTGCACTCTCATGGAGTGGAGAATTTTCCGAAAAGAGATATCCTCAGGAGGAGAAGCAGAGGGAATAGAATCCTCCGCATCTGAATCCTCGTAGGCCTGGAAGGACTCTTCCAGGGTATCTGAATGATCAGAGTCACCAGAGGCTTCATCTGTAGAAAGGGTGTCAGTATGCTCAACCCTG
This sequence comes from Protopterus annectens, assembly GCF_019279795.1. Classification (NCBI taxonomy): domain Eukaryota; kingdom Metazoa; phylum Chordata; order Ceratodontiformes; family Protopteridae; genus Protopterus; species Protopterus annectens. Next base: position 1,245,718,556 of record NC_056727.1, on the reverse strand, counting down.
GGCCTTTTGTCAGAAGGTGGCCGAGATCCTCTTTCAGGATGGGCCTGGGAGCCTCTGATCAGAGAAATTAAATCTGCAGCTAAAGACATGATTTGTTTATCAGTAGTGGGCTGAGGCAAAGCTTTAGGAGGGCGAGACTTAGCCTGGCTAGCAGCCTTAGCACGTGTGTAGGCCTTGATAGACATAGACATAGGGGCCCTAGCTGCCCCACGTGCTGGAGTAACCTTGTCCACCGGTATGGTCTCAGGCAAATCTTGGGCTTAAGTTTCTGGAGGAAAATCAACAACCGGCACCGGCGCAGGCTCCGGGACCGGAGTGATCGGTAAAGCGGTGTCGTCGGTCCGGAGCGGTGGAACAACCGCCTCAGAAGAGACCGATGCACTTGCGGTAGTTTTTGGCGTGGTGTCGGTGGAAGTCGCGGGCCGAGAATGTCGGTCCCGGTCCTTTCGTTTTTTGGAAATATGAGGTGCCGGTTGTTCCGACGGCATGGTATAAGAGTATTTATCGCCAAAAACGTCTTCAGCAAACTCTGCCAGGCATCTGAGAGTGCGCTTATTGAAGCAAGCACAGGCAGCACAGGCCGAGACGTCGTGGTCTGGGCCAAGGCAGGGGAGGCAGTTAGAATGGAAGTCCTTATGAGGTATTTGTTTACCACAAGACAAACAGTTATTAACTTTTACAGTTTTTTCTGACATCGGCTGAGGCAAGAAAAAGATCCCCAACGGGGTACTTAGCTTTTTGATGACTTCGGATACGTAAAACACAGGAGCTGACCGACCAGCACTTGCAAACTGCTTCTGCTTCGGGCACCGCGCGGCAAGAAAGACAGAGGAAGATGGCGTCGGCTGATGCTTTTATACCCCAGCCGCTCTGACATCGGGGAGGAGGCGACATCAGCTGACGCCAGACCCAGACTTTGGAATCCGGCCGACTGAGGGCTGCCTGAGGCAGGACAACCCATATGTAAGGACTGCAGTTGCATTCTTGAAGGACATCAAGGTATTGGGAGCAAATAACTACAGAGGGAAAGGTAATAGAGTGGGAAGATGCCAAGAATTTATTTGGACTGCAGGTTAGACATTGCCTTCCCTATCAAGGATTGATATCAGAATATATGCAGTGAGAAAAAAAACGGGGTCCTAAACGAAAGACCAGCACTGGTAGAGTTTTTAGTCGAATCTAGAACAGAGGCTGCCATTAAAAATGTATAATTAGTAAAGCATATAAAATATTGCACGTAACTATAAGAATCAGAGAAGGTTAGAAAGGATTAGGAAGAGAGTCTGAATAAGCAATTCACAAAGAAACAATGGGAGGATATATGTACATCTCCCGAAATTCCAACAAAAATCTAGATGATTCAGTATTTTTGCTTAGAAATGTTTACATAGATATTTTTATACCCTGTAGACTCCAGAGAATTTTTCCTCAGGTAGACAGCAAATGTTGGAGGTAAGACAGTGAAGAAAGATGTAAGTGGGAACATTTAGTGCAGTGAGATGACGGACTTTAAAGATTCCCTATGGGATGCACTGTTGGAGATGCTGGGTGGTCAGATGGATGTGACAGGGGGAAATGATTTTTCTGAGCTATGATACAGAACCGGAATTGCCTAGACATGGGTAAGGCCTTGCTGTCTCTGCTTTTTTGGCAGCCACCATAATTAATTACTAGAAAATGGAAATCAAAATCTAAACCAGCTATATTAGAAGTAGAGAACATAGCAACAGAGATAAAACAAGTGGAAGTGAGATCTTTAGAAAAAGATGGGAGCAAACTACATAGGAAAAAATGGGAATTGTGGGAACAATACATACAAGGAAGCAATGAGGTTTAAAAGAAGGCAGGACTTAAATGTGCTACCTAATGAAAATGATTGGGTAGATAAGTGATGTATAATGTTTGCAACCGGGAGTGCGTCAGTATGGTTTGTGATGTAAAATGCTTGCAACTAGGATTGTCTCTGTATGCTTTGTTTTCATTTGTATACATTTATGATTACTTATGTTGTAAGTGATGGTTTTTTGTTTAAAAAAGGCAGGAACTGAATAATTTATGTAATGTTGCTTAGGTTATATGATATATAGCAACATATGTGAAGCATAACGCTTGCAAATTTTAACTTGTTAAAACAGTTTGATTACTTTTATATAAAATGTAAATGTGCTTATGTCACAGGTGATAATTCAATAAAGATGCTTAAAAATATGGTTGTTTTTTATTTATATAAATGTATGATTATTAAATTATCATGTATAACATAGGCAAAGATGTTTCTTATTTAAAAAAAAAAAAACAGAATAGTAAAAAATAAATACAATCCTGGATTGCTATCACATCATGCCCCATTTCTTACCCCTGGAAGGATGAACAGCAACAGAAAAAAATACTGTGCTACCAAAATTGGAATAAAGACTACTCCTTGCATATTGCTTCAAGGACGGACCTCCAACCTATAAACATTATCCAGCAGTATCTGTAATTTCATTCTCTCCCTATAAACAGAAAATTACTGCATCACTCTTAAGTGAGCATACTGGCTTCCAAAGAAACAATGTGCATCTGCTTCACAAAACCTCCTATAACATTTCTTTTTTTTCAAGTTCAGATTGTTGGTTAAAACTGGTCAGTATCAACTGTCCTCTTATGCATAAGATGTAACAATATACCAAGGACATAAAAATAGCTAACTTTCTCTGCTAATCATGCACTATCCTTCCTAGGCCTGAAATTTTAGGTCAAGTTACCAACCAATAAGAGATTCATATTCAGATAAAGAATTTGGGATAACATTACTAAAACACCTACATAAAACTGTCAAACATATATTACTTAAGCAACATGCAATAGCATAAAACATCAAAAACACTTTTTACCTATATTTGTAGTCTTGGTCTGATATATGGATAACAGCATAACTTCACGAAGAACATATACACGTTAAATATATTACCGTAGGCTTAATGATACATTCTAACAATGTACATTCATGAATGGTATACCTCCTTGCTTACAATTTTACTTTGTCAGTGTGCACAGGTGAAAACTTACTGTCAATATGCATTTTCTGGAATCTGAATCGCGTGGTTTGGTAGTAAGAACGTTCATGTGCCTACGGAGAGCGATTTGCATGTGTTGTACTTGTGCACGATTGTGTGTGGGGAAAGGGATGAACTTCTCATGAAAAAAAAAAGTTACAGAAAGAATCTTGAAGCATGGATGAACAAGCTCTTCTTGGGCTAAACCCTAATGCCGATGCTGTTTTTAGGAAAAGGGCATTGACCTATTTTGAGCAGCTGAAAACTTCCCCTGATGCTTGGCAAGTTTGTGCGGAGGCTTTAGCACAAGGTCTGCACAGTGACGACCATGTGAAGTTCTTCTGTTTCCAGGTGTTGGAACATCAGATAAAGTTCAAATATTCAAGCCTCACTGAAGTACAGCAGCAGCTGATTAGAGATACACTCATGACATGGCTGCAAGCTCAGGTAAATGGAAGATTACTGAAAGGGAAGAACATGCAAGAACTGTGCTACTGAGGATGAATGCACAAGAACAGGGATGACTAGGTGAAGATTGTAACTTCACAACCTGAGAAAGCCTTCATTCGAAACAAAGCATCCCAAGTGTTTGCATTGCTATTTGTTGCAGAGTACCTTACCAAGTGGCTGTCGTTTTTTTTTTATATCCTTTCCATAGTTTGTTTAAATCCCCAAGGCGTGGATCTTAACTTCGAATCTTAATGGCTATAGATGCAGAGGTGGTAGATCGAGAGATAGTTCACACACCTGAGGAGTGTCGTCGAAATACGTTGATAAAGGATATGATGAGGGAACAGTGCATCTCAACTCTGGTGGACTCATGGTATCAGATCCTTTGCATTTATCAAGCCAGTAACTCAGAAATAATTTGTCAGTGCCTTGAGGTTGTTGGTGCCTATGTGTCATGGATAGATTTGAGCTTCATAGCAAATGACAGGTTTGTAAATGTCCTCCAAAAAAAAAAAGAAAAAAAAAAAAGAAAAATAGTGGGGGTTGGGAGGGTGGTTTAATGGCTAAGGTGTTTGCCTTACAAACACAAGGTGCAGGGTTTGAGTCTCACAAGGGTAATTGGCTAGGCTTAAAATGGCTTGCAAGGGCAGTTAGCTTAGTACTAAACTATGAACTATGAACTATGTAAATAAATTTGACTTTAATGTTGTATACTGTATTTTAACTCTGTATATTCTATCTTTAATTTTATGCCCATGTAAATTATCTCTCTGGAAAGTATCTGAAATGAGTCCACTATTCTAGTAAAACTTAAAAAGTAAACCACAGAGACATTGATAAGAGGCAGATGCATGCAAAAGGAAGACTATGGATAACAAATAATGAGGCTGGATGACAGTGGATATCTGTGAGCACAACTTCATTTGTTATAACATTAAGATTCCTCTTTGAAGACGCATTTACCTTAGGTCAAGGCATCCTTTGCAACTCAGAAGTGACTGTCATTGTCAAATCGCATACCAAAAGCTAACAAAACAACAGCTACAAACTTTAACCCAAATTTCAGTTAATGTTTGTTATGATTATTTTCAATAGGTCTCAGAGCATGGTATCACAACAAAAGTACAGCACAACAAACTCTGACAGTTATTACAGACTGTAAGGTTAAGTCTGTTCTCTGCATCAATAAAAGTCCATCCATCCATCACCCCCTTTTTTCCATTTTTGCACATGGTGTCAGGGTGTCATATCAACAGTCACCATCATCTACCATTATCTAGAGCCAACTTTGGCCAGGTGGCCAGTCTCGAAGTTATTGTTTCTCCAACACACACACACACACACACACACACACACACACACACACACACACACACACACACACATATTTCTAAGGCTAATTTAGAGGGTCCAATCCACCAACTGCATGTCTGGAATATGAGGAAAACCGAGCACTTGGGGAAAACTCAGACAAACATGGGGAGGACGTGCAGTCCCACTCCCACAAAAAACTTCCATATAAAACTCACCCACTGTCTGGCTGTCTAACGAATGAATTGGTTGGAAATCCCTATCATCAGACTCTTAAAAGTGTAGAATCATATTCGTACACTTACTTTACACACTATGCCATATGGTGCCTCCAGTGCTGTGCTGCATCCCCTTGCTATACGAGTCTGTTTTAAGGTGTGATCCTTAAAGTAAAATCCTTTGTAAGTACTTAATTTTATCTTCGAGAGGTCACTGAAGATTTCACTGAATTTTGCCCTGGGGGATGGTAATGGAGGGAGTATAAGCAGGTGTGTTCTTGGACTTTAATGGGCACACCCAAGAACATGCAAGGTGACCTGTCCATTAAAGTCTACGGAAGAATCCTCACCCAAGCCCTTGAGCAGCATGAGTGGGTGATTAAGAAGAATTATGTGAGAGAGTAATTAATTAAAAGTTAATGAAGCTATTACGAAACTTCCCACAATATTTGTCAGACAAGTGTTATAGCGTATTTTCTACCCCAAGTTGCAAAGTGCCGAGATGCATAGCAAAAGTGTGACTGTGCACTTCAAATAAAAATAGCACAATGTGTATTATACTCTCCCAGCAAATGCTCAGCCATTCAACACTCCAGTACTGGTATACACCAATCAAGCCCCTTAAGTCTGAATTCTCAGTACCTAGCCAACACTACAAAACTGCCAATTTTGTCTACTCTCTCTTTGTAGTGAAATTATGAAATACTCTCATTCCAGAAGTCTGAAATCTTCCAGGAATACTGCAATTTAAAACAAAGTGAAAACATTCCTTCACTCTAAATCATGGGTCTCAAACTCCTAGTCAGTGAAGTATTTTTCACTATTTTATTCCATAAAAATGTTCAGTTTGTGATCCAAGCCACAATGAGAAATACTTGTCTTTGCAGCTCAGAGGATGGTCTGCAGCTTGTGCATTGCTAGATTTCCTTTGGGGTGTTCCACTAGTTTCACTAATGGCACTTGGTAGGTGCTCATCTTCTTGCCCTGGTTATCTACCCTTGGAACTGTCCAACTGAAGAAAGGCATGATACCATGTCTAGGGAGCTGTTGAGTGTTTTTCCCCCATAGTATAGTACTAGCAGCCCTTCTTGTCCACAGAATTAGTACAGTAGTTTTTTTTCTTCTTTTGATTGTTGACTAAGAAAATAAAAATATAATTAAGATTACCACTGGCTTCACAGGCAGGTTTGGTGGAAACTGAAGTACTTGTAGGTAATTAAAATGGCCTTGCTTTAGCTTAGGAATGATAAGCAAAATTATTTGTTGCAATTTAGTAGAAAAGGTGGTCTTGGAGTGCATAATTTGTTTGTGGTGTAAAAATAAAAAAACCCTTCAAACACTGGACCCCACCCAGTTTGGGATTGTGAAGGGCCGATCTTGTCTCCTGAATCTGACTGACTTCTTCGAATCGGTCTCCAGAGCTGTGGATGAGGGTAAGGTGGTCCACAAAGTCTATCTGGACCTCATCAAGGCCTTCTACACCACCCCCCACTCTGGTATCATAGATAAACTTACTAAGCTGGGCATAAATCCCTACGTCACTCGATGGGTTGCCAACTGGCTTACTGACAGAACCCAGACTGTAAAAGTAGCAGACTCCAAATCCAGCTCCAGATAAGTGACAAGTGGAGTACTTCAGGGTTCAGTCCTGGGACCGCTCTTGTTTGGCATCTACTTCTCTGAAGTACAGGCCAACACTTAGGGACTCTGGCTAACAAAGTTTGCAGATGACTGCAAACTGGGAGCCATTATTAAATCCCCAAATGATGTGGATATTCTACAAAAGAGCCTTACAGAAACAGATGCCTGGTGCCATTGCCATGGGCTCAAGCCTAATGCCAAGAAATGTATAGTTATCCCCTTTGGAAAAAAACATGTACCCATGAACTACCACATAGGTGGCAGGACACTAAACATCGAAAGTGTGATGAGAGACTTAGGGACACAAGTGAACAGTGGTCTCACTTTCAATAACCACATCACCACAACAGTCAGGAAATCCTTCTACGTGGCATACCTCATCACTAAGGGCTTTTCATCCAGAAAAAAAGGAGGTCATTGTCCCACTGTACTCATCCCTCATTAGACCCATTACAGAGTATAATGCCCCATTTGGTATGTACCTCACAAGACATCTAAAACAGCTGGAAAGGCCACAGAAATACCTCACTAAAAGAATCACAGAACTAAAGCAGATGCCATATGCTGACCATCTAAAAAAAACTCCAGCTATACTCTGTGGCATATCGTCTACTCAATGGCGATCTCTGCTTAACATACAAGGCCATGTCACACCCTGTGCTGTTGGACATGCTCCACTTAAAGAAATCCCAATCCCTCAGAGCCACATGCTCCAGGGATCTAAACCTTATCATCACAATGAACAAAACATGCTGGAGGGATAGGTTCCTGACCCAGAGACTCCCCATACTCTGGTATAGACTGCCCATACACGTCAAGCACAGCGACTCATTGGCCCTCTTCAAAAGGAACCTTAATGATTGGATGGGAGATGGGAAATTCACCCCGGGGATCATGTCAGTCGCCCTGCTAGACAGGGGCCCAGAGAAGTAAATATTGTGAGACAAAATTTCCAGGGAATTGTTATGGCTAGGCTTGCATAGGCCTTAGGGCCGATAGCCTAGTACCAACCTATGAACCTACAAGTTATGTACTCACCATAATGTTCCATCAGAGTTGTCAATTTTCATGCATTCTCAAAGGATGGGTTCGGTTCCAAAACCTCAACCAACTTGGCCGCTTGCTAAAGTTTGTGGCAACCAAACACTCTCAGGCTTCCCCTCTACCCACAATGCATCTGGTACATTACTCAGATTGAGTTTGCTGACAAAATAAGCAGAAGAGACAGATAAGGAAGAAAGACACTAAATTCCAATGGGGACCATGTCCAGGTAATTTATTATTAAAATTAATCAGCTAAATTGAGATGGGGACGGAATCACCCGTTCTTCCAAAAGAATTAGGCAGGGGGGAATGGAGGGATGGGAGTTGAGGATACATGAAAAGTGACAACTCAGATGGAACATTATAGTAAGTACATAACTTCTTTATCTAAAGTTGTCAATTTTCATGTTATCCTTAAAGGATGGGACACAGTCCCCAGCTACCTTGTTTCCTGGGTGGATTAAGGAAGGATATTCCTAAGCACCATTGAGCCAAATGATGCCCTGCCCCTGGAGACCAGATCTAATTTGTAATGAGTTACAAAGGTATGGGGGTTTAGCACATGTTGCTGCTGCACATATGTCATTCATGGATACTCCAGCTTGGAATTGCTGACGTAGCTATAGCCCTTGCGGAATGAGCCCTAGGGGTTTTCTTGGTAGAGGAACATGGAACTTGGAATACATAAAGGAAATGCAGCTAGCCAGCCATTTTGCTAAAGTGACTTTGGATACAGCTTGTCCCAGCTTAGTGTGAGAAAAGGAGATAAAAAGCTGACCCACTTTTCTGAAATCCTTTGTCCTGTAAAGGAAGAAATGTAACTGTCTGTGCACATCTAAAGTATATAGGCAATAGTCTCCTTTGTTAGAATAGTGTGGGGAAAAAAAGTACAGTTGTGTACCTACCATAAATGTAGATGTTAGAGTGTATTCACTGTTGCAGTCATTACTCTTGGGTTATCCTGCTGGCAGGCTACCCGCAGTCGGCCAGAATTCCAAAGTCTAGGTCTGGCATCGGTTGCTGTCACCTCTTCCCTGAAGTCAGTGAGCCAAGGGTATAAAAGATGCAGCCAACGCCATTTTCTTCAGTTTTTCTTGCCCCAGATGTCAGGTGCCCCAAAATGGTAGGCTAAAAACATTATGCCAATAATTAAACATGCAGTAAAATAAACATTTCCTTCATCTACAAGCAAATACACCACATAGGTTGTATAAGATAGAGAAGTATAGGTAAGTCCAAGCAAAGAAAAGGGGGATGGAGGGTGGGTAACCTGGACTGCAACCGTGAATACACTCGAACATCTACATTTATGGGAGATACAGAACTGTACTAGGTTCATCATGTTTCACTGTTGCAGTCATTACTCTTGGGTTGAATCCCAAAGCTAAGGCTGGGTGGCTGGGCCTAAATAGGATTAGGAGAGGCTATAAGGCCTTGCAGAACTGCAGTGGTGAAGCCTGCTCTGGATTTAGAGTAGAGAGGTAAATGGTAGTGCTTTGTAAAAGTGTGCACTGAACTCCAAGTTGCAGCCTCTAAAATGTCTTTGGTTGGTACTCCTCTGAGAAAGGCTGCTGAAGTGGCTGCTGCCCTGGTAGAATGAGGCCTAATGCCCTTGGGCACTGATTTGCCATGTTGTGAGTAGCAGAAACAAATGCAGTGGCCTATCCATTTTGAAACAGTCTGTTTTGAGATAGGTTTTCCTTGTGATCCTGCAGCATATGCCACTAAAAGTTGCTCAGTTTTTCTGAAAGCTTTAGTTCTGTCCAAGTAGAAGCGTAGTTGTCTGTGTATGTCCAAGGAATGCAGAAGTCTCTCACCCTTATTCTGTGGGTTTGGATAAAAGGTAGGCAAATTAATGGTTTGGTTAAGGGCCACACTGGACACTACCTTAGGCATAAATGTTGGGTTCGTCCTTACAGAAACCCAAATGATGAAAGGTTCCACAGCCATGAGTGCCTGTAACTCTGAAACTCGTCTTGCAGAGGTTATTGCTAGGAGCAAAGCTGTTTTCCAAGATAAAAACTTTATATCAGCTGTATTGGCTGGCTCAAAAGGCGGCAGTGTTTTTCCAAGACATAATTGAGGTCCCATGCAGGTATTGGGGCTCTCCTTGGAGGTCTTATGTTTCTGGCTCCTCTGAGGTACTGCCTTAGCAATGGATGGGAAAAAATAGGAGTTTCCGTATTGTAATGAGCAGAAATGGCAGAGGCATGCATTTTAATTGATGAAAAGGATAGGCCTTTGTCCAGCATCTCAGTTAGGTATTGTAAAATCTGAGGAATATTTGGTACAGATGTGTCAATTCCTTGTGCCTGGTTCCAAGCACAGAATCTTTTCCATTTTTCTGCATAAGATTTTCTGGTACTGGGCTTCCTGGCCTCCAAAATAACATCCATCACTGCTTTAGAGAAAGGTGTGTTTTGAATGGTTACATTATCCACCATGCTGCCAGATTTAGGGTCCTGAGTTGGCTGTGCAGAATCTGATTGTTTCACTGGGTCAGTAAGTGAGGAATTAGAGGCAATGTCCAGGCTGGGCCTTGAGACAAGCTTTTTAGGATTGGGTACCAATGCTGGCGTGGCCAGTCTGGGGCAATCAGAATCATTCTTGGCTTCTCTTGTCTGACGTTTAGGAGTACCTTGGGGAGGAGAGGCAGAGGAGGAAAGGCATATACTGTTAGACTTTTCCAGCTGAATGACAGAGCATCCACTTTCCATGCTTGCTTGTGATAAGTCCTTGTGCAGAATTTCTGTAGTTGGCAGTTGTGAGGGGAGGCAAATAGATCTATGTCTGGGCATCCCCATTCCTTTGTTATCATGCTGAAGACTTGTGGATCCAGTTTCCACTCGTGGGGATCCGTAAGGTTTCTGCTTAGTTCATCTGTCAGAGTATTGTTCTTTCCTGGCATGAATTGTGCTTGCAGGTGTACTTGGTAAATCAATGCTGTGTTCCACAAAGCCATGGCTTGTCTGCAGAGAGGGTAGGAATGTGTGCCTCCCTGCTTGTTTATGTACCACATGACTGTAGTATTGTCCGTCCTTATCAGTAGTTGTCCTGGATGGAGTAGATCCTTGAAAGCTGTCAGGACATTCTGAACAGCTAGCATCTCTTTTTGATTGATATGTAGATGCATTTGGCTTGTGGACCATGTGCCCTGAATACATTTTCCTGCCATGTGTGTTCCCCAGGCATAATCTGATGCATCTGTTGTTATTGACTGCCTGGCTGTGAGTAGAGTGAATGGCTGTCCCTTGTTGAGGTGACAGGCATGAGCCCATCATCGAAACTCCTGTTGCAGGCAAGGAATGAGGGTAATTAATGCTTCCAGGCTTTGACAATGTTGAGTCCAGACACTTTTTAGGTACCAATGAAGTTTCCTCATATACAGTCTGGCATATGGAATTAGCAGAATGCAGGATGCCATGAATCCCAAGGCCTGCAGAATTTTTCTTGCAGATAAGTGGGTCTTTGTTGCCAACATTTTGAAGTAAGAAGTTAGTTGCCTTTGTTTGTCTGGCGTGAGATAAGCCATCTGGGCAGTTGTATTTAAGCTTGCACCCAGGAATATTATCTCTTGAGAGGGTACTAGTTTTGATTTATTTTCGTTTACTGTGTACCCTAGGCAAATTAATAATCTTTTTACGAATGCCAGATGCTTTAGTAGACTGTCCTTGTTCTCTGCTTGTATAAGGCAGTCGTCCAAGTAAGGATAAATTTGAATTCCTCTTTGTCTGCAAAATGCAATTACTGGTGCCAGGCATTTTGTGAAGACCCTGGGCGCAGTAGATAAGCCAAAGGGTAGTGCAGAGAAATGGTAGTGCATTGAGCCAGCTATGAATCTGAGTTATCTTCTGCAAGATTGTCTGATTGGTATATGCAGGTATGCCTCTTTTAGGTCCAATGTTACAAGCCAAGCCTTCTTGCCCAGCATGGGCAGAAGCTACTGCAGATTTAACATTTTGAATTTTGGAACGTCCAGAAATGTGTTTAGAAAAGACATGTCCAGTATTGGTCTCCAGGCTTTGTCCTTTCTGGAACCAAGAAAAGTCTTGAGTAAAACCCTTGTCCCTGCTCTTGCTGTGGTACTTGCTGAATGGCCCTCATTTGCATAAGGGACAAAACTTGTTTTTGTGCCTCTGCCCATTGATTATGTGGCAGGTTTGGCATACCTTTTGCCTGTGGCAGGGTGTGAAAGCGAAACCTGTAGCCCTGGGACACTATATTCAATACCCATTTGTCCTGGGTGATCATGCGCCAATTTTGAGAGAAAAGTGCTAGTTTTCCCCCTAAGGGGGCTGCAAGAAGATAAGTGCTTGGTGCTGACAGAGGCAAGTCATTGGGGCTGTTTCCTGTATGGCTGTGCTTTGTCTTCTCCACTTTTGGAGGTAGAAGCACCCCACTGTTTAGGCCTGTATGAGCCCTGGGGCTGGGATCTGCCTCTGGGACATCTGTATCTGCCTCTTTGTGGCCTGTCCGACACTGGAAAGGACCAATTCTTTGTAGGCCAGTTCCTGCTAAATTTTGGTGGCTGAACCTGTAAGAAATCCTTTACTGTTTGCATAGATTTTGCTTTGTCCTCCAGTTTCTTCAAAACCTCCTCTGCGTTAACACCAAATAAAGTATCATGCTGCAATGGAGCATCTAATAATTTTGCTTTAACATGATCAGGTAGATTTTGTTCCTTTAACCAAGCATGCCTCCTAATGACAGAACCCGTAACTGTGGCCCTGCAGGAGGCCTCCAGAGAATCAAAACCACATTGCAATGTATGCTTTCCCACATGTTCAGCTGCATGCAATAAATCCTGTATTTCCTTATTTTCTGTACAATCAGAATTAGTCAACATTTTCTGTTTTAACAGTGACATTAAGTATTGCTGATACTTAATCATATGAAATTGACAATTTAAAGCCCTCACAGCCAAAGTAGCAGAAGTGTAAACCTTTTCCCCCCATCCGTCTAGTGCCCTTGAATCCCTGTCAGAAGGGACATGTTTTTTTGCAAGAGCAGCCTTAACCCCCTTGGGACCCTGAGAAATAGTTTTTGGGTTAGCAGCAGGGTTTTTATAAAGAAATTTATGTGAATCAGGAACCTTGTAGTATCTGTCTGGTTTAACAGGAGCCGGAGGTAAGGAGTCTGGAGAAAGGCTGGACTCTGAAAATACATCATCTACAATGTCTAGGCACAGGGGGAATAGCAAGAGGCCAGTGCTGAGGAAGTAAAAGAAAATCTCTAGGCCTTTTCTTTGATTCTGAGTAATCTTGGCTCTCACAGTGGAAGTGCTCCCTCATGGTATGCAGGGTTTCTCCAAAAGAATAATCCTCAGGAGCAGAGGCTGTAGGAATGGATTCTTCAGCATCAGAATCCTCATAGGGAGGAAGAGAGTATTCCTGTAAGGAAGAGGAGTCAGAGGAAATGGAAACCTGATCTGGGAAATGAAAACCTGATCTGAAGAGTCATAGTCTGTCTCTTGCCTAGGCCTCTTGTCAGGAGGGGGATGGGAACCCCTGATCAAGGTAATAAGGTCTTCGGCCATTTTGAGCATCTGTTTCTTAGGCATGGAAGTCTGTCCTGGAAAATGCTGTACTTGTTTCTTTGTCTTTAAAGCTGCTGTAATCTTTGCTTTTGAAGCTGAAGTAGTCTTTACATATAGTTGTGTAGGTCTGAAAACACCCTCAGAAGCCGATGCCTGCTCAGCGGCTCCGGACCCATCTGAGGGAATGACTTCAGAGTGTCCAATACCTTGAGTATCTAGCGGCCTAGCTGGCTCCACATGGGAGTTGTCAGCGGCCTGTGGCTCTGAGGTAGCGGGTGTCCGGGGCTGCGAAAGCGCCTCACTGAGAACCGGCGACTGGCTTAGCGGAAGCCTCGTCTGTTTTGTATCTCGGATGCCTGTCCTTCTCTTTTTCCTTGCGTTTTTTAGAAACTCCGGTCGTCGGCTGTTCTGATGGCATTATGTAATTGAATTTTCGGCCAAAGTAATAAGCAAAATCAAACTGACGCTTAATAGTGCGTTTGTTGAATCTAGCACAAAACTGACAGCTAGCAACATTATGATTAGGGCCTAGGCAAGGAATAGAGTAAGAATGATAATCCTTATGAGGTATTTGCTTCCCACAAGAAATACAATTGCTAACTTTTTCTGACATCGGTCTGGAGCAAGAAAAAAGTTTCCCCAACGGGGTACTTAGCTTTAATGAAGACTTCAGATCTCAAATTAGTCTGTGAAAATCTCAGGAGTCGGCCAACCGACACTTGCAAACTGCTTTTGCTTTGGGCACCATGCAGCAAGAAAGACTGAAGAAAATGGCGTCGGCTGCATCTTTTATACCCCTGGCGCACTGATGTCAGGGAAGAGGTGACAGCAACTGACGCTGGACCTAGACTTTGGAATTCTGGCCGACTGCGGGTAGCCTGCCAGCAGGATAACCCAAGAGTAATGACTGCAACAGTGAAAAATGATGAACATCATGCAAATACATTCACTGATGTTATTCTCAAAAAACACTTTTGGTAGGAACAAAGGGCTAGTTCCGAATGAAATCCTGTCCTTATGAAAGATTAGATATGGAGGTTTGGATGATAGGGCTCGAGTCTCTGAAATTCTTCTAGCAGAAGTAACCTTGACTAACAGAATAGTTTTCCAGGACTGGAATTTTAAGATCACAAGTGTGGGCAGGTTGAAATGTTTTTTGAGCGATTCCTCATAATACCAGGTTGAGATCCTATCGTGCAGTAAGATCCTTAAAAGGAGGTCTTAACAGTAGTGCACCTTTTAATAAGGACTTGCAGAGTTTATGAGAGGCCACAGAAGAATCATTGAAACCAATGTGGATATTGGAGATGGCTGCTAGTTGGACTTTAATGGTGGAGGCAGAGGCTCCACTGTCAAATAGGAATGCTAAAAATTTGGAGAATTTCACAAATTGGGGCTGAAAGAGGGTCAAGGTCATTTTATAGGGCCCAAGAAACAAACCTTTTTCATTTGCTAGAATACAGCTTTCTACTGGAAGGTTTATGAAATGATAGTAGAATGCACTGAACAGGGGAAGAGAGCTCTGGTTGTCTGGCTGCTATTGGAAGTGGAGATACCAGTCAGTTTGAGATTGTGAATGTCAGGGTGTAGCATGCCTGTTAGGTGGGACAGGAGATCTAGAATTGGATCCAGTATCCACGGTTGTTTGATTAGGTGAGATCAGAGGAAAGGGAACTGAATCTGTTGAGGCGAAAAGGGGGCTATGAGGATGACTATGCTCTTCAACCTGATGGCTTTCTGAAGGAATTTGGGGATCAAAGGTATTGGTGGGAAGGTGGGACCAATCCTGAAGAGCATCCCTCGGGGTCTTCCCACATCAGGGGGATCAGGGTAAAATAGCTGCTGCATATGTTTTTCAGGGGAAAGCCAAAAAAGATTGCTGGCCCCATGATCAGAAAATTCTGTCTGATACTCTTTGATTGAGGGACCACTCATAAGGTAGAAGGGTGGGCCTGCTTAATCTGCTATCACAGTGGACTTCCCCGGAATGTGCATTGCTACAACACAGCAGTTTGATGAGAATGCACAGTGCCACACTCTCAGGGCTTCTCGACATAGTGGACAAGACCTGGTTCCCCCTTGTTTGTTGAGATACCAGACTACTGCCATGTTTGTCTGTCTCAATCCCAATCGTTCCGGAGGGGAGAGTCTCCTAAATGGCTTGCAATGCTAAAAGCACTGCCTTCACCTCTAGAACACTGATGTGTAGTGAGGCCTCTATTGGGGACCAAGTGTGTTGGACTGTCTTTCCACTGCAATGCCCCCCACACCCCAGCAGGGAGGCATCCATGGTCACTATATCCTTCGGCTGAGGGAGGAATGTCCCTGTAGAATTTGTTCTGAACAAGCCCACCATGCTAAATCTCTCTCGCAAATGTTGATGATGGAGATTGGAGCGGACATGGGATGGGTAAGTATTGACCATTGTTCTGCAAGTAACCACTGAAGAATCCACATATGGTACTTGGCCAGAGGTACAAGAGTTATTGATGCCACCATGGAGCCCAGAGTTCATAGGATTAGTTTGGCTGTCACTATTTTTGTTGATTACTCACAAAACCTGAGTTTGAATTTTCTGTAGTCTTTGCGGAGAGAGAGAGGCTATGGTAGTTCTTGTGTTTAAGACGACGCTTAGAAATTCTAGCACTTGAGCTGGCTCTAGCTGACACTTTTCGTTGCTGACACAGTTATTCCTAAGGAGGAACACGTTTGAAGTACCTTTTATCTGGCATCTATGAGTTGATGCCTGGTCGTAGCAGTGAAGGGCCAGTCATCTAGGTAAGGAAACACTCTGAATCTGTGCATTCTCAAGTGAGCTGATACTACTGCCATGCATTTGGTGAACACCCTGGGGGCTGCGGTGAAACCAAAGGGCAGAACTTAGAACTGCTAGTGACTGGCTCCCAGCCGGAAGTGCAAGAATCTCTTGGATCGCCTGTGCATTTTTATGTGAGTTTTGCATTTTTATGTGATAGTTACTCATCCTGAAGATCTACAGAGCACATCCAGTCATCTTTTCCAGGAATGGAAGTATTGACTGAACCGTGACCATCCGGAATTTGGTTCTACGACCTGATTTGTTCAGTTTGCTAAGCTCTAGAATAGGCCTCCAGTCCCTTGTCTTTTTTAGCACTAAAAAAACCCTTGAGTAAATTATGGATCCTACCTGGTTTGGGGGGAACTCTTGGATGACTTGCTTTTCTAGCAGCTTTTGAATTTCTAGTGCTGCTTGATCCCTTTGGCTGGGTGGAACATCTGGGATTTTTTTTGTACGAGGATGAAGATAGTGATAAGGGAATAATATAACTTTTGTACATAATTCCCTGCACCCATTTGTCTGAAGTTATTTGTAGCCAAGCTCTCTGGTGCAGGGAAAAACAACCCCAAACTACCTCCAGAGGAGGGCAATTGGGTCTCCTTTCAGAAGCACTGAAAAGGTTTACCAAAAAACAAATCTCCGAAACTTTGGTTCGACAGATCCCCTCTGCTTTGAGTGCAGTTTCTACTACTGGAACCCCCCCCCCCCCCGGGGGAGCTGTCACTACGTGTGTCAGGAAAGGACTCTTGGGACTTTTTGAACCACATTTGCCCACTACAGCGTTGGTTCCTTGAGAAGAGTCTCGAAGGAGTAGAAAAATGTATGCTCACTGCAGAAAGGGTTTTTCCGTCTTTCACACACCTAGTAAGTGTTTCTTTAACTTTGGGCCCAAACAAAAACATGTTGTTAAAGGGAGCGTTGATGAATGTAAACTTGAAGGGTTCCACAAAGTCACACAAACGCAGGTGTGTCTCCTTAAGGTTATGCCTAAATCGATGGCTCTTATTGTCCCTTTGGCTGCATGAGAAATAACTAAAAAACTGAAAAAAATAGTATCCAAAGCGTTTAATGGTGCTTCCTGGTACCCTTGAAGTCTTTTCAGCCGAGGTGCCAGGAAGCACCATTAAACACTTTGGATACTATCTGTGTGACTGCTACATTTCATTTTTCAGCCTATTGATTCCAGCCTTTGTGTTTTTTCAGTTTCTTAGTTATTTTGGTTTCAACAATGTACTTTTGTTCTGCATGAGAAATAAGCCTCATGGACGAGTTGGAAATGGAAGTCAGGATAGCTAACTGAGAAGTTACGGAATCCTGAACCTTGCCAGAAACAGCTCCTGAAAGGATATCTAAATGTTCTTTAATCAGATCCCTCTGCAACCTCTTAAAGGTGTGCCAGGTAATTCAAAGACCATAAGGAAAAGGTCTATGAAGCATAAACTCACTTCCCTATCCTATACATTGTCCTGCATTCCCTATTATAAAGATGAATAGAGGAACTTTCATCCACCAGTTCCTTTTTTGGTGGCTACTGCCAAAACCATGGCATCTACCGGCAAGCCTTTTGTCCAGATAGGTTTGTTCAAAGGTGCAGTAATGATCTTATCTAGTCTCTGGGGTATTGGCTCAGTAGAATCAGGAACCTTCCATGCCCCCTGCGAGATCAACTTGATGACCTCATTGGCGGGCGGGGTTACCCTGGAGGTAGATGGCCAGGTGTCAAAGGCCTGCAGGTACACAGATTCATCCGACGTAGGATTGTTGGACTGCCAACCACCTCTCTGTTTCAAAATTTCCAGGATGTCTCCAAAGGAGACATCATCATGAGGTGATTATGGGGTTCCTTTACCTTCCTCAAAATCTGTGCCCTCTGTGAATGACTCTTTAGAGGAATCAGCGTGTTTCCTCTTACACTTCTTTTGATGGACCTCCTCTGTGAGATGCTCTGGGGAGGCATCAGAAGAGGATATTTCTGAATGAGGGATTTCCTGAGGTCTTGACACCTGCTGTCTCACTGGATAGAGAGGATGAGACTCTGGTGGAACAAGAGACTTAGAAACCTGTTCCGGGGGGGGGGGGTGGAACCGAATGGTGTCTTGGAGCAGACAAGGCCCTCTCCATTGCCTCAAAAGCAGATCCACCCACTGCAGGAATGAAGTCTGGGCCTGAAAGAACAGAGCTTGGTACCGCAGTCTCCCCCCTGACCAAGGCAGAAGCAGGAGAGGAACTGATCTGTGTTGAGGCTCCAAGGAGAAGAGAGGACTCCGATAAAATCTGGGTCAACTCAAGCTCCTCGGAACCTTCAGGACAGGTTTGGCTCTGGGAGGGTCTCTGGCTCCGAATGAGCCAAAGAACTCAGGGATACAACTGGTACTGATGAAGAGGACAACTTCGGTGCCAAAGCAGTTGGTGCAGGGCAACTTGGAACAGAAGGCTCTGTCTGAACTTACAGCAGAAGTCAGAGGAGAAAAGGTGATTGGAGGGGTATAAGTAGAAGGCCCTTGACACATGGGGGTAGAAGTCCTAAAGGAACCAGTAACTTCTTGTGCCCAGAGTATCTTTCTCACCACTCTTTCCAGCTCATCGTCCGTGAAACTTCTGGAAGAATGGGTAGATTTTGTTGGAGAAGGACGATGGTCCAGAAAGGGAAATTGCAGTCTATCCAGAAATGGGTTGATGGACAGGGAATACCTGGTTCTAGGCACTGCAATAAATTCTTTGACCAGCACCAATGAAGATAGTGTTGAAGTAGTTGTTTGTACTGAAGGTGGAACCAAGGAAGCTGTCCGTACCATCAGAAAAAGTGTTGGTTCTGATGAAATGGGTGGAAACGACAACTTGGGCATTTTTGTAGTTGGTGCCAACAACTGTATCAGTACTGAAGAACTCTGTTTCTTTGCCTCTGAAGACATGGTAGAGGACACTGGACTTGATTTAGAGGACTTGGGTTTTCATTCAGAAGCCATGGAAGATGACCCAGAGATGGCCTCACCGAAGGAGGATGTTAACAAACCCATCAAAATCAGCTTATTTCTTCACTCCACCAGAGCGCAATGGCTGAATGAATGGCAAACGGAACAGTCCTCTTGTAAATGGAGAGATCATAGACATACAACATACAGAGAATGCTGGTCCGGGAAAAGAATTTTGTGAGAACACTTCTGACATCTCTTAAACCCAGCCAGGACGTTCTCTTTACTTTTTTCTGCCACAGTAGTGGGAAGGCAGAAAGCCAAAGTCGACACACACTCAACAGTAATACATGCTCACACACCAACTAAAAGGAGATAATAGAAGAATAAAGATATCTTTTTTTTTTTTAAATATAATGCGAAAGAAAGAAAGGAAATACCAACATTGGTAAAGGGGAGCTACTGAAGGGTAGAGGGAAACGTACTAACAATAGTATGTAAGTAGTACACAAAGTACTAGAAAAAACAGTGAAAAGGGTGCGATAGACAAAGGTAAGCTAGATTTGACTAAAATGATGCAAAACTAACAAGTGAAAAGATTTTTGAAAGAAACACTTACCTAAAAGGCTCAAGAGAAAAGGTTAACCACATCTGAAGCTTATAGCGGCAAATGAGATTCTGGGGTAATGTACCAGATGCATTGTGTGGGTAGAGGGAAAGCTCAAGAGTTTTTGGTTGCCACAAGCTTTAGCAAGCAGCCGAGTCGGTTCCAAGGGTTTGGAACCGAACCCATCCTTTGAGGATAACATGAAAACTGACAACTTCAGATCTGTCATCAAGTATTATGGACAAATGTTGGAGATGCTTTCTTTCTCTGTAGAGCCACTGTCCATAGTACTCGACAAAAGCTATGAAAACAAAGTTGTATTTTTGCAGTGGTGTCAGGTAAATCAACATCCATCTTAAAATGCCCATTTTCTTTAAGCAGAGTATTACTTCATTACTTGATTTCCACAAATAAATTTATAGAAGCTACACATTTTTTGAAGGAGAAATTACAATACAAACTGGAGTCAGTTGTTAATGCACTGGAATATTCAACTGCATGTACTCAGTCTAGTCTGGTGCCTAAGGGAACGGTATTACTAAAGGTTGTTGCTTTTTGGAAGGTTTGCTTACATATTCACATTTGTGTCTCACTGCAGTTGGGACACTTCTCAGTGCATATCAGTTGGTGCTGACCTTTAATTACTTCACTGTCCCATAGTCAGTATGCAACCAAATACTTGTTAATGTTGCACTGAAAAGCAAGAGAAACTGCATTCATCATGTTGTCAGACGAACAGTTGCACAACTTTCTTGTAAGAAATTTGTATGCCATTCATACAAAGAGGTTTTAACGGTTTCTTCTTGTTAGGTTTGTGTTTGACTGCATCAAGGCTATGCATGCTTGTGGTTCATGCACCAAGCCACCTGTCAGAGCACATCAATTGGAAGAGTCCTTTAAAAATGATTCAGCTGCCTTACATTCATTGTGTAACAGACAGCACATAGGATATTCATATGGACCATCTTCCCACAGCCCTTGACATATCACCAAAACAGGAGTATGCACCACCAAGGCAAGGAAGTTCACAATCAGAAAATCCAGACTCCAAAATGTAGCACACCCCCCCCCCCCCCCACACACACACACACAGGAAGAGCATAAGGATGAAAGTACAGTTTTGTACCTACCATAAATGTAGATGTCCGATAGGAATGCATCTGCAGTCCTTACAAATGGGTTGTCCTGTCGTCAGGCAGCCCTTCGGTCGGCCGGATTCCAAAGTCTGGGTCTGGCCTCGGCTGGTGTCGCACTTCACCCGACGTCATAGCTGCAGTTATTCGGGTATAAAGGCATCAGCCGACGCCATTTTCCTCAGTGTTTCTTGCCCCAGATGCCAGGTGCCCTCTAGGAAGGCTAAATTTGGATAAATGCAAATGGTTCCAAATAGTAGAGAGCAAACAAAAAATAAGCATGTATGTACATATATACAAACAAATACACCATAATAGATTCCCCAGCTAGCTACAAGATGGGCAAATACCCTAGGAGTACCACAGAGGGTAAGGAGGGTGGGTAATCCTGACTGCAGATGCATGCCTATCGGACATCTACATTTATGGTAGGTACAAAACTGTACTATGTCCTTCAAGGATGCATCTGCAGTCCTTACAAATGGGTATAATACCATAGCCAAACTGGGGGAGGAGGAGAAATAAGATTATGGTGTAGTTAAGATCCCTTGCAAAACAGCAGTGGCAAAACCTGCTCGGGATCTGGAGTATAAAGGTAAATTATAATGCTTGGCAAATGTATGCACGGAGCTCCAAGTAGCAGCCTCTAAAATGTCCTTGGTAGCCACTCCTCATAAGAAAGCTGTGGTAGTGGCTGTAGCCCTTGTAGAGTGAGGCCTGATGTTTTCTGGAGTTTTCTTCCCATGGTAGGAGTAACAAAATCTAATGCAATTTCCTATCCACTTAGAGATTGTCTGTTTTGAAATTGCTTTTCCTTCCATTCCTGTTGCATATGCTACCAGTAGCTGGTCAGTTTTTCTGTTGCTCTTGGTCCTGTCCCGGTAGTAACGTAATTGTCTATGTACATCCAAGGTATGCAACAGTCTTTCTCCCCTGTTCTGTGGGTTGGGGAAGAATGTAGGTAGGTGGATAGCTTGATTTAAAGATACCCTGGAGACCACCTTTGGCATAAAAGTAGGATTAGTTCTCATGGACACTCTATCTTGATGGAAGATCAGGAAGGGCTGTACTGCCATTAATGCCTGTAGCTCAGATACCCTTCTTGCTGAAGTGATTGCAAGCAGGAAAGCAGTTTTCCATGATAAGTATTGTAATTCTGCTGTTGCTGCTGGTTCAAAGGAGGTAGTGTCAATTTTTCTAGCACAAAGTTCAAGTCCCATGCTGGCAATGGTGGCTTCCTAGGTGGTTTTACATTTTTAATTCCTCTAAGAAACTGCCTGAGCAGAGGATGTGAGAAGACTGGAGGATCCAAGTTGTATTCTGCTGAAATGGCTGATGCATGAATCTTAATGGAAGAATAGGACAGGCCGTTGTGGAAGAGCTCTGCCAAGTATTCCAGGATGTTAGCTATGTTTACCAGTGACGCATTCTCTCCTTTTGCTGTACTCCAAATGAGATATCTTTTCCATTTTGCTGAATAATTTTTTTCTTGTTGAGGGTCTGCGAGCCTCCAAGATAATGTCTTTAACCCTTTGAGATAAATCTGGGTTATTTGGTCTTATGCAATGTTCCAGGCAGCCAGCTGCAGTGTTTTCAGGTTTGGATGCAGGGTTTTGAAGTTGTTCTGTGTTAACAGCAAGGGAACTAGGGGCAGAGGCCATATTTGTTCCCGAGACATACTCCTCAGTAATGGGTACCAATGTTGCCTTGGCCAGTCTGGAGCTATCAGGATGATCCTTGACGGTCTTCTTTGATCTTCAATAGCACCTTGTGCATCAAAGGAAGAGGTGGGAATGCATATGCTGTCAGGTTTTTCCAACTGAAAGATAGGAGTCCACTTTCCAAGCAAGTGGGTGGTACGTCCTTGTGCAGAATTTTTCAGTTGGTGATTGTGTGGGGATGCAAATAAGTCTATTTCTGGTAGTCCCCATTTCCTGTAATGGTTTTGAAGATGTCCGGATGCAGCATCCATTCGTGGGCATCCGTGGCAGTTCTGCTTAGGATGTCTGCTAGTATATTTTCTTTTCCTGGCACAAAAATTGCTTGTAACTGAATGTTGAAGCTCAGTGCCACATTCCAGAGGTCCATTGCCATCCGGCATAGAGGGTATGAATGTGTGCCTCCCTGTTTGTTGATGTACCACATAACTGTGGTGTTGTCCGTCCTTATCAGCAGTTGACCCTGTCGAAGAAATGGTCTGAATGCCTGAATTGCCAGTTTTACTGCCAGCATTTCCTTTTGATTTATGTGTAGGTGCAGCTGGTCTTGAGTCCATAAGCCTTGTATGCACTTGTCCAGCATGTGTGCCCCCAACCGAGGTCTGAAGCGCCTGTTGTGATGGTCTGGCTTGGTTGAGTGCTGTGGAAGGGCAGTCCCTTGTTTGTTTGACAGGCCTGAGCCCACCATTGGAATTCTTGCTTCAGGCATGGAATTATTGGAATTTGGGTTTCTAGGCTGTGCTTGTGCTGAGACCATAAATTCCTTAGGTACCACTGTAACTTTCTCATATGTAGTCTGGCATGTGGAATCAATATTATGCAGGATGCCATGTAACCGAGCTTGCAGGACTTTTCTTGCTGTTAGCTGGTTCTGCTTTGTTAATGCCATGAAGTAGAAAGGGAGTTGCTCCTGTTTTCTACCGTCAGGAATGCCATTTGTTTTGATGTGTCCAGATCTGCACCCAAGAAGGTTATCCTTTGGGATGGTATCAGCCTTGACTTTTTTATATTGACTGTGTATCCCAGGACTTGTAGTAGATGAATGACCCTTTGCAAATCTTTTGTTAATTTGTTTTTGTTGTCCGCTTGTAACAGGCAGTCGTCCAGGTAAAGGTAAATTTGAATTCCCTGAAGCCTGCAATGAGCAATTACTGATGCCAGGCATTTCGTGAATACTCTGGGCGCAGTAGATAAGCCAAAGGGCAATGCTGAGAATTGATAATGCTCTGATCCTGCAAGAAATCTGAGGTATCTTCTGCAATTTGGTCATATGGGGACGTGCAGGTATGCCTCCTTGAGATCTAGAGTTACCAGCCAAGACTCCTTGCCCAGCATGGGAAGAAGCTGCTGTAGGGTTAGCATTTTGAATTTTGGAACAATGAGGTATTTGTTTAAAGTGGACAGGTCGAGAATAGGCCTCCATTGGTTTTCTTTTCTTGGTACCAGGAAGAGTCTGGAATAAAATCCTTGCCCTTGTTCCATAGATGGTACCCTTTCTACAGCTCTCATCCTTAGTAAGTGAGTTATTTGTTCTAGAGCTTCTGTCTTCTGATTTGGAGGTAGGTTTGGCATTCCTCTCTTCATTGGCAGAGTATGGAAGTGAAACCTGTAACCTTGGTCTATTGTCTGTAACATCCATTTGTCTCCTGTGATGTAATGCCAGTTTACTGAAAATAAGGCTAGCTTCCCGCCTAAGGGTGCCTCTAGTTGTTCCCTGGTAGGCGGTGCCAGAGCCAAGTCACTGTGATTGTCCTGTGGAAGTGGTGGTGGCTGGATCTGTGGCTGTACCTCGCTGGTTGTTAGCCTGCCACTGACATCCCCTGTAGGCACCTCTGGATTGACCCCTGCCTCTTGAGCGTCTATTCCTGCCTCTCGCAGCTCTGGAGGTGTCTGGAAAGGACCAATTCTTGGAAGGCCAGTTCCTGCTAAACCTTGGAGGCTGGACCTGCAAGAAATCCTTGACTGTCTGGACAGATTTTGCTTTCTCTTCCACCTTCTTCAGCACCTGCTGTGCAGGGGAGCCAAACAAATTGAGCTTATCCATGGGAGCATCTAGGAGCTTTGATTTAACATGGTCTGGTAAGGACTGTTCTTTTAACCATGCATGTCTTCTGATCACTGTGCCAGTCATGGCTGATCTAAAGGAAGCCTCCAGTGCATCATAGCCGCATTTTAAGGAACGATTACTGACCTGCTGAATGTTATGTACCATTTCCTGTACAGATTTTTGTCTAATGGTTCATCCGAGGACTGTTTTTTAGTTAACTGGTCTAACATAAATTCCTGATACTGAATCATGTGGAATTGACAGTTCAAGGCCCTAGCTGAAAGAGTAGCAGAAGTGTAAACTTTTTTACCCCATCTCTCTAAGGCCCTAGATTCCCTTTCAGAGGGGAGGGGGTTTTTGGTAGAGGTAGCTGCTACAGTCTTGGGTCCCTGGGAGATAGTTTCGGGATCTGCAAAAGGGGCCTTATACAAATGATAATGTGTGTCCGGAACCCTGTAGTACCTATCGGGCTAAGCAGGGGCCGGAGGAAGAGAATCAGGAGCAGTACAAGCATCATTAAAAGCATCATCCACAACAGTAAGTACTGGAGGAATGGCTAAAGGCCTATGCTGTGGCAAATGCAAAAAGGTTCTAAGCCTTTTCCTAGAGTCTAAAAAATCCTGGCCCTGACCTTGGAATTGTTCCCTCATAGCATGCAAGGTTTCCCCGAAAGAAAATTCCTCAGGCGGAGAGGCAGAAGGAATGGACTCTTCTGCATCAGAGTCCTCATAAGGAGAAAAAGGGGCCTCTGGAGGGTCTGAATTATCTGATTCATCAGAGGAGCCATCTGAAGAAACTGGCTCAGGGGGCTCTACTCTAGTCCTCTTCTCTGGAGGTGGGTGAGAGGCTCTGTCTGGATGTGGTTGGGATCCCCGGATCAAAGAAATGAGATCCTCTGCTAGACTAAGCATTTGTGAACTAGAACTGGGCCTGTGAGAGGGTCTTAGCAGGCACAGTTTTGGTAGTTTTTGCTGCTTTAGCCCTGGCAAAGGCCTTAATCGACATGGATGCAGGAGGCCTAGCAGCTCCACGTGCAGGGGTAGAAATATCCAAAGGGATAGTATCTGATAAATCCTGTGAACCTGCAGGAGCAGGTGGGATTTCAGTAGCAGATTCAGCCAAGCTGGATGAGGCCTCGGTAAGTGGCAAGCTTTCGGCCGAAGGAAGAACCGTGGACTCGGTTTCAGCCGAAACAGAGACACTCGCGGTTGGCTTAACCGCGGTTTCGGCCGAAACCGCGGACCGCGAGTGTCGGTCCTTTTCCTTGCGTTTTTTAGAAATTTGCGTAGTCGGAGTATCCGACGGCATAATGTAAGCAAAAGCGGAGCCGAAAAACTCTTCAGCAAATTCAGACCGACGTCTAAGCGTTCGTCGGTTGAAAGAAGCACAGGCTAGACAAGCTGCTACGTCGTGGTCTGGGCCTAAGCAAGGTAAGCAGTAAGAGTGGAAATCTTTATGAGGTATTTGTTTCCCACAATTTAAACAGTTATTCACTTTTTCTGACATCGGCTGAGGCAAGAAAGAGTCCTCAACGGGGTACTTAGCTTTTTAGAAGTCTTCGGTACTTGTAGTAGTAATCTCTGGTTCTGACCGACCGGCACTTGCGAACAGCTTCTGCTTGGCCACGCGCAAGAAAGACTGAGGAAAATGGCGTCGGCTGATGCCTTTATACCCGAATAACTGCAGCTATGACGTCGGGTGAAGTGCGACACCAGCCGAGGCCAGACCCAGACTTTGGAATCCGGCCGACCGAAGGGCTGCCTGACGACAGGACAACCCATTTGTAAGGACTGCAGATGCATCCTTGAAGGACATCTGGAAGGAGGTAGTGACATCCACGAACACAGCCACAAAAAGAAACGTACCTAGCACAAGGTTAAGATCAGGAACCACTTGAGAAGACTACTTTCACAGACTGAACCCAAGATACTATAAAAAGGGAATGACATTTATACAACAGAACCAATATGGTCAATACTATCCTAGACCTAAAGCTATGGTGTTGGAAATTATGCCACTGCAAAAGAGGCACAAAAAAAGGAATCACTGACCAGATGACTGCCATTAATACAACTTGACTTATGGGGTCACAGATGGAAGCAACCCAGCAATTTTTACCTCCTACTGCAGCACTGGGCTTTTAAATATAAATGTGAAAATGACACCTGCAACTTTCTAAAAAGGCCATGCAGAAAAAGACTTTTTACTATTAACCAAGACAAAATAAAAGCACTAAAAGGTCTCAGCAGAGACAAAAATAGATGCTTCATGAAAGGTTACATAGGTAGGGGAATTTTTCGTCACCAACACAGACACATATCTACAAAAGAAGGGACTATGCTCTGAAACGCTTACATCTAGAGGAAAGTAGAAATCAAAGAAGTAGGGGATGGATAGACCCACATTCACAGAAAGCTCATTAAACACCAAGAGGAGGAACTCATCAATAGCAAACTACAAGATTTCCTCAATAGTCCCACATCCTAGAATACACTGATTTTTTTTTTTGAATATCCAAACACCACAAAAACAATGAAGACCCACCACACAGATCAGTTGTGGCAGGGAGTGGCTCTGCCATAGAATCATTCTCAATCCACCTGAAATACTGCATTAACCCCCCAGCTAGCAGAACAGAATCCTACATCCTGAACACACTGGATAATTTGGAAAAGACTAAAGAAATCAAAAGGACTTAACCCTGGAAAGAACAACAAAGGTGTTTTCAAATGACATAGACTCTCTGCTTATTTAACTTAGAAGAATACTGGAAGAAAGATCTAGATATCTGACTGATCATACCATGCTAATTCAACTCTTTTTTTTTTTTAATTATTAATTTTAGTTAATCCTGCCAGTGAACTAGTGGATGGTAGTTGAATCACGGTGGCTTCTAAGTGGGTCTGATGTCCCTCTGCTACACTAATACACTGTTTGCAGCAGTGTTGGCACATGCAATACAGTTAATGCAAAATGTAATAAACTGTTGTACACAGTGTTAATTGTATATTTGAGCCATTTACTGAAAACTTTTTGACACTTCCTTCACACTTCAGATTCTTTTTAAAAACATATTGCTTGGTTTTAATAAATTATGCACTGTAAAATAAAGCAACCAGTTACCTTCTTTTATGCACTTTTGACTTAAAGTGTTCATTTAAGCTTCTCTGGTCAATGAAGTATCTCCTGTTTTGAAAAAGACAGAGAGCAAATTACTTTGTTTAAGCTCAATCTTTGAATTACATAAAAGTAAAATATTTCAAAAACTTATAATGGGCAGCATGTACGTATGGATTCTCTAACCATTTACTCAAAACAGATATACACCTACCAAGTCAGCTGATTTCTTCAGTAGTAAAAAAAACTCTGCATTTCTTCTTCTAATATGCACAGTTCTGCACTTTTTTAAAATTTTCTCTCATTCCACTGTTTGGAAAAGAGGACCTTGCTCGATGGAGAAAGTGGACTCAGCATACTACTAAGTTTGACATCATATGCTAAGCAAGCACAAACTTTAGGTCAGAAAAGACAATAAAGGCAAGACAATAAAATTAGGCACTTGCCCAGCTTATAGGAAAGTCTATCAGTAGATAATGGTTGAAGAGATCTTTTACAAAAAGAATAATGGTAGCAGGGTAATTAACATCCACAGCAGAAAGCCTCCTGACAGATCTGACACGGTGATTATCTACTACATCTGATCTGAAGGCTTTCTGCAGTGGATAAATGATGGGCTGAATCCTAAGCAGTAAACATCTTTTTAAAATCTTGTGGAAAGTTAGAGCCAAAAGAAGGCCAAAACAACAACCCAGAAGAAAAAGTTTAAGCAGCAACACATGTAGAAAGAATAAACTAATGACCAAATGGACATTTAGTAGACATTTTAGTGGAAACAGTGGGAGTAGTTTTTTATATAGTTTTTCATATGCCTATCTGCACTTAAATTGTTTTTAGTGCTGTTTTAGCTGCTTTTTTGTATATATAAAAACAAATTCTAATCTAGTTTCCTACCTTTCCTGTAACTAGTCTAGTCCAGATACAGATTTTCTGTGTTGGAGGGAAGCCTTCTAGCTTATCAGTGGGAGTGGTAAGCACTAGGCAAGCCTATCTACCACAAGAGGAGTGGTTTCTGGCCCAGAAATTGTAGTTTATTGGCTGTTTGGGCAGTTTTTCCATCTCTTTCAACTTTCTGGTTTAAAAGCCCACGTTTGCGCTCGCTTCCCACCTTTCCTGTAACTAGTCTAGTCCAGATCCAGATTTGCTGTATCCAGGACCGTTTGTAAGCTTCTGAGCAGTACCAAGGTCTGCTCTTCAATTTTTCCATTAGATCTGCTAGTTCTCTCCTCTCCTGCACTTTTACTAGCTTATTAGTCTAGCACTTTACCAGACTTCTTGTAGCAATTATTGTAGCACACAAAAGTGCTACCAGCACTAAACATTCTACAAGTAAACAGCTCCAGTTGTTGTGTCTTTCGGCTTTTCCCGGTTAGGGGTCGCCACAGCGGAACTCCGGTCTGCTAATGACTGGCAGTTGATTTTTACGCGCTGAGTTGCCAGCCCTAACGCACAACCTTCAATGAAGGTACGCCCATTCACGCATGTCTCCACGCAGAAGACGCTCTAGCTGAGAGTCGAACAGGTCAGCGTAAGTAAACAGCTCCAGTACTTATTATTAATGCCCACCCCTCCAGGCATGTCTAAAGCTCAGTTCCCTGTGCTTTCTCCTATTAACCTGGTGAACTTGGGCATCCTGAGGCAATGTAGCAACTACCTCCTGTACACGGACAACCCTTTCCTCTTACCTCCCAACACTCAGACTTGCGAGAGATGCACTTATATATCCAAACTGGAACCATGCACTCTCCAGCCAAGTCCGGAATAGCTGGTCAAGATGACAAGGTCAACACTTGCACCACACCACATGGAACACATAGCTTTCCAAAACACACACCAGCACTGCCTTCACATAAAAACACAAACCAAGCACCCACCTTCGCGGAGGCTCTCAATAAAAATCTACCCAAACAGCAGAAACCTCCAAGGCAGAAACGCACTTGACCACCACAACACTAATCACGAGACACATACATCTCCTAAACAGTGTGCCACTCAACCAAAGCCCCCAAGGCAAAATAGCATGCCCAATACACTGGTCATAGGTGACGCGATAGTGAGGCACACTGATGTCCCACTCACTAGGTTGAATAAAGACAATGTAACACTCACCTGCCTGTCAGGCGCCAGTATCCGCCACATAATGCACACACTCAGGTCCCTCAACAACAGGAACAAATATGACTCTGTCATTGTACATGTGGGTGTGAATGACCTGAGACATACCTCCCTGGACTACATAAAAAGAGACACGGAAGCGCTCTCGGATTATGTAGCCCAGGTGGGTATGACCCCAGCCCTGAGCAGCATCTTACCATCACCCAGAATGATACCACAGTACAAGCAGAAAATTACTGATTTCAAAAACCGGCTAAGTTGCTGGTGTCATTCTAAGGGGATCCCATATCGGTCTGCCCGGGCTGACATGATTGACAGACTTCGATGCTTTGCCAGAGATAGCCTGCATCAATCACACCTGGGCTTCTGGATACTGGCCAAGGCTCTTGCCACCCCTATAGTGCCTTTTTTACCCTTACCACCTTAATAGCTACAAACAAATGGAATCTGAGGGTCATGCTGCTAAACGCTAGAAGTTTAAATCTCAAAATGCACTCGCTCGAAGCACTCCTTAAAATGGAGAACATTGACATTTGTGCCATAAGAGAGACCTGGTTCAAGGCAGCAGAACGCATTCCTGCACTACCAGGCTATATCTCATTCTACACCTTTCGGCCCCAGAACTTGGACCAAAGCTCCAAAGACGGTGGTATTTCCATATTCATAAAGGATGCACACACCTCCAGACTGGTAGCCCAACAGAACGCATCTGTGATATTTCAGATGCAGCTAACACTGGATAAGGCAGCAATTCAGGTCGTAGGCTGCTATAGGTCCCCACCCATGTCCCAAGACTCACTTCACGTTCTTAAACACCCTGGAGAATATTAGGGTCCAACCTAACACTCTCATACTGGGCGACTTCAACTACCCCTCCATTAACTGGGAAAACTACTCATGTAGCAATACACTTGCCCAATGTTTCCTGGAATTCATTAATTCCAATGTCCTGGACCAGCTCATTCTTACCCCCACTAGAGGTAAGAACATCCTTGACCTAGTCATTACCAACATGGGAGACAGTTGCTCTACAACAATAGTCTAGATCTGACCACAAACTAATCACCTTGGAAATCCACATCCCTCCCACCCCCCACAAAGGTAACCACCACGAAAAACTTCTCCAAAGCTAACTTTGGGCTCCTAAAAACAGAGGTGGCCAACTTCACAGCACTCATGCAAATGAAGAATAGTTGCATGACCAGCGAATCATACATGAATGCACTGTAGAAACACGTACACAAATGTATGGATCTCGCCATACCCAATAGAACCAAGACACTCTCCTCAAAAAAAAAAGGAAGCCAATCTAGTGGTCCCCTGCCATAAACAAACTCTACAACAGGAGGAGGAAACAGATGTGGAAGAAGATGAAGTCCCAAGATTGGAAAAAACCCTTATCAGCCTCAACAAAAAGTTGAGATTCCTCATAAAATCCTCTAAAGCTAGCTATAAAAACAGAATTGCAGCAGATAGTAAAGACAACCACAAGGCCTTCTACAGTTATGTAAAGAATCTCCGTGGCAATACCCGGATTTGCTCTGAGCTACTGCACAATGGTACCTCCTATACCGAGCCAACAGATATTACCAATATACTGTGTGACAGATTCAATGCCAACTTCACCCCCCCCCCCCCAAAGGACCAGTCACAATACCAATAGATTGCTAGGCATCCAATATTACTGCTGCACAGGTTAAAACGGCACTGTCCA
The DNA here is from genome assembly GCF_019279795.1 of Protopterus annectens. Taxonomy (NCBI): domain Eukaryota; kingdom Metazoa; phylum Chordata; order Ceratodontiformes; family Protopteridae; genus Protopterus; species Protopterus annectens. The sequence continues at coordinate 1,245,687,137 of NC_056727.1, read as the reverse complement.
AGGTCAGGAATACAGCTTCTATGGGCCCTGACAATATCCCTGGCTGTATTCTACATGAACTACAGTGTGAACTGGCACCTTCACCTGTGTGCCCTGTTCAATCACACCCTAACCTCAGGCTTTGTCCATACCGAATAGTGGACTGCTACAGTCATCCCTCTTCTCAAAGGAGGAGAGACTACAGACCATGGGAACTATTGCCCCATTAGCCTGATGAGTCTGTTATGCAAAGCTATGGAATGCATCATCATGGACCTAATAAACAAGGATATAGGAAATCTCCAAACTCTGGATCCCACACAGTCTGGTTTTGTGAAGGGTAGATCATGCCTGCTCAACTTAGTCAACTTCTTTGAGTCAGTCACCAGAGCTGTGGATGAAGGCAAGGTGGTTCATACAGCCTACCTTGATCTGGACAAGGCCTTGATACTATTCCCTACTGAGGAATCATAGAAAAACTAATTAAGCTAGGCATCAACCCTTATATCACTAGGTGGGTTGCAAACTGGCTCACGGGTAGAACCCACGTGTAAAATCAGCTGACTTCAAGTCAGACTGCTGACCAGTCATGAGCGGAGTCCCACAGGATTCAGTCCTGGGTCTTCTCCTGTTTGGTATCTACTTCTCTGATGTCCAGACCAACATGAAGGGACTCTGGCTGACAAAGTTTGCAGATGATTGCAAGTTGGGAGCTATTAACTCCCCAAGTGATGTTGACATCTTACAGAAAGACCTCAGAGAGTCCAACGACTGGTGTCAGAACCATGGCCTTAAGCTCAATGACAAAAAATGTGTCGTCATCCCCTTTGGGAAAAACCTGGTTCCCATGAATTACTACATCGATGGTAGTCCGCTGAACACAGAAGCTGTTATAAGAGATCTGGGAACACAGGTTGACAGCAACCTCTCTTTTGACCATCACAATGCCACTGTGGTCAGAAAGTCCTTCTATGTGGCACATCTAATTATGAAGGGTTTTGCATCCAGGAAGAAAGAGGTCATTGTCTCCCTCTACTCTTCCCTTGTTAGGCCAGTCATTGAGTACAATGCCCCATTTGACATGTACCTCACTAAACACCTGCAACAACTGGAGAGGCCACAAAATTACCTCACAAAGAGGATCCTAGGCCTTAAACATTTGTCCCGTATGGACAGACAAACTCCACCTATTCTCTGTCTCACATTGACTACTTAGAGTCAATCTCTGCTTGACTTACAAAGCCATGTTTGACCAAGCTCTGTTAGAAATGCTACATCTAAAGAAATCCCAATCCCTCTGCACCACAAGCTCCAGAGACCTCAGCCTAATTAACACAATAAGCAAAACATGCAGGAAGGATAGGTTCATAACTGCCCACGCTATGGAATACACTTCCTATACATGTCAAGCAGAGCACCTTACTGGCCCTCTTCGAGAGAAATCTTGATGAATGGATGGGAAATAGAAAATTCAACCCGGGGATCAATCCAGTGGCTTTACTTGACAGAGGCACTGGGAACTAAGGGCGGGTGGCACGATGCCAGGGTAATCCTACGGACTAAGCTTGTAAAGGCTCCAGGGCCATTAGCCTAGTACACACCTATGAACCTATCACCATCAGTGGAAACAGTGGTAGTAATTTATTTATTTTTTTATCTTTTTCTTCATGTGCCCATCACCAATCAGCCCTACTGTAATCAACCAGACTCATCCTTCCCTGGGTGAGCAATGTGGGTTTGCTGATCATAGTATGCTATCATCCAGGCAGCCAACAGAGTTTTTATGTTATGGCTCAAATTTCTCCCTTGATGGTTAAATGCATGCTCAGAGATTTAAAAATATGCAAAAGCCTACCATAGAGGGTGTGCATGTTCTTACACAAGCCCCCCCGAAGGCTACCACTTTCATGGCTTGGCAGGAATTAAGCTACCAACCCATGTATGGCTGCCTGCAAGATGTTCTTCCTCTGATAGGCGTATCTAGTGCATTCAGGTGGACTTCCAACCTTCCCCCAAATGGCTTCTACTCCCATCCTTCCATGCATGGTTTATTCAGTGTTTGATCCACTACATGAGGCCTAACCATCTGTATTACAATCACGCACTAAAACAATTGTTTTGTTAATGATATTTTTTACATTGTTCAGAGGATTAAATACACAATGAAGGTAGTCACGTCAAGGGGAATCCCCTTTCAATGAAATGCAGTGATACTGGAATTCATTTTGTTGATGAAGTAGTTATATGGAAAAACCTTCACTCAAAAGAAAAGCAAAGTTTGAGTTCCACAGTTCACCTGAACTTATGCAGTCTGCTCACGTACAGAATTAAAAAAAATATATTTATATATATATATATATATATATATATATATATATATATATATATATATATATACACACACACACACATACATATACATACACATACATATAGATATATATATAAAAATATAAAATAAATAAATTGTAGCCCATGTGGCATGAGGCAAACAGCTGCAATTTCTCCACTGAAGTATATTTTAAGAGTAGCATTTCCAATGTGTAAGTAGCCACCTGAGGGTAAAACACAGTGCAGTCAGCAATCCACCTAGGAGGTACTTGCTTAGCTACTGCAACCCTTGTCTACCACAAACAAGGGACAAACCATTGCTCTTTTTTTTTCTAGAACTCATACAGTCTCCTCAGGTGAAACATGAACTGGCGAAACCTGTTCATGGTATGAAGGCATTCTCTGCCCTGGATTCTTTCCAAAATATTTTTTTAAAAAACAGCAGATGAATGGAATGGTTTAGAGATGGCTACAAAATCATTTTTGAAAGAAACTGTGGACTAGTCCTAAAAGACAACAAGGTTCCCTAAAATAGATATATACAGTTTGGCCAGTTTGGGCACCACAAAATGCATTTTTCAGGAAACAAATTTCACTTTGAAGGATGATGAGCAAGGATGTCAAACAAATACATTAAAATCCAAAAAGATGGGCTCTTCAAAAGCAAGCAAAGATGCACAACTTCTGCAACTCATCCACACCCACAGTGCATGTAAGAGGACTGCCTGCATTACATCCAGAACTCTAGTTGTGCATACATCTTGTTTGAACTGTGCCGCCAGTGTGCAAGAACTTAAGTAACAGACCACAATTAGTGAAGTTCAACTTAGTCACACTACACAATGCATGAGCATTGATTTAGCAATATGAGTAAGCATCTTAAATGTAAAAGAATTTCATTTAACAGAAAAAGGAAAGAAACTACTGCTTTACTTGTTTAATTAAATATTCTTGCATACCTTTGTGAAGCAACTATAAAGGATCCCTATCCAAAACACTGACATGCAAGTATTTCTCACCTTATTAGCATGACACTAGCAGGTGTGACTTAAGACATTGCTTAACCAGCCACTGGCTCTCTTTACAAAGCCGTAAAGCACATAAATTCCAGAAACATACACCATTAATGTTGACTAACTGAGACAACAGTTATAAAGATCATTGAAATAAGTTAAGATCACCAGCAGAATGAGGCCAACACAGGCTACCATTCTGTTAAGGTGGCCAATCTCTCAGTTAATAGAATGCATCTATGTAGCTTCCTTGTGGCTTCAATCACCTCCAAGATCCTTGCTGGAAGGTCTGTTGGGAATAAATGATCTAAATGAGAAGCCATGCTCTGAGGTGGAGTGACTTATTGCCCTCAAAGGGAGAAAAACATTTGCTAGAAACAGGACAGTTTCCTGCACTGCCTGTGACATGGGTTCTTAAATCCACACCTTTTGCAGCCATGAAAAGGTAGCACAGACAATTCTTCCTTTTTAATATCTGGATTTTGATATGACACAGCAAAATAAATGGTGGAAAGGTACACTGGAATTTTTCCTGCTACATCAGAAAGAACATGTTCACCATCAACTCCTTTTTGTTATGCTAAGTAGAATGGGGGAAACCATATTCTCCCTTATGGTAAAAGTCTTAATCTCTGGTGTACTTCATCCGGACCAGAAAGGATTAATAAATCTTAAGCTACAGAAGACAGCTGGAAATACAGCTGACTGAGTCTGCTAGCACATTCACTTCTTCTGGGATGAGGTCAGACTAATACATGTCCATTGCCTATTACCAAAGCCGCATCACCTTTCTACACAGATAGAGCAAGCCTGGGCAGTGATATTTGTTCATATAGGCCTGGAAGTTTGAAATCAGCAGTAGTCCAAAATTCCCAATCCAGAGCCTTTAAGGCAACACACACTGTCAGAAGCTCTACCTGGCGTAAGAAGAACCCACTGTTCTCGAGTCTCCTCTTAATTTCCTAAACAAGGGAAGAGATCAGAAGAGGTTCTCGACTCTCTAATGAATCTGTCATCAGGACCTACATAGGGTTCTGTAGCAGAAAGAAAAGACCTGCACACAGACTGATGGGAATGATCCATTGCACTAGATCCCAGTGACAACAGTCCAACAAAACAAAATGGTTTGTGAGGGTGTGTTGACTTTTACAAATCACCAATATTGCACAATACAATGAAACATTTGCATCATAAGATACACAAAAAGAAATGAGCAGACTATGGTGGTCACTATATGACACAAGAATCAGAGAACAGGAGGGTCAAAGCTCGACTCTCTACTTTATTCTCACCCAGAATACCAGTGCTATGACTTCCAGATCTCTTTCCAAAGGTGGGAATGACAAACCGAACAGTGGTCAATTCTTCTCAAAGAAAGGAAGTCCACTAAACTATGGAAAATAAGTTATTTTTCAGCTTTTGGAGACCCCATATGGCCTGTAATAACAATGAGCCAAAGCCAGGAATGTTATCAGCAAGTCCCAGAGTCACTGGCAACCAGTTGCCACACAGAGAAACACAAGTTATTTTATATCTTGTAACAATTTTGACTTTTGCTTCTACAGCTAGAACCCCGATTAAGCACCAAGAGCATACAGGAAACCCCAAACAGCAACACCTTGTAGTGAAAATGAAGCTTATCCAGAGAAGTTAAACTTTCAGTATGAATTTCCAGAAACATAAGCAAAAATACTTCAATCATATCTAGTGTCATCATCTAGGTTTCTTGCTATAGTGCAGGCATAATACCATACTGAATTGCCATCCAGAAAATTAACAACATTAATATACTAGAGATTGTCAAAATTGCTTAGGTACAACTTCTGATAAACATTTTCAGTTCCTTAAAAAAATGAGGGAACAGCAGGAGTAAAAACACTTTGCCCAGCCCCACTGTTCTCGGCAGAAAAGTCAGAGTCTGTTCCAAGAGCTCTGTGGAAATTATATGGTAGCTGAATAGAGTGTCTTTAAGAAGACCCGACCAAATAATTATAAAATGTGGCCATTTATGCATGGTTACTGAATTTTTGTTTGCATAAATCAAGACTTGAATAAAGTTACAAAAATGGAGCATGATCAGAGTAGTACAGTCGAAGAAGTGGTTATCTGTCATACAGAGTGATATTGGTCATACAGAAGCAAAGCATTTTCTGCATTTAATGCAAATCATTGACTCTGGCAAATTAGACTTAACAGGCAATGTTCCAAGCTGTGCACTTTGAATTATATGCATTCACATATATAAATTAAGACTTACATTTGGTAATTAGTAAACACCTGAAGTGTTTCAGAGACTTGCTGCACAGATGACTGAAGGGCACGATGGGGTTGTCAACATAAATGATGGCATAATGGTATGGTGGCAGACCACATAAGAACTTGGTTTAACTTGGATTAAGCTACTGAAAAGGCTACGGCAAAGTAACAAAGTTAAAATCATAGCAACAGTAAAAACTGAAATACAGTGCTTTACTATACCTAATCAGAAAGCTCAAAATCAGACAATGAAGAAATAAAAGCCATAAGTGTCAGTGCCTCAGTCTCAGAAGCTATCTACAAAGGCACTTTCAGAAGCAGCACTGGATGAGCCAATAAGTTTTTATCTAAAGTCAAAACACCCTGATAAACTGTCTGAAGGAAACATTCCTATTAATGTTCTTAGTTTGTTAGCATTAGAAGTGCTGCTACTGACTAACACATATTTGAAATACAGTGGATTACAGTGAAAACCAGAAAGACACTCGGGCAGTGACAAGCAAAAACTGAAAGGTATTTAACTTTTTTTTTCAAATGCAATTCTGAAGTGTTTTGGTTTTATACATGAAAGTAAAAAAAATTGAAATGTCCTTGCATTTCCAGAAAAGAAAGAGTTCTACATGTAAATTAAAAAAAAATGTAAATATATAATGTTTTACCAAGAATGCAATGCCCTGAAATGTAGTAATGAACATTATAAAAGTATGAGATATTCAGGGACATATATATACACACACACACACACACACACACGTACACAATTATACAGCTATACATTATACATATGGATCCACTTAAAAAGTGCAACAAAACTGGCCAAGCAGGAAAGCTATCAACATTTGTAGCACTTGAACAAATTATATGGCTCCTCTTAATTTGTGTGCATGTATGTATATTACGTGCAAGTATGTATGTGTGTGTGTATATATATATATATATATATATATATATATATATATATACACACACACACACGGTATAATGCAAAATTCTAGGTAAAAATACAAGTGATGTGGCCTAAAATGCTAAATTACATGAAAATCCAGGTTTTCAAATACTCCAAGTCCCAAATTCATGATTTTCTGGTATTGTTGAAGGAAGAATAAAGACTCAGATCCTGAAAGATAATGAATGTTTACACATTTATAACATTAATTCCTAATAAAGTGAGATTTTTTTTTTAAGAGGAGAATACTATTTACTGGCATACAGCTTTAAGAAGTTGGCGCTTCTAGCCTATGTATCTGTTCACAGCTAAATATAATGGTCTGCCATCCTCTCCAGTGGTGCAAACTAAAATATATGCTGATAAAGCTAGCAGCACGCAAGAAGTCTTGATCCATTTTTTCAACCATTCAGTTAGCAATCTAAACTTCAATCATTATGTATCCATAGTGTTAAGGAAAGCCTTCAACTTTGAGCATCTCATAAATAAGGGTATTGCATCCAAGACTAAGGAGGTTATAACTCTGCTGTAATTGGCCCTTATCAGATCACTAATTGAATACAATGCTCCCTTCTGTATGCATCTCATCAGACATCTGCAGTAACTGAATAGACCACAGAGCTTTCTAACAAAGAGAATCCAGGGCCTGCAAAACGTGATTTACATGAAAAAAATACTGAAAGCTCTGTCAGTGTACTGTGTATCATACAGGCTGCTAAGAGGCAACCTGTGCCTGGCCTACAGAGTAGTCTCGGACTCTGCCGTAATGGAAATGCTGCTCATCTGAAAATCAAATGGGGCTAGAGTCCCTCGTTCCAGGCATCTCAACCTAGTCTGTGACATTAACAGAACATGTTGGAGAGGTAGATGCATCTCCTAGCGATTACCATTCCTCTGGAATAAGCTCTCATTTCATGTGAAGCAGAATTACTCATAGGTTCATAAGTTTATACTAGGCTATCTGCCCTAAGGCATTTATAAGCCTAGCCCAAAGTTTTGTGGCTTACGCCACCCCTTATGTTAAAAAATACTGTGCCCATTAGTTTGTTGTGCCTCTGTCCAGCAGTGACACAGAGATGATTCCCGGGGTAAACCTACGATCTCCCATCCACCGGTCAAGATTTCTCTTGAACAGAGTCAGCGAGGTGCTCTGCCTCACATGGACCGGGATTTTATTCCACAGCATAGGGAGTCTCTGGGTGACAAATCTATCCCTCCAGCATGTCCTATTTATATCCGTGCTAAGGTTTAAGTCGCTTGCTCTAGTGGATCTGGTAGATTTGGATTTTTTGAGGTGGAGCATGTCCATTAATTCCGGGTTGGACATGGCCTTGTATGTCAGGCACAGGTCACCTCTGAGCAGGCGGTATGCGACTGAATAGAGCTGGAGTTTCTTCAGTCTGGCAGCATATGACAGATTTTGGAGTCCCTTTATCCTTTTGGTGAGGAACTTTTGGGGTCTCTCCAATTGCTGCAGGTGTCGGGTGAGATACATCCCGAATGGGGCATTGTACTCGATCATTGGTCTAAGTGAAGAGTACAGGGGAACAATGACCTCACTTGATCTGGATGTGAATCCCTTCATGATCAGGTGGGCAATGCAGAAGGTCTTTCTAACCACTTTAGCAATGTGAGTGTCAAAAGAAAGGCCACTGTTAACCTGGGTCCCCAGGTCCCTGATAACCTCTTCTGTGCTTAATGGATTGCCCCCTATATGGTAGCTTGGGGTTACCTTGTTTTTCCCGAAGGGTATGACTATACATTTTTTGGCATTTAACTTCAGGCCATGGCTCTGGCACCAGCTATCAGTTTCCGTGAGACCCCACTGAAGGATATCTGTGTCCGATGTACATTCCACTATGGCGCCTAGTTTGCAGTCATCTGCAAACTTTGTCAGCCATAGTCCTCCTATGTTTGCCTGTACTTCTGAGAAGTAGATGCCGAACAACAGGGGGCCAAGGACTGAGCCCTGTGGGACACCACTTGTGACCGGCTTGGAGTCTGACATGGCACCAGCAACTCTAACCCTGTGGGTTCTGTCCTTTAGCCAGTTTGCAACCCATCTTGTGACATGTGGGTTTACATTTAAGCTGGTAAGTTTCTCTATAATACCCAAGTGGGGTATTGTGTCGAAAGCTTTTGCAAGGTCAAGGTAGGCTGTATGGACTGCCTTTCCCTCATCAATGGCCTTGGTGACTAATCCTATTTAAGCGCAACCTTGACAATTGCATGGGTGACTGTAAATTCACCCTAGGGGTGGCACCTATGTCCCTCATGGACAGGGGTAGTTGGTGCTGATCACAGAATCACTCTACTAACAATGACCATCTAACTACGGTCAATTAAGGTACATAGGATTTTACACGGCAAGGCTTGTAAAGGACCTCGGATCATTAGCCTAGTAACCTCCAATTAAACTATAGGCCTGAAAGACAGTTGCTTTTTCTACTGAAAGGTAATATCTACATGCTTTTCCATCCTTTCTTCTGGTAACCAGAATTGTTCTAAGCATACAGAAGGGCTCCCAAGGATAATGTGGTCACTCCCTTTTGGCCCAGACATCCGGGGTTCTCTCTTTAGAAAATGGTCAAAGACAATTGCCATGAGCTTCCTCTCAGAATGAACTTAGTCACATCCCTGGTGACCAGTGGTCTAGTGGTTAGGATTTGGTGCTTTTACTGCCACTGTCCGGGTTCAATTCCCATTCAGGGAATTTTGATGGCTTTTTCAGGGCAGTTCTCGACCCTGCCCTGATGGAAATAGTTCACATATACAAATCTAATAGCACAAGAGTCATTCGCTCTAGGGATCTTAACCTAGCTTGTGACATTGACAGAACATTCTGGATAGACAAATATGTATCCCAGAGATTGTTGCTCCTCTAGAACAAACTTCCAGTTTGTGTGAAGCAGTGCTCCTCACTGACCCTATTCAAGCACAATTTCCAATGTCTCTCATGGGCAGAGGGAGTTGGTGTTGACCAGAAACTAGCTCTGCAAAATACATTCACTTAGGGACAGATGGGGCAACCTGGGATTAAAATGGCTAGGCTTGTAAGGACTGTAGGGCCGCTAGACTAGTAACCTCCTATGAACTTGTGAACAAGAACTGCTAGTATCCCCACTCTCACCAATTGGAGTTGGTAAACTGGATGGCAGGGAGCCAATATAGAGGATGCATGGTTGTATTACCAACCACTAACATATGTTAGAGAATTGATGTAAAAAAATTAATCTCGTTAATGAAACCCGAGATATAAATACACGGAAATCCATTTTGAGAACACCTAATACACTGTAGTTATATTCAGCAGTCCAATTATTTATTTATAACATACTGCTCTTGTTTCTCTGGTAGAGGCAGCATGGCAGAGGGCAAAAATCAGTATTGTGATGACTGGATGGGGTTATGAACATGTACTATTACTGAATTTTACTCACTCAGACCACCTGCCTTTCCATTGAGCTAACAGTGACCATTTTATGGACTACACATGATTTCTCTATTATGTGCTGAGCACCATCTTTCATGACGGAATTATCGGAGGACCTAGCACACACCAGCTCATAGCCTTTTACTGTGAACTGAGGTAAAGACAAACTATCTTCTTTCAAGATTCTATTCCTTGTGGCTACTACTGTCAGCTTTTTTTGGTGTGAAGTTCTTACATGTGAGCCTTGTTATAACAACATTAATACATGACTGTTCTTATGTAAGAACCTTTGTAACAAAATACATTAAAATGGTCCTTTCTGTCATGCATTAAGTGCATTTTGTGTACTACAGATCTATTAAAGGACAATTACAGGATAATATGCATGATTTCTTCTCCTCCCTAATATATTTTTTCCCCTGTCAATCCTGCCCCTGAAGATGATCATTAAGATAACGGGAAGTATTTATTTTGTCATTTTGGTTGCTCTGCTAGTGGTATAGCTAGTCATTTTTCTACAAACTTTTTCTGTTGATGTATGGATTCTCCGACAAATCGTCCTTGTACTCTACAAGCACTGCAGAGTAGACCACACCCTCCTCTGCATTTTTCACCCCAGGAAACACCCTCTTATACAATTATACATGCCCAGTTTTAACATTTGCATGAAATCCTGCCTTCCTATTTGCATAAGAACACCCTCACTCAGGAGAAGGAACTTCTGTTTAAATTAGTTGTTTCTGGGTGTGAAGACTGCCAGCCTAGCCACATAGAATTGTGCAGATAATTTCATCATTTGTAAATGTGAAATGCTGAATTTAAAACAATGTGGCAACATTGCCATCTGCTGTAAAGATAGCTAAGTCAAGCATTTCTTGTTGGTCCTTTGAAATTAAAATTATTTCATTACTGACTTTGATGTTTTACAAGTCGGCTCCAGTCCGGCTAGATGAAGGCTTCCTGCCTATTGTTTTAAGACTAAAGTTAATGACCAGAATTTACATGTGGAATTTCCTTTATTGCTCTAAGTGTACAAGAATGTAAATGCAGTTTCTGTGTGGCCTGGCAACCAGGAAGGTATAAAAGATGATCTAATGTTTAGCAGAACTGCAGTTTCAATTTGAACAGTGAGAAAGTACAGTTTTGTACCTACCATAAATGTAGATGTTCGAGTGTATACCCTGCTGCAGTCATCACACTTGGGTTATCCTGCCGTCAGGCAGTCCCACAGTCGGCCAGAATTTCAAAGTCTTGGTCCGGCGTCGGTTGCTGTCGCTTCTTCTCTGATGTCAGAGCGCCAGGGGTATATAAGAGGCATCAGACGCCATTTTCTTCAGTTTTTCTTGCCCCAGATGTCAGGTGCCCCTAATAGGTAGGCAAAAATATAGGTGTATATATATAGCTATCTTGAAAGAAAAAAGTAAAGCAAAACCCTTAGGCACAAGCAAATACACCACAGAGGTTGTATAGAATAGAGATAAGTTCAGCTAGTTTTAGAGGGGATGGAGGGAGGGTAACCTGGACTGCAGCAGGGTATACACTCGAACATCTACATTTATGGTAGGTACAAAACTGTACTATGTTCATCGTGTTACCCTGCTGCAGTCATCACACTTGGGTAGAATCCCAAAGCTAAGGATGGGCGGAGGAGTCTAACAGGGTTAGAGGGGGCTAGAAGGCCCTGCAAAACTGCAGTGGCGAAGCCTTCCCTGGTCTTAGAGTAAAGTGGTAAGTGATAATGTTTGGTGAAGGTGTGTACTGAACTCTAAGTTGCAGCTTCCAGAATATCCTTGGTTAGTACCCCCGTGAGGAAGGCTGTAGATGTAGCTGCTGCCCTGGTAGAGTGGGGCCTCATGGTAGCAGGAACTGGTTTTCCATGGAGGGTGTAGCAAAAACGTTTGCAATGTCCTATCCATTTGGAAATGGTTTGTTTTGAGATCGCCTTTCCTTGTGATGCTGTTGCATAGGATACAAGAAGCTTGTCAGTTTTTCTGAAAACCTTAGTTTTATCCAAGTAGTAACGGAGCTGCCTGTGAATGTTCAAGGAATGCAGGAGTCTTTCTCCTTTGTTCTGTGGATTTAGAAAGAAGGTGGGTAAATGGATGGTTTGATTTAGGGCCACAGTGGATACCACGTTAGGCATAAAGGAGGGGTTAGTTCGTAGAGAAACCCTGTCTATGAAAAATGAGGAAAGGCTCTACTGCCATTAGTGCCTGAAGCTCTGAAACTCTTCTAGCTGAAGTGATTGCTAGCAGCAGGGCAGTCGTCCATGATATAAACTTTAGGTCATCTGAGAAAGCTGGTTCAAAAGGAGGTAGTGTGAGTTTTTCCAGAACAAAATTGAGGTCCCAAGTAGGTGTTGGTGCTCTCCTGGGAGGCCTAATGTTCTTGGCCCCTCTGAGAAACTGCCTTAAGAGAGGATGTGAAAATAATGAAGGATCCGTGTTGTAGCGAGCAGAAATAGCTGAGGCGTGGATTTTAATAGATGAAAAAGAAAGCCCTTTGTGTAACATCTCAGTTAGATATTGCAGAATCTGAGATATTTCAGGCTGAAGGGTATTTTGGCCTTTAGCTTGGTTCCAGGCGCAAAACCTTTTCCATTTGTCTGAGTAGGCTTTCCTGGTGCTGGGCCTCCTGGCCTCCAGAATAACTTCCATAACAGCTTGTGAGGGAGGAGCTGGCTGGTTGCCTAGGTGATTTGCCATGCAGCCAAGTTTAACGTTTTGAGCTGGCTGTGTAGAATCTGATTGCCGTGCTGTGTGAGCAGGTGGGTAATTTGTGGTAGAATCCGTGGTGGGCCATGGGCCATATTCCTTAATAGTGGGTACCAGTGCTGGTGTGGCCAATCTGGAGCAATGAGTATCATTCAGGGTATCTCCATCCTTTCAGTAGCACCTTTGTGAGAAGGGGTAGGGGAGGAAAGGCATATACTGTTAGCATTTTCCAACTGAATGAGACTGCGTCCACTTTCCAAGCTTGTTGGCAAGAGGTCCTTGTGCAAAACCTTGTTAGCGGATAGTTTTGAGGGCTGGCAAACAGGTCTATGTCTGGGAGCCCCCACTTTTGAGTTATCATTGCGAATACTTGTGGATCCAGTTTCCATTCGTGGGGATCCATGATGTTCCTGCCTAGGTAGTCTGCCAATATGTTCTTTTTTCCTGGCAGGAATTGAGCTTGTAATTGAACTTGGTAAGCCAGTGCTGTGTTCCACAAGATCATTGCTTGCCTGCATAGAGGGTAGGAGTGTGTGCCCCCTTGTTTGTTTATGTACCACATTACTGTGGTGTTGTCTGTCCTTATGATAAGCTGTCCTGGATGCAAGAGGTCCTTGAAGGCTGTCAGAGCATTTTGTACAGCTAGCATTTCTTTTTGATTGATGTGCAGATTCCTTTGATCTGCTGTCCATAAGCCTTGAACGCACCGTCCTGCCATGTGTGCCCCCCCCCCAGGCATAGTCCGATGCATCTGTTGTCATAGCTTGCCTGGCTGGGGGTAGGGTGAAAGGCTGACCCTTGTTGAGGTGACAAGCGTGTGACCACCATAGAAACTCCTATTGAAGGCAGGGGATGAGAGTTATCATTGTTTCCAAGCTCTGACTGTGTTGAGTCCATACGCTTTTTAGGTACCATTGTAATTTCCTCATATGCAGTTTTGCAAATGGTATTAGTAGTATGCAAGATGCCATGAAGCCCAAGGCCTGCAGAATTTTTCTTGCAGGGAGTTGGGTCTTTGTTGCCATTGTTCTGAAGTATTGAGTTAACTGTAGTTGTTTGTCTGGCGTCAGATAAGCCATCTGGGCCGTTGTATTCAAGCTGGCACCCAGGAATGTCATAGTTTGTGAGGGCACTAGTTTTGATTTCTGTTCATTTACTGTGTACCCTAGGCAACTTAGAAGATGTCTTACAAAAGCCAGGTGTTGTAAGAGAATGTCCTTGCTTTCTGCTTGCATGAGACAGTCGTCCAGGTATGGGTATATTTGAATTCCCCTCCGTCTGCAGTATGCAATTACTAGTGCCAGACATTTTGTGAAGACCCTGGGCGCAGTAGATAAGCCAAAAGGCAGTGCAGAGAATTGGTAATGGGTTGAACCTGCAATGAAAAGGAGTTATCTTCTGCAATTTTGTCTGATAGGGACATGCAGGTATGCCTCCTTGAGGTCCAACGTTGCTAGCCAAGCTTTCTTGCCCAACATGGGAAGAAGCTGCTGTAGTGTTAGCATCTTGAATTTGGGTACATGCAAGAAAGTGTTTAAAATTGAAAGGTCCAGAATGAGTCTCCAAGCATTGTCCTTTCTGGGGACTAGAAAGAGCCTTGAGTAAAATCCTTGGCCTTGCTCCTGTGTAGGTACCAGTTGGATGGCTTTCATGTCCATGAGAGCTGTAATTTGTTTTTGTGCCTCTGCCCATTGATTTTGTGGCAGGTTTGGCATTCCTTTTATCCTTGGCAAGGTGTGGAAATGGAATCTGTATCCGTGTGAGATAATGTCTAGGACCCATTTGTCCTTTGTGACGATGCGCCAGTTGTCTGCAAAAAGTGTTAATTTTCCTCCCAAGGGAGCTGCCAAGAGGGTTTTGCTTGGCAGTTTGATGTTTAAGTCATTGTGTTTGCCTTCTAGTGGTTTGGGACCGGTCTTCTCCTCCCTTCTGTGTTGAAGAGCCCCACTGGCGAGGTTTGTAAGGGATTTGAGCTTGTCCTCTGCCCCTTGGGCACCTGTATTTACCCCTCTGTGGCCTGTCAGAAGCTGGAAAGGACCAATTTTTTGTTGGCCAATTTCTGCTGAAGCGTGGGGGCTGTACCTGTAAGAAATCTTTGACCGTCTGCACAGATTTTGCCTTATCCTCCATTTTCTTTAAAACCTACTCTGCTTTAACCCCAAATAAAACATCCTGCTGTAGGGGCGCATCCAGTAACTTTGCTTTAACATGATCAGGCAGAGATTGTTCCTTTAACCAAGCATGCATACGTATCACAGACCCAGTAACAGCTGCTCTGGAGGAAGCTTCCAAGGCATCAAAACCACATTGTAAAGTATGTTTACCCACCTGCATGCAACAGATCTTGCATTTCCTTGAGATCAGACTGTTGAGGGAGCATGCCCATCTTTTGTTTTATTTGAGACATAAGGAATTGCTGGTATTTAAGCATGTGAAATTGACAATTTAATGCTCTCATAGCTAGAGTAGTAGAGGTGTAAACCTTCTTCCCCCACCTGTCTAGTGCTCTGGAGTCCCTTTTTGAAGGTACAGGAATTTTAGTCATAGAAGCCTTAGCCCCTTTGGGACCCTGGGAGATTGTCTCTGGATCAGCAGCAGGGCTTTTGTAAAGGAATTTGTGAGGGTCAGGCACTCTATAGTATCGATCTGGTTTGGCTGAAGCAGGAGGCAGAGAATCTGGATTTAAACTAGATTCTAAGAAAACATCATCTACTATGTCCAAAACAGGGGGGATAGCAAGAGGTCTGTGCTGGGGAAGTAAAAGAAACTCCCGGAGCCTTTTCTTTGAGTCAGAGTAGTCCTGACCCTCCCAGTGGAAATGTTCCCTCATGGTGTGCAAGGTTTCCCCAAAGGAGTAGTCTTCAGGGGGAGAAGCTGAGGGAATTGAGTCTTCAGCGTCAGAATCTTCATAAGGGGGAAAGGAGTAATCCTGTTCCTCAGAGGAGCCTGAGTAAACAGACACCTGATCAGAGGAGGCAAAATCCTCCTCGTGTCTAGGCCTTTTGTCGGGGGGGTTGGGAAGCCCTGATCAAAGAAATCATATCTTCAGCCATTTTAAGCATCTGTTTCTTAGGCATAGGGCCTTGACCTGGAGACTGAAGTGTAGGCTTTTTTTGGTTTTAGAGGAGTCTTAAGTTTAGCATAAGATTTAATGGTGAGGGTAGTCTGTCTGAAGATGTCGTTGGTTGGGCCTAAGGAAAAAGGCTGCGTCGGCCTAGAAATCTCTGCTGGGGGATCCGATGCGGCCTGGGGATCCAATTCAGCGGTAGCCAGGGGCTGCGTAGGCTCCTCACTGAAAACCGGAGAACCAGCGACCGGGCCAGCCGAGGCCACGGAGTCCGGCTTGGATCTAGGCTGCCTGTCCCTATCCTTGCGTTTTTTATGGACGCCTGTAGCTGGTTGCTCTGACGGCATAGTGTAATTAAATTTTCTACTGAAGTAGTGTCGTGCGAAATCAAAGCGACGCTTTATAGTTCTCTTATTGAACCTAGCACAAAACCGACAACCAGTGACGTCATGGTCTGGGCCTAGACAAGGTATACAAAAAGAATGAAAGTCCTTATGAGGTATTTGCTTCCCACAAGAAATGCAATTGTTAACTTTTTCTGACATCGGACTGAGGCAAGAAAAGGATCCCCAATGGGGTACTTAGCTTTGAAGACTTCGGACTGAAACTCGATTAGAAAATTTCAGGTGTCGGCTGACTGGCACTTGCGAACTGCTTCTGCTTCGGCACCGTGCGGCAAGAAAGACTGAAGAAAATGGTGTCAGATGCCTCTGATATACCCCTGGCGCTCTGACGTCAGAGAAGAAGCGACAGTAACCGACGCCGGACCAAGACTTTGGAATTCTGGCCGACTGCGGGACCGCCTGATGGCAGGATAACCCAAGTGTGATGACTGCAGCAGGGTAACACGATGAACATCCAGATATTATTAAGCATTCTGATCTTGGACATCTAACCCAACACTGCCTATATGCTCTATATGTGCAAGTTATTTTAGAAGTATGTTTTCTTATAGCAATAGCTAGGAATTATAAAGATTAGACTAAATGTTTTTTCTGTATTCAGATCAGAACTTTCCTACTGTATTGTTTTAAGTTTCTGTGTGATCTCTGAACTCTTGAATAGCACTGTGGTGTAGTAGTATTGTCTTGTGTTTTTAGTATTTATTATTAAATATTTTTAAACCCTTTTCAACTGTGGCTGGTTTATGTAGAGATAATTTAAGCTCTAGAGTACATTGCATATTTATAGAGTTTACTGTCTAAGTCACTCCAAATAAGTCCAGATTACAGCAAATAATTTGTTGTACAGGAGGAGGATGCTTCGAACTATGGGGTGGGG
This sequence comes from Protopterus annectens, assembly GCF_019279795.1. Lineage (NCBI taxonomy): Eukaryota > Metazoa > Chordata > Ceratodontiformes > Protopteridae > Protopterus > Protopterus annectens. The sequence continues at coordinate 1,245,670,117 of NC_056727.1, read as the reverse complement.
GCTGTACTTTGCCAGCTTTCTTCAGAGGTGGAAGAGCACCCAGTGGTTTATCTCAGTCATAGGCTCCAACCCAGGGAGGAATGCTATGCAGCGGTAGAAAAGGAATATCTAGCCATAGTGTGGGCACTGCAGAAACTTCAGCCTTATCTGTATGGAGGAAATTTCACTGTAATGACAGATCACAACCCCTTAACATGGTTAAACAGAGCCAGCCAGCAAAATGCCAAGTTGCTAAGATGGAGCCTGGGATTGCAAGCATAGGATATGTCAGTGCAGCACCGCAGTGGGAGTAGCAATGCCAATGCAGATGGGCTTTCAGACAGGGAATGGGGTGAGGTACACTCGGATAGACGTAACCCTCTCAAGCAGCATTTCTCAAGGGTCACTTGAAAAACTAGCTTGAGTTCTCGGGGGGGGGGGGAGTGAAGACTGGTAGAGATGGGTGAAGGCTGCCAGCCTAGCCAGATAGAATTGTGCAGATAATTTTATCATTTCTAAATGTGAAATGTTGAATTTAAAACAATGTGGCAATATTGCCATCTGCTGTAAAGAAAGCTAAGTCAAGCATTTCTTGTTGGTCCTTTGAAATTAAAATTATTTCATCACTGCCTTTGATGTTTTACAAGTCGTCTCCAGTCTGGCTAGATGAAGGCTTCCTGCCTATTGTTTTAACACTAAAGTTAATGACCAGAATTTACATGTGGACTGTCCTTTATTGTTCTAAGTGTAAAAGAATGTAAATGCAGTTTCTGCTTGGCTGGGAACCAGGAAGGTGTAAAAAATGTAATGTTTAGCAGAAAGGAAATAAAATGGCACCACAGAGAAGCAACTGTTCCTGAGCAAAAAATAGTAAAATAAAATCAAGTAGTATATAAAAAGCTTAGCAACAACCCTGTGTAGATAGCAGTTGTCAGCATTCAAGGCGTCTATTCAGACCAGATATAAACGATGTTTCCAGTTCAAAAACGTAGTCAAATGCCACAAACTCTTGAATAGAATCCAATCTTTAATTTTAAAACACGTAAGCGCTTTCGCCAGAGGGACTTCCTCAGACCATATGAATACAAATTAGTTCAGGACACACCATTTTATATATATATATATATATATATATATATATATATATATATATATATATATATATCTATATCTATATATAAACATCTTCAATTAAGTGATGACATCATAATTGATTAATATATGGGCTGAATTAATTAGATATACTGCATAGTTAAATGAAAACATTTAATATGTTCATACTGTTTAACAAGTTCATACTATTTAAAACCAAATGCACCAACATAAAAAAGCATGTGCAAAACATATTTAAACCATATATGAAGAATATATATATGAAATATAAAAACATTAAAAATTACTTAACAAGCAGTTGCCTATTCTTAAGGGCTGGTTTAAGGGGAATTTTTTCATTTAGACCAGGATTAATATGTACCTGATGTCTAATGATCCAGTTGGCTTCAATTCTTTCTGTGAAATTCCTAACCCCCCCCCCTTACACTGGTGAATTGACATACAAAACCATAAACTTGAATGTGTACATATTATTAGTCTTTAAAATATGTTTAGATAGAGCATTAGTATTGGATTTAATACATATTTGATATAAATGGTCCCTCAACCTGTCCTTAAAGCCTTCTGTCGGTTTTACCGACATAGAAGGCCGGACAGGATGAACATAAAGTAAGATATACAACATCCAAACAGCAAAACGATATACAACATGTTCAGTGTTACAATTAGCAACAATATCAAATACGAAAAACTGAGATGTAACAGAATGGACAAACATGTTGGAATTGCATATGTAGGAACAGAAATTACACTTGTTACAAGGACTCATGCCTAAAGCATGGTGATTGTTTATAATTATCAAAGGGCGTAATATTGGGGTAGCGTAGAAGTCTATGGAGATTTCTCTTATTCTTAAGTAAGAACCGTGGATGTTCACCCACAATTTCTCTGATATGGGGGTCAACAGTCAGGACATTCCAATGCTTACATATGATATCGCTGATTTGGTCAAATCATTACCTCTCATCATCATCTCATTACCTATCCATAGAAAAAACAAGTCATCTACAAAACGTCTGCAGAAAATAACATGCTTCTTATAATCAAGGTAATAGGAACAATTTCTTCTTTTCCCACATAGCCATCACTAGGTTGGTGTGGCTATTGGCACAAGATGTGCTCATAGCCACGCCATCCCTCTGCAAGAACAAATCATTATTAAAAAGAAAAATGTTGTTCTCCAACACTGTTTCCAGTAACAGACACAAAAGGTCTACCTTAGTAACCAGGGTGTCAGTAAAACATGTTAAATATTGATATATACTGTCTATACCTTGCTGGTTAGGAATAACAGTAAAGAGGGACTTGACATCCATAGTAACTAAAAAATAAGGAAGATTGTCTTGTAAAATTGCCGTTTCCTTATAAAGATCTAACGAACTGTTTAGTATCTCTAAGGATAAATGGATTCAAATCAACCACTGGTCTCAGCATTTTTATACCATATCTAAGAATCCATGTACTAATGTTAAGAAAGACAATTTAACTTTTCGAAAGAAAAAAGCCCTACAAACTCTCAGGAAAGACAGGAATATTTCAATCAGACCAGCTGATAAAGGTGGTCCTGTAGTGGTATTAGACAAGGCTGACTATAACTTTTACATGAGGGAAATGTTGAGTGATACAAAGTTCTATACACTTATACCTGTGCAAGAAGTTCATGAACATATTACAAGGGTGTATAATACACTGGATAATTTGAATAAAAGTGGGATTATTACAATGGAATTGTTTGATTTCTTATGGGTCGAAAATCCCTTAATTCCTACCATCCAAGGTTTACTGAAAATACACAAAGATTCCATACACCCACCAATGAGACCCACTGTGGTGGGTACAGGATGGGTAACTGAGCCTCTGTCAGTATATTTAGAGAAAGTGATGGCTATGTGAGAAAAGAAGAAATTGTTCCTAATACCTCGATATAAGAAGCATGTTATTTTCTACACACGTTTTGTAGATGACTTGTTTTTTCTATGGACAGGTAATGAGAGCGAGTTAAACATTTTCTTTGAAGAAATAAATTCCCTTACAGACTATCTGAAATTTACTAGGACAGTATCGTTAAGAATCATTACTTTTTTGGATGTTTTTATTGAACGACTAAGCAATGGTAAACTTAATACAGGTGTCTACAGAAAACCCTGTTACAGAAATACATCATTACATAGAGAAAGCATGCACCCTAGACATGTTTTTAATAATATCATCAAAGGTCAAGCTATTCGAGCTTCTAGATTAAACCCAACACAAGATGGCTTTGAGAGGGAAAGTACAGTTGTGTACACTTACAATAAATGTAGATGTTCGAGTGTCTTCACTGTTGCAGTCATGACTGCAGGGTTCTCCCTTGCCGGCAGGCAGTCCTCGGTCGGCCAGAATCCCAAAGTCTGGGTCCAGCGTCGGCTGTTCAGCCATGCTCCCTGACGTCAGAGCGCCAGGAGTACAAAGCTGAGAGCCGACGCCATGTTCTCCAGTTTTTCTTGCCCCAGATGTCAGAAGTTCCAAAATGAGTAAGGTCCCATACCCTTTGCAAATGCACCTCAGAAGAAGGGTGAAAAAAGGAACCACACAAAAGAAAAAATAAGAGGGGACAGGAGGGAGGAGCAGACTGCAACAGTGAAGACACTCGAACATCTACATTTATGGTAAGTGTACACAACTGTACTATGTTCATCGTGTTTCACTGTTGCAGTCATGACTGTAGGGTAGAATCCCAAAGCAGAAAGAAAGGGAGGAGGTCATAAAGTAGAGGGGGCGGCTAGAAGACCCTGCAAGACTACAGAAGTAAAGCCTGCCCTAGACTTAGAGTAGAGAGGTAGATTGTAGTGCTTGGAAAAAGTATGCACTGAACTCCAAGTTGCAGCTTCCAAAATGTCTTTGGTAGGAACTCCCCTGAGGAAGGCAGCTGAAGTGGCAGCAGCTCTGGTAGAGTAAGTCCTTATACTCCCTGGGATCTGCTTTCCATTGTGTGAATAGCAAAATCTGATTCCATGAGCAATCCATTTAGAAATGGTCTGTTTTGAAATGGCTTTACCTTGGGAACTTGAAGCATAAGAAACAAACAATTGCTCTGATTTCCTGATGTCCTTGGTTCTGTCCAGGTAAAAACGTAGTTGTCTGTGTACATCCAAGGAATGTAAGATCCTTTCCCCTTTATTTTGAGGAGTGGGGAAAAAAGTTGGCAAGTGAATAGTTTGATTTAAAGCCACTTTGGAAACCACCTTAGGCATGAAAGTAGGATTAGTCCTTAAAGACACCCTGTCTTGATGAAAAATAATATAAGGTTCCACAGCCATAAGAGCTTGCAACTCTGAAACCCTCCTGACAGAGGTCAGAGCTAACAGGATGGCTGTCTTCCAAGATAAAAACTTGATATCAGATGAGTCAGCAGGCTCAAAAGGAGGTAAGGTGAGCTTTTCCAAAACATAGTTAAGATCCCAAGCAGGGATGGGAGGAGATCTAGAGGGCCTTAAGTTCTTAGCTCCTCTGAGAAATTGTCTCATGAGCTGGTGGGAAAAGATAGGAGGGCCTGTATTATAATGAGCAGAAATAGGAGAGGCATGTATCTTTATGGAAGAGAAAGAGAGACCCTTATGTAAGAGGTCTGTCAGGTAAAGTAAAATCTGAGGAATATTAGGAATAAGAGGATCAGAATCCTTAGCCTGCATCCAGGAACAAAATCTTTTCCATTTTCCTGCATAAGATTTTCTAGTGCTAGGACGTCTGGCTTCTAAAATGACATCCATAACCTGCTTGGGTAGGAGAGAATGTATCAAAGATCCTGGATTAACCAGGCCGCCAGGCTGAGAGTTTTGACATGGGTGTGTAGAATCTGACCCTGGTGTTGGGACAGAAGGTTCGGAATCTGTGGTAAAACCCAGGGGGGCTCCAGACAAAGGTTTTTCAATGTTGGGTACCAAAACTGTCGAGGCCAATTTGGGGCCAGCAAGATTAACATCTTAGGCTTGTCCTGCTTGATCTTTAGTAATACCCATGGAAGAAGAGGAAGAGGCGGAAAGGCATATCCCGAAAGGTTTCTCCAACTGAAAGATACAGCATTCACTTTCCAAGCTTGATCGTGGAAAGTCCTGGTGCAAAAAATTGGTAGTTGATGATTGAGGTGGGATGCAAAGAGGTCTATGTGAGGACATCCCCAGACTGCTGTAATCATTTTGAATATTTCGGTGTCCAACCTCCATTCGTGTGGATCCGAAAGGTTTCTGCTCAGACTGTCTGCCAGAAAGTTTTGCTTCCCTGGTAGAAACTGTGCTTGAAGGTCCAGATTGCAAGCTAGAGTTGTGTTCCAAAGATCCATGGCTAGTCTGCAAAGGGGATAGGAATGAGATCCCCCTTGCTTGTTTATGTACCACATAACTGTGGTGTTGTCTGTCCGTATCAGTAGTTGTCCTGGTTGTAGAAGATTCCTGAAGGCCAACAGAGCTTTCTAAACGGCTAACATTTCCTTTAAATTGATATGCAGGTGCTTCTGATCCTTTGTCCAAAGGCTCTGCAGACAGTTGCCCCGAAAATGGGCTCCCCATGCATAATCTGAGGCGTCCGTGGTTAGAATCTGAGTGGCAGGGGGCAGACAGAAGGGTTTTCCTTTGTTTGGAGTACATGCCTTGGACCACCAAAGGAATTCCTTTTGAAGATAAGCAGGACGGAGATCAGTATGTCTAGACTGTGGCAATGCTGAGACCATACACTTTTTAGGTACCACTGTATTTTCCTCATATGTAGTCTTGCATATGGTACGAGAAGGATGCAGGAGGCCATGTAACCCAGAGCCTGCAGGAATCTCCTTGCAGATAGCGGAGTTGAAGTTGCCAAGGTTTTGAAAGTTGAAGCCAGCTGTAATTGTTTTTCGTATGTCAGAAATGCCATCTGGGTTGTTGTGTTTAGAGAAGCGCCCAGAAAAATTATCTGCTGTGAGGGTGTCAGATTTGACTTTTTTATGTTTACAGTGAATCCCAGGAACTTGAGAAGATTCTGAACAAACTGTAGATGCTGGAGTAAGACATCCTTGCTGTCTGCCTGAATAAGACAGTCGTCCAGATAAGGGTAAATTTGAATTCCCTTGAGTCTGCAATACGCTACTACTGGAGCCAGGCACTTGGTGAAGACCCTGGGCGCAGTAGACAATCCAAAGGGCAGTGCAGAGAATTGGTAGTGCCTCGATCCTGCTTTGAACCAGAGGTATTTTCTGCGTTCCTGTCTGATGGGAATGTGTAAATATGCTTCTTTTAAATCCAAAGTTACCATCCATGCATTTTTGGTCAGCATTGGCAGTAGCTGCTGTAGAGTAAGCATCTTGAATTTTGGTATCTCTAGAAAAGTGTTCAAGACTGACAGATCCAGAATAGGTCTCCATGAATTTTGCTTCCTGGGGACTAGAAAGAGCCTCGAGTAAAAACCTTGTCCCATCTCTGAAAGTGGAACTAGTTCTATGGCTTTCATAGCCAAGAGAGCTTCCACCTGGTTTAATGCCTCTGACCATTGATGTTTTGGAAGATCTGGCCATCTGCTTGGCCTTGGTGGGGTATGAAAATGGAATTTGTAACCTCTTGAAACCACATCCAGAACCCACTTGTCTTGGGTTATATGAGTCCAATTTAGATGAAAAAGAGAAAGTTTTCCTCCAAGAGGGGCTTCCAGGCAAGAAGTTCCTGCAGCCCAACAGAGGGAGTCATTGAGTGTTTTCTATGAGCTTGCGACCTGTCTTCTCCTCCCCTAGGGGTGGAAGCAGTCCACTGTCTTGGTCTATAAGAGGCTTGCGTTTGAGGCCTACCTCGGGGGTGTCTATATCTACCCCTCTGAGGCCTGTCTGAATTGGGAAAGGACCAATTTTTTGTAGGCCAATTCCTGCTAAATCTGGGTGGCTGTACTTGTAAGAAATCTTTAACTGTTTGCATGGACTTAGCCTTGTCCTCCATCTTTTTAATCACCTCTTCAGCTTTAGATCCAAACAAAACATTATGCTGAACAGAAGCATCCAATAATTTAGCCTTTACCTGATCTGGCAAATTTTGTTCCTTTAACCATGCATGCCTTCTAATTACTGTGCCAGAGGCAGCAGCCCTACAAGAAGCCTCCAAGGCATCAAATCCACAGTGTAAACCATGTTTCCCAACTTGTTCAGTGGCATGCAATAAGTCATGTAGTTCCTTATCATCTGCACAGGCGGAAAAGGAAGTTAGCTTTTGCTTTAAAACAGACAGGAGAAATTGCTGGTATTTCTGCATATGAAACTGACAGTTTAAAGCCCTAATAGATAAAGTAGCAGAAGTGTACACTTTTTTGCCCCATCTTTCTAAAGATCAGGAATCCTTCTCAGTGGGAATGGGGTTATTAGCAGAAGTGGCCTTAACACTCTTAGGACCCTGAGAAATGGTTTCAGGGTCAGCAGTAGGGTTCTTGAATAAAAACTGGTGGGAATCAGGAACCCTATAGTATCTGTCTGGCTTAACAGGAGCTGGAGGAAAAGAGTCAGGAGTTAAGTTAGCCTCCGAAAAAGCATCATCCACAATATCCAAAACAGGAGGAATAGCCAGGGGTCTATGTTGGGGAAGAAGAAGAAAATCCCTTAGTCTTTTCTGGGATTCCGAGTACTCCTGCCCTTCCCAGTGGAAATGTTCCCTCATTTCATGCAAAGTTTCCCCAAAAGAGAAATCCTCAGGGGGAGAAGCTGAAGGAATGGATTCCTCAGCATCAGAATCCTCATAAGGAGGGAAAGAATATTCTTGGTCAGAAGAAGAAACAGAAGCCTGATCAGAGGAGTCATAATAAACTTCCTGCCTTGGCCTTTTATCTGGAGGGGGATGTGAACCCCTATTCATAGTAAGCAAGTCCTCCGCCATTTTAAGTAACCATTTCTGAGACTTGGGAGCCGGATCAGAAGAGGCCTGGGTTGCAGTCTTTGATTTGGAAGGAGTCTTTGCCTTTGTCTTTGCCTTTATAAGAAGTTGAGTAGGCCTGAAAACCCCTTCGGAAGCCGGTACCTGCACAGCGGCTCCGGACCCATCCAAAGGAGCATTGTCCGAAGGTCCAACTGAAATATTCAAAGGCTTAGTTGGCTCCTCGTGGGAGTCCATTTCGGCTATCGGTTCCGAAATGGCCGACGACAGCGGCTGCAAAAGCACCTCACTGATGACGGCCGAACCTGAAGCTGGCTCTGCTTGTGTGATATCGTCTGATTTGGACCTCGAAGGCCTGTCTTTGTCCTTGCGTCATTTGTGAACTCCGGTAGCCGGAACCGTATCCAACGACATTTTGTAATTAAAACGCCTACCGAAGTAATAAAAAGCAAAATCGCACCTTCGTTTAATAGTACGTTGATTGAATCTAGCACAAAACCGACAACTAGCTACGTCGTGGTCAGGGCCTAAGCAAGGAATACAGTAAGAATGAAAATCCTTATGAGGTATTTGCTTCCCACATGAAATACAATTATTAACTTTTTCTGACATCGGACTGGAGCAAGAAAAATGTTTCCCCAACGGGGTACTTAGCTTTGAGTAGGAGAAGAAAGTCTTCGGACTGAAGTTTGATCAGAAAAAATTGTCAGGAGTCAGCCGACCGGCACTTGCGAACTGCTATCACCGCATGGCAAGAAAGACTGGAGAACATGGCGTCGGCTCTCAGCTTTGTACTCCTGGCGCTCTGACGTCAGGGAGCATGGCTGAACAGCCAACGCCGGACCCAGACTTTGGGATTCTGGCCGACCGAGGACTGCCTGCCGGCAAGGGAGAACTCTGCAGTCATGACTGCAACAGTGAAACACTATGAACATCTAGCTGGTTTAAAGGATAGGCAATTATTTAGGACATATAGAGTAGATGAGATTTCTACTGGTTTTCGGGGTATAGAGTATCTTAGGACTGACAAAGCGTGTAATTATTTTCCAGAGAAAGGGAATAACAAGTACATTAATAGATGTAATTCTGTTGGTGTTAATACACTACCACAGAAATTTTCATTATTTTATACACATAACTTTGACCAAATCAGAGATATCATGTGTAAGCATTTGAATGTCCTGACTGTTGACCCCATATCAGAGAAATTGTGGGTGAACATCCACAGTTCTTATTTAAGAATAAGAGAAATCTCCATAGACTTCTATGCTACCCCAATATTATGCCCTTTGATAATTGTAACAATCACCATGCTTTAGGCACGAGTCCATGTAACAAGTGTAATTTCTGTTCCTACATATGCGATTCCAACATGTATGTCCATCCTAGCAAAACCACAACTGCCAAAAGGTAGAGAACCAGTCCTGTATACCACACACGACAGACCAGCAGCTCCGTAGAGGAAATAATTTTTTAGAATCCACACAAAAAAATCTCTAGCGCCTCGGCCACTTGCCTTTAACAGAGTACAAACACTTGTATACATCCCATGCATTTATATCTAAGCTAAAACATGTATTAAACAATTAGCTAATTAGATAATTAGCCAAATAACTTACAATCATCCTTTAAAGAAATAACATTCAAACAAAACTTTTCCAGAAGCATTCCTGATTAAGTCCCATAGGGAACATTGTGTTAAACTTTAAAATTAAGAATGCTTCTTTTTTTTTTTCTTAGAGTATATTTAACATATTCATCATTCATAAATTTATTTAAAACAATATTATCTAAAATTGTAACCAAAAGCCCCTCTGGGCTACCTTTATGAAATTCATTAAAATGTATAGCCACAGGACTAGTTAACTTATTGTTTTTAATATCTCTAATGTGTTCTTTTATTCTACAAGAAAACTGTCTTTTAGTTTCTACTATATAGAATTTATTACATGGACATTTAAGTCCATACATAACTTTTTCAGTTTTGCAAGTAAAGTGTCCATTAGTTTGGAAGTTAATACCATTAATTGTAGTAAAAGTAACACTCACATATTTACAAATACTACAATTCCTACATGCCACTGTGCCTCTTACATCTATACCCCTTCCTACATTAACCTTAGGCATGTGAAATCTACTGTGAACTATAAAATCTTTTATGTTCCTACCTCTATTAAAAGATAGATTAACATGGGTGTGAAATTTGACGGATTACAAAAAGGAAATAAGGTATATTTTTTTGGATGTAGTAATACAAGGTAGAAATGATTCTAAAGAAATTGTTACTAATATACGTAGGAAATTTCCAGAAGGAAATAACATATTACATGGTGATAGTTACCATCCACTTCACACTATCAAATCCATACCATACACTGAATTTATGAGAGTAAAAAGGTCATGCAATAATTTAGAAGATAGAAATAAAGAATTATATGACAGTTTTTGTAGATTTAAAGAAAGGGGATATATGGAAGCCAACTTATATGAACGTTTAAATAGAGTAGTTGGTAATAAGAGTAGGGAATATAATTGGAGACCTAATAACAATATAAATAAATTTAAGAAAGGTGAAGATATATATTTTACTACTACGTATTAAGTTTTATCTAAAGATATTTTAGATATAGTAAAATCAAGTTGGAATATTGTTAGAAGAGAAGTCGATTGTTTAAAACAAAAAAGATTATGTTTTTCTTTTAATAGAGGTAGGAACATAAAAGATTTTATAGTTCACAGTAGATTTCACATGCCTAAGGTTAATGTAGGAAGGGGTATAGATGTAAGAGGCACAGTGGCATGTAGGAATTGTAGTATTTGTAAATATGTGAGTGTTACTTTTACTACAATTAATGGTATTAACTTCCAAACAAATGGACACTTTACTTGCAAAACTGAAAAAGTTATATATGGACTTAAATGTCCATGTAATAAATTCTATATAGGAGAAA